>NC_046358.1:62474981-62798845 GCF_004027225.2 Strigops habroptila | reverse complement strand
TTTGGAGGCTACCAGAAGTTTCTTGTCTGGTTTATACATTCATACAGCACCAACTTGGCAGCTCAGGCAGCATAATAAATTCAGACTCGTAAGACGGGTCTGGAAGCGTAACACCTCCAAGTTCAGCCTCCAGGCCATTTAGCTAAGCCACCTTCTGCGTGCACGTCAAAGTAATACTGAACACTGAAACTCAAAGACGACAGATAAGTAAAAAGTTTAATTTTCCTCTAAAAGTACTTGCAGCAGAATAACCAGTCTTGGGATCCAATGACAGCTTTTGAAATGAACGTGTAGAAACAGAAACTGGAAAGAAACTTCCTCATCTTTTAAAAACAATGAAATTTACTCAACCTACTAGTATTTGTCCTCGCAAACAGGAAAAATATGCAACTGTTAAGCACAGCAAGACCCTTCTAAGCTACAGAAATATCATTCTTGTATCAGCAGGATCGAAACTCATCCAAAATCAAACTGATTTAGGACTCACGCAGACAAGAAAATACTAATTAAACACAGGTTGGCCAGAATGTTTTTAAACATCATTTAGCATCTAGTGCAGACCAAGTGGGTGATGTTTAAAAATATCTTAGCTGACTGTGGTTAACTCTACTTGGGAGTCTTTTGCCTAAAGGTTTGTCTTGACTAGAATCTGAAGATGCAAGTTACAACACGCCACCATGCTTTCTACGGCTCTGGCATGCACAAGGCAGCAAATGTTTCTAATGCATGCTAGCTGGTCAAGTCGAAGCTTAGGCTACTTGCTACCACATGTGAAACCTACACCTTGCATTTTCTTCATTAGAACTTCACCTCTTGGAATTCAAGCTGCAGTAACTGACGAAATTACCTCTTCCAGCTGTTCAAATATTCGGAGCTGGTAGACAGATGAAGAGCACTCAGAGGCTTCCAAACCAACGTCAGCCAGCTATTTTTGAAATACCAACAGAGAACATCTAGCAAAGCAGCTGTAGAGAGCTCTCAGCTCATTCCTCAGTCTCTGCTGGTGGGGCTGAATGGACAGGTGTGGGATGGCAACATCTCAAATCATACCAGCTAGTTGCACAAGAGGATATCTAACCGCAGCCTCAGTTACCACATGCCAGATAACATGAGGCATCAGGACAGATGTTCTCATGAAGATTCATCCTTATCCTTTCTACTCAAAACAAGCCCTTCATCTCCAGCTTCCCACTACAAATCCTGGGACTACTCATGCTTACTAAAGGGAGAGGAACTGCACCATATCAACATTGACACACTACCTTGAAAACAGTACTTTAAAAGACCTAGGACTGAAGGACAAAAAACATCCTTCCTCCAAATGTGGCTCCTTCCACAGCCAAGTGAGGAAAGACACTGCCTCCCAAACTAACAGCTCAGCCTTGGTGGCCTTGGCATTACTCCAAGACATGTCTTATTCATATAACCAAAGTAATAAAAAAGACAGACACTCCCCCTCCCTCCCCAAGGATAATACAACTTGGTGCTGATGCAGAAATTAGAAGGAAGGGGACCATTTAAATTACACACTGAAATAGATACAACAAAAGCAAGCAGCTGTGACATTTCAGCCAGGTGGTCATCTTCAGCTGCAGTCAAGAGGAAAAATAACTCTAGACATTTCCCTTGCAGATACTTCCTGATTACAACCTTATGGCAAAACCACCTCATTTTCACTGCCAGAATGCATTTTAATTAATCCCTATGTTCTTAAAATATACTTTGTTAATTAAAAGCCATGATCAGAGACTCTGGCTGGGGCAGGGGGGAGGGGGAGTTGAGATGTTTAAGCAAGGCCTCTTAGTGCTGTAATCAGCACAGATACATTAAATAGTTGAGCAAATACTCAGTTGCACTCTTTCTTTCCCTGAAAAACTACAGTTGTGTGTGTGCGGTCTCTCACTTGCTGTTTATTCATCTCTCAAAAAACAGATTACCATTGTTTTTCAGAAAAGAGGAAACTTATTGATCTAAATCTTCGTTTTATCAATTTATTTCCCTAACCATTTTCACCAGCCATTAAATACAAACCTCAATAAAGTGTCACAGAATGGAGACTGTTTCATATTGTGTATGAACAAACGCCAGAAACACACAGACCTTGGCATCAGCACACATCTGGAAGATAATCGAGTACGGCTGTCTCTTCGTGCTTCCAGGAGGGACTGTTTTGCTTGCATATTACTGGGCATGATATGGTCTTCAAAACCACACCAGCCAGAGAGCAGAGAGTGTCCTCCCCAGCCTTTGCTGAAGAAGGTCAGAGCCTTGCCTTGAGGCTGACTGGTTGGGAGGTGACCAGTGCTCCCCTTCAGGCAACCACATGCTTGTGTCACAGGCAATCTACAGATAGACTGCATGAGAGTTTGCTGTCCTCTGCCGCTCTGCAGCCTCTCACATGGACCAGTAGCCAGGCAGCCAAAACCTTATCATCTAAACTTCACCCATCAGCACAGGACAAATAAGACAACAACATTTCAAAGAGTTAAGAGTGGAAATCAAAACAAGGTTAGAAGGTCAGTAAGTCAAGGAGACTTTGCTTTATTGGAGGGGTTGAAGTTTCTGAAGCCAAACTGGTAAACTGGGCAAAGAATGCAAATAATTTTTGATTTGCCCTCCTTTATGAGAGTGCCTTTTTAATTAATCCTAATTCGCTAATATGGTGAATAGAAATCATGCAGTTAAAATCCTTCAGACTACTTCAGGTAATTTTATTTATTAGAAGGAACTGTAGCTGTTCAGAAGAGTCTCAAAATATAATACAGCCTGACTCTTCCAGTTCAAAATTCACACTGGAAAATGGTTTCTGCTTTCTAAAAACACTGCATTATCTAATTGTATTTCCCTCTTCTAGTTTTCTATAAATACTTTAAGGTGTGGTTAGAAAAGGGTGGCCAAGTTCTTCAAGGATTTTTAGTTTCCACATCCAGCAGCTCAGGGCTGCAGTGTATTTATGTTAGCATTTTCTGGAGAATTCACTTCACTAACTGCTGTGGCAAAGCCCTTGGTGGTCTGCTCCTCACTGACTCCGACCATTGCCATTTCAATCATTTACAAATTACTTCCAGATGGGTATCAGTTACACAGAGGTGGAGAATTTTTATAACATTTATAAATAGTGCAAGAATCCTACAGACATATAAGTGTGCTATGCAGTGACAGGCACGATGAGGCTGTGGACAGGGGCACATTGAGCACATTACCCAACGGGTGCATTCTACCTGTGGACAAGCTGGAAGCCCTTTGCTTGTATCTGTGAGTAATGCTCAGGTAGGATGCTACCTCAAAGGTGCAAAAACTCAGAGCACACCTGCAAATTTGATACTTCTCAGGGGAGCCACTTCGCTAAACACGGTGACTTCATGCCAGTTCGTATGTCCTCTTCCACCCAGCAACTGGTCTGCCAGACTTGTGCTGGTGTCCCCAATAACCCAGCATGGCATGGGATGCATCCATCAAAGCACCCAGGTCACTCCCCGTTCGGTGATGTAGAAAGCACCTTTTTACTGAGCAACCAGCTTGTACAAGTCTAGCATGCTGCTTCTTGCACTTTTATTTGCTGGTGTTCATTTTAGGATTCAGAAAATGATCCTCCAGACTACCAAACGGTTCGCTGCATTAAGGAAACGACAACCCCCATTTTAAATGGCTCTTATTGCATTTTTTAATCCCCTCCCCTTCATACAGTCACTGTGTAAGACTCAGCTGCCTACATAATACATCTAATTGCCTCCCATTTACATTCAATTAAATTCTGTGATACTATTTTGCAATATTAATTAACTAACTTTGCCAGGGGCTAACCTCCCGGAGCATTTGACAAACAACAGGGCTAACATATAGTAAAAAGAGAAAGGTGTCTGGGACTGTCTCCTGGATGAAGAGCTACTAGAGTCCATGGTGGTGTGGGTACTTACTGCATTCTTATTAGTTTGTGGGATTTTCCTTTACTTTAGGTGTGCAATTCTTGGGAAAAGTTCTCGACGGAAAAGTCACTTCTAGAATAGATTTCAACACTACTTTGCTTTTTCTTTGGCGTGGAGACTCACACCCACGTTTCTGCGCTGAAAAAGCAACTTTGCTAGTGCCTGGCAGTCAGAATTTGGATCTGTTCAACTATAAATAAGAGACAGGAAGAGAGTTTGAAAATCGTCTTAGAGTGGAGAGGGAAAATTGTGGTTGTACAGTGGGAAGTACAACAGTTTGGGGTTTTCTGTTCACAACAAGCAAAAATAAAGACTGAATAATTTCTGTATCCTCTCCCATAGAGAAAAAAGGAATGGGCAGAATGAAGTAAAACCATGTCATGTCTGGTGCTGCTTATTTCTCTTAAGGAGGAAAGCTGCTTTTGTTTGAATCTACTTGATTATATTCCCTGCAAGGAAGAACATGAACTGAAACAAAGGAACATGGAGTTGACTTGTGCATGGATGGTCTTGAAAGAAAAGGAAGAAACCTTCCTCATTTCACTGCTGGTGGGCATGGCCAGAGCCTTTGCAAATAGGCTTCAAATTCAAAGCAGGCCGCTGCTGTGAAACATTACCAACAGCTTGCAAGTCTTGGTTAATGGTTTTCAACTGAGAATTACTGTTCACAGATACTGCCTACTTAGGGTTCTGCTCTCACGCGCGTCTTCCTTTCCGCATCCATGATAGCTGTTGAATTGGAGAGAGTTTTTCTTTTGTATCTTTCTGAACAACCTCCTACTTCCGCAGCTGTAGGAGGTAACTCAAATAGAAAATGAAAACTGTATCTTTTTTTCTATTGCACTAAGGAATTATGATTGATTTTAGTATGTCTAAACATTTGGCAACTATCATTTTTACTATGAAGTTGTTGGGGTTTGTTTTGGGGGGTTTTTTTTGATATTTTGTTGGGGTTGGTTTTTTTTTGGTTGTTGGGTTTGGTTTTGGTTGTTTTTTTTTCCCTCAGAGTTACTTTAACATTTCAAGTAAGCATACTAGGAACAATTTAAAGCTTCTAGGTGTTCGCCTTAATTCTGAGCTTAATGCTAGCCTATTTTTTCTTGCAAACTGAAATGCTGGAATTTAGGGGGACAATGAGATACACGCTGCAAATGGCTCGTAGGCAATAAGCACAAAAGATGATGGCTGAAGGCTCTGCCTTTTCTCTTTACCTTCTTTACCTCTTGACACACCCCAGGGTTTATGGAAGTTACACAATATGCACACCCACCAGTTAGGTTTTTATTGCTTAATTACTTACAGGGGAAAAAAAAAATGAAGTCTCCCACAGTCATCTCAAGTTGGGAAAACAGAGTTGTTTGGGGTTTTTAAAGTAACTTTAGGTGTGAAATATGGCTATTAAGAATCTCGAAAAAAAAATGGACTACACATATAGTTTAACAAAACACACAAACATACAGCAGTGTGTATTATAAAGCACATAGGGAATGTTGGCTAGTATATATTCTGAGCCAAATAAGCCCTCTCAGGCTTCTAAATTTTATTTTCTTTTTTTTTTTTTTTTTTTTTAAATTAAATTATTTGACTACTCATGCCATAGTGCCTTTCTGAAATTGTGTCAATTGCACACATGCATCATCTGAGAATCTGGTAAACCCATTTTGTTTCATAAAGTATTCTCGACTACATTGCAAACTTAAGCAATACTTAAAATCAGAGGGAATAAACCCAAACCTGTTAAGCATGAAATAAGATACCACACACTATTCATCTCACACAAATAAGCTCAACTGCTTCACAAGTCAAAACCTCTTAAGAACCAGGGAAAATTGAGTTATTTAAGTGTATAAGTAATGGTAGCTACTACATTATCATGATATAAGAGAGACCAAAATTGTAAGGAGAGGTAGAACACCTTATTAGACAAACTAGCATAGCTGGGGTGCAAGGAAGAAAAACAGAGCACCTTTCAGGAATGCAAGCTCTTCTTGAGGAGCAAGTGATTTATCTCTTATCAAATTTCTCAGTACCTTTGTTCCAGTATGGTGCAGTGACTGAGTTTGTTATAGCAGACAACCAGAGCCAAAAGGTTCTGAGTTTTACCTGCAGTTTTGCTATGGAGTTAATTTATCCTCTTGCCCTCTACAAATGTATTCCATTCTTTGCTTCAGTCTCTTCATCTGTAAAGTCAGAAGAATGCTTCCCTACTTGATAAAGGTTTGTCTCTTTGGGGAAATTAGTTGTTCTTTCCCTATCGTGCATTTACTGAAAAAAATCTCCTGACACAGCATTCATAGTTCCAGTCTAGCCAAAGTCACAAATGAAGACAGCTTTACTTTGCATTTTAAAAGCTCTTCCATGCAGGAAATGCTACTTTGACACTGAAAACACAAGAGAAGCAAAGCAAATCGCAGTGGTTTTTTCTTATCTATTGCTTTTTACTGGAACTTCTCAATGCTTAAAGGCAAAGGTTGAACCATTACCCTCTCTTCATAGATAAGGAAACTAAGGCACACAGAAGTCTCTTGACATATCAGAGTACTTACTAAAGTAGCAATTGGAAGTCAAAGCCTTCTCCCTGTTCATTGACTCTGGAACCCAATCTAATTCAGGGCTATGCTGTGAAAAGGGTGCTTCAACTTGGCAAAGGCATTTCAGTGAAGACTTTGGTACAACAGAACACCAGGCACATGAGCCTTAGCACAGCTCAAGGATTCAGAAATCCAAGTATCAGGTAAGTGAAACCTAATAAAAAGCTAAAAGAGTGGGGCGAGAGGAAGATAGGAAGTGGAGAATTATTTCTGCCAGGGAAACTAAAACCAAGACAACCTGTACCACAGAACTTGAGTTTCTGATGTAGGTCAGAATGGGCTTGTGAGCACTGCACCTGCAGCCTACAGGGGCAGTGGGAGCAAGCTGCTCAGTAAATGAAACAACATATATTTTATGGAACTTATGCAACAGTTATACTGTAGCTCCTTCAGAAACAATGGTAATTACACCCCTCTTGTGTTATCTTTGGATAACACTGTAATTAGTATGTGTCATCACTCTAGCCATGATTAAAATAATTACCGTAAAAAGCCCCTTGTAAGTAGCATTTACTGTTCCGATTTCCAATCATGTACAGGATTATTTTATTAAAGCATAATTGCTTTCTCTGTTTGCAACTCAACTCAATACTATTTCCCCCCCACCTTCCACTTTACCTAGCCATCTGATGTTGTAGGAAAACCTGAACATGTGTGACATACTTACAGCTCTTCCAAGTACGGAAAGTTCTTGAATGCATCCTCTGGTAGCCTTGTGATGTTATTCATGCTGATATCTCTGGAGAAGAACAGCAGACAGATTTATCAATAAACAGGAAAAGATTTTTACACTCTAGGAGAAGGAGGAGAAAAAGAAAGCTTAGGCAGATTGTATGACAACAGAAAAAAGAAATTCCAGCATCACACAGCAGTATCTCTTTCTAGTAATTTGCATCCTGAACTTTCAAAGCACAGTAATTTGAGAATCCAGTTGCAGCAAAGACCTATATAATGAAAAGCTGATAAAAGAGTTCTCTGACACCTCTAAGCAAAAAAAATTCCTGTGAAACTACAGGGTATGCATGGATGGAAGAGGCCCTACAGCACTCTTATCCCCAGTACTGATTTTTACCAACTCACACATGCACACAATTTTACACACAGATGATTAAGACCACTCTACAACCACATCATATGAAAATAATAATAATAAAAAAGATTGTGACCACCCACCACACAAGTTTTCATCCCACAATGTCTTAAAAAAAAAAGTAATAAAATAAATAAATGCATTGAGACTTAATAAATAGCTTCTGGCAAACACGGCTTCTGAAACAACTGACAAGAATAGCAGAAACATGTCCTAGCTCTACCACAGTCATTTTTCTTCTACAAAACTTATAGAAGTCCTCGAGGTAATAGTTTTAAGCAGATTTCATTCTCAGTCCATGAGCAGAGACAGGCCGGCAGCAAGTGCTTACACGATAGGTATGCAGACCTGTTCAGCTTTTTTCTTTCCAAAGGAGCAGTAAGTGGCAAACCTGGTGCCATCACCTCAGTTCACACCTACATAACCATCACAGATAATCCCATCCTAAAGCAAGTTATTACTCAATGTGAGTAAAAGTAGCACGAAAACAATTCAGTTTGATAATTCAACTAATAACTGCCTAACAATTCATGACATAACCTAAGTTCTTACTTTCCACTTGGTTACTGCTTTTTTTTGTTGTTGTTTTTAATATGTAGTTTAACAAGCAAGTCAGTGAGACTCCGTACAGCCCTCCCTGCTTCCACACGCTGTTCTGTAGCATCCACGTGCCACCTCCCCACAGATTTTGGGTAAAAAGCAAACAAACAGAACTAAACCACCCCTTCCATCTCACTGATAGTCAACCAGTAACACTGAGGCTCCTGTAGGAAGATCTTGAAAGGTTGGTGGCTGCACGCAGGACAACAGATTTTGCTTGCCACCCAAAAAGCTTAACATCAGAATAAAGTACCTACTGCTAGGGCAGACATTCTCAGTCCATCCATAGCCACCTCTCTTTTCAAACATCTGCCTCAACTGGAATTATCACTTCTGATGAGGCAGAGAAAAGGCAGCTTAGACTCTTCCTGCTATACTGGGTGGGCACAAATCCCTGAAGAACTATTTTGTAGCAGCAAAAACACAGCCCATGAGAAATAAAAAGTTTCACATTCAGGATATCTTCCATGGCTCACACCCATGACAGGACTCGATGTTGACCCCAGGAGATTCTAAAAGTCAGGCCCCTAAGGGGAACAAGGAGCACGTGGAGGGGTTGGTGCTGCTTCTGTGCACAAACGTCCAAGGCATTTGTGCCTCCTTTCATGCTGTGACGAACCCAATGCCACGTCAGTACCATATAACCTACCAAAAATGTTGCAGCAGCTAATTAAACCACTTTTTGCAAGAAGTGCCCACATTACTCCTCCAGCTGCCAGACCATAATGTCTAACGTAGCTCATGAAAAAAACTTTCCTTATTTATACTGACAACAGAATGCACTATTTAAAACAACACCATAGTTACGGGGGGAAAAAAATGTTTTCCCCCACAGCAGTTGACAATGTCAACTGATGTCAGTGAATTTATGTCCAGATTAACAAGTAACTGGCAACTGGTCTGCTGGCCCTGACCTGGCAGCACAGCCCCTCAGTCACCCCCCGACATGAACACTGTACTCTTACATGTAATCTAGATGAAATTGTTTCTTTAAACTAAATGTTTATTAAATAGCAGGCCAAGGCTTCACTGCTCATATCCTGGTGTAAACCAAGAGAGTTATTCCTCAGCAGTTGTTCAGAGTACACTAACGTAACTCAACAGCAACTGTTAAGAGTACACCAAGGTAACTCAAGAGCAATGGAGATTAAAATAAGGTTCAGCACATACAGACCAAACCAACTGTGAGAAAAGGACCAAGAAAATCCACTATGGCACAATCAACTCCCTCACTAAGCTCCAGAAGGAGCTGACTGGAAGATGATTTATTTCTGAACTCTACAGCCTGCATGCTTTAAGAGGTTCTTTGTGTCCCAGCAGCAGCTTGGGTACCGTAAGATGGTGCAGTTGCTGTGGGGGACGTTTTTCTTCCTGTGCAGGAAAGTAAATAAAAGTATGACACACATGAATCGCCAGCTGCCTGCTCCACAGGAGTTTGCAACTTCAATTCTCCCTACCCCCCATAGACATTTTTCAAATTGTCATGAATACATATGCTTCACACATCCAGGCCAGCCCTCTCCTTTCCAGAGGTCTACACATCCCTGCCAATATCAACTGGGAAGCATTTATGAATAGAGTAGAAGGGCAAGCAGGGAGTGGAGACCCTACATGAATCCTAAGAAATAGTAACCCATGCAAGAATATCACAACTCTTTCAAAAGACTGTCCAGGTGATATAAAACCCTATTACTGTATATTAAATGGTGGTAGTAAGTCAACAGTACATATCATCAGAAAGCACTTCATGAATGACTATCCACCACTTAGATGATAGTTTTGACTGCAAACACATCTGTTGCACTAGGTGACAGCTCTTCGGGGCAGAACAAGAAATCACATCTGTCTGAAAGCAATGGTCTTATAGTTCCAGAGTAATAAATGCCTGATTTTCACAAGTGTCACATGCAATCCTAAACAAAGTCACTGGAAACCATGTAGACCTACAGTATGGGTGACATTCAGATTTGACACAATTTTTGTTTTCTCTGGGTTCTGAAATTAGCAAAGAATGATTTTTGCCTGATAGTTAGCATCTGCAATTTTCATATGGGGAGTAGAGTCCTTGGATGTAAGCATGAAAAAGAACACCTTAATAATGAAGATGTGTGAAGCATCATCAATATCCCCAAATTCTACTGAAATTTATTTTCGGCAAAGCTGCACTTATAACAGAAACATGCACAAAGACACATTGCAATTCTGTCTTTAGCATTATCGTGTCAATCTTCACGGGCTGCTTATCATGATGCCTTGCTAAAAAGCTGGAATTATGACCAAGTTTCTGTATGTGCCTTCACTGCAAGCGATAGTAACTCCTACTCAGTAAAAAAGCCAATCTTTATAGCACTGATTCACAGACTTCCAAGTTTCTTCATGATCACCATACTAGTTCTAAATCTAATTAAAAACATTATGTAAAAGCAGTTTTGCTGCAGAAATCACAAATATGATTGCAAATGCCTCACCCATTAACAGACTTCGGTAGAACACACTTTGAAAAACTGCTAGATAAAATTAATCTTATCTGAAGTGCACTACCAGCAAAAAAGCAACCCATATAGAAGGGAAAACCACAAGGAATTGTAGAAGCCAAAATCAGACACTTGTTTAGGTTTTTATATATATGTGTGTGCGTGTATGTGTGTATACATATGGGTTTTTTAATTCTCACTTCACTCTGCAGAATATCCTCAGTCGAAGAATGAGTTCAGAGGCACAATTCTCTGGTAATAAAATATTAAGAAGCTCATGAGCTTCAAGGCAAAAACTTACAAACAATATTAGCAAACACCCATATCACTAAAATTCGATGACTTTATAACTAGTATCTAAAAAGTTTACTTACTTAATTTGGAAGACACTGGCAGTATCCATGGCAATGATGCTATCACACAACTGAAGGGTCACATCAGCAGTTGCCTAATGCCTCATTTCAACAGAACTCTGCTGAAGGACCCGCTCTGGATTGGGTTATTACATCCAGACCTAAAGCCCCCCAAAACAGCACAATACCTATAAACCTTTTGATCACCACCAAAACATCATCCCCTGCAAAGCCCGCAACAAACACCAAAAAAGCCCCACAGTTGCCATAGATTTTACTGGCACACTGAAGTTCCGACTCAGTATCTGAAAGGCGTATCTTAAATTTCTTGTTCTTTTATCCCTTTGCAGAATGTCAGCCCTGACAACTTACAGCTTTGTCTTGAAATTAGAACTCAGCCCCATGCTTATATTTGGGATGTTTTGCCTGGGAAGTGCAAAACAAACACAACAGCTTAAAGAGGGGAAAGATGAGGACAGCGATGCTGTGGGTTTATGCTGTGGATGTCAGGAAAATGAAGGAGAAGCCAGGGTAGAACTGCACCTTTCAGCAGTTAGCCATTAACTGAGCTTATCTGTACAAAGCAGCCAAGCTAAATCTTTGCTCACTAACCAACTTTAACCAAGGCAGAGAGGTGGTAGATGTTCCCCATCCCTGGAAACATTCAAGGGCGTGATCAGGCAAGAAGCTGGCACCGAAACTAAAATGATGAGCAGCTGAAGGTGGTAACTTCTTTAGCAAGCAGAGGCTGCATCTTGCGGATAACATGAATCACAGGCTTATAGTTACAAGTGGTTTCGCCATTTCAGGTAGGAGGGATGTAACACCAGAATATAAACACAAGCGTGCTCCTTCCTCCAGTGCTATTGCTGCCGTGGCTGCAGTTCTGAATGATAAATAAGGCTCTCGCACTTGGTCAGAAGTTTTATCTTTCTTCCAGGAAGGTACTACAGAACAGAGAAAAAAAGCCCCACCAAAACGCAACTAAAACAAGTACTGAAAATGTTATTTCACTATGCCAGGTGCTGCAGAGACTAATTGTTACAGGCCAGAGGTGAAAAATCAAGCCACGGTACGCCAGCAGTCATCTGTTGTCTGCATCCTGCTTCAGCAAATCCCTTCAGGTTATTTGGACAGCTACTTTAATCTTTATTTCCAGCTTAGTTTAGCAAAGTCCCCTGCTTTCACCCAACATTGACACATAAAGTCTTTACAAATACTTGTACATATAGTAACCAGCACAGATCCTAAAAGCTATAAAAACCTCCCTCTGTTGAAAATAGGCATCAAATGAGATAAAATAACTTGGGAGAGGAAAGCACCTTTGCTAGATACATTAAAAATACACAGCACCACATCTGCTCTCTGCATAGATTTAAACTACTCTTAATGCGCCCAGCAGCAGAGATTTCAGAAACCTGAACTAGGCAGTATAATGCACTTAAGCTTTTTTATTATAGTCCTGTGCAAAAATCCCAGTTCCTGACAGGATATTTTGGTTGTCAGTTTTTTAAGGATTTTTTTTAAGGATTCTTTATTCTACCACTAACCAAAGTCGAACTCCTCCAGGCTTCAGGATGAGCAGAAATATATCCTATCGTGAATGGCAACTTACTAATTCTCTCACATTTTAAAAATAGAAACTCCTGCTTATCTTTAGAAAGTGGCTTCAGTCACAGCTTTCATCCGTGGTATCAGGCAAAAAAGAATTAGATGAAATGCGCAGCATCTCACAGCGTCTCCTGCAGGACACAGTTCTCGACCTCATTTTAAAGCACTGCCTCTACCATGAAGCAGCCAGAAGTTTATCCTAAACTTCCTAACGATGGCCAGAGTGGGATTCTGGCACAAACAGAGGAAGGGCAGAATAATTCTTGCATGAGAAGAAAAGCTGCAACAACACAGAGGGACCACAAAATGGGAAACACAGACTGCCTGTAAAGGGCTACAGAAAGGACAGGCAAAAAATGATAAATAAATTAGCCCAAGATACAGGCTTAGAATGAAAGCTAACAACCCACAATAGCTGATGGGCATTGGAAAGGAAAACTATGCCAGCCTATCTGGACTGAAGGACATTTAGCTGCTACAGCCTTGTTTTGATGATATCCACTGTTCCTCACTGCATTTCCCCAGCCAAAAGGTGTGTGCATTTTATGCAAAGAAACCTTGCTTGCTACCCAACCCTGTTACGCTGGCACATCTAAAACTCAGAGATGCTGGTGCTACACTCTTGATCCTGTGTTGCAGCCTTGACTATCAACACTTGGATTTGCCCTAAACTGGGGGTACATGCCCCTTCCTACCTACCACATCCATGCACTGCATCTGAAGGCATGCTAACTACCTAAAATACTCCAAAAATACTGTAAGAAAGGTCTTCAGCTGGAAAAACATGAAATGTCTAGCTACAGAAAAGGAAAATTACATCACACCTAAACCCAATCGAGACTGGCTGCTTAAAAAATAAAACCAAAATACTTCCTCCACCCCGTGCTCCCCTGCACTTCATTAATAGCTAACTTCTTTCTGGATATCACCTACCCTCTATCTTTTGTGAAGTTTAGAAAGGAAGGGGGAGAGGGAAGGGGAGAGGGAGAGAGAGAGAGAGAGAGAGAGAGAGAGAGAGAGAGAGAGAGAGAGAGAGGAGTGTTTGTTGAAAGAAAGAAGATCATGTTTCAACAAGGCACCTTTAAAATCCTATAAAATACTCCCTCTGAGCAAGCTTAACCTGTTTGCTGATAGATAATAGCATGTAATACTGTAGGCTCCATTCAGTCTTTTCCAAGGTCTGGGCCCTCTGCCACTGAGTTATTTAATTATAACACTTACAAAATGATTTAGGCAGAGCTAACTATATTTGAATAAAGCCCTCCTACCTACTTGGAAGAAACCATTAGGTAAAAGGTCTTAGTCTTATGTAAAATTCCCCAGGTATCCAGCTTCAGTAGTACTAGCAAAAGCTGGAGCTGTTAATATCTTTACAAACTACGTTCAATAAACCAGGTTACTGCAAATGCAAGTCAACACAACAGAAAACATTCAGCAACCAGTTACCACTGAGACCACTGATAGGTGGACAATGTCCCGATTACATTAACATTGGTGAAGATCAACAAGACAAAGCAGCAGGTATTTTTGTGAGTATACCAGACCAACAATTCTCTGCTGATTATCCAAAAAACAGAGACAGAAGTAGATGTTGCTGTATGCCAGTGCTTCGAATTCGATCCAGGTCACATCTGCATTAACCAGTAGAACTACCTCGAGCAAAGGGTGGGCAGGGGAGGAAAGAAGTCAGGGAAACTCAAAGCTAGACCAATCTAAGTTGTACTGTGGTGCCACGGTCCTGGAGAAACACCTTTGGTGCTGAACTCCTTATAGAAACACGCTCACATGATGAAAACCAACGTAATTCAACCAAATCAACACACCTCAGCAACCAGTTCCAAGGGAGATCAGGAGCTGAATTACATCCCCAGTTTAGACCTACTGTCCTGTCCTATTAAGCCAATTCCTTCAGGATGAACATAAAACCACTGAAGTGACATAGTAGATGAGTTTGCATTAGTACTGTCCCATGTCTTAATTGTATTCAGTATATAATGAAAGCATAGAAAGCCTAGAGGATCAGCAAGGAATCTCTAATTAAATTCAATTAAAAGTTTGGGTAGTTTTTTCGTTGTTTTACTCTATCTTCCTGATAACAAGCAGCAAACGATTCTCTTCCAGAAGCACCTCCTCACAGATACTGTTTGGAATGGTAATGGACTGCACCATGAATCCAATGAGTGCAGCTAAAATTCATGGGTATGTATTACATGTAGACATGCCAATCCCAACACCTAGAAATCATGAACAGGAGGCAAACAAATATCAAGCACAGGAAATCTGATGTTTACAGAGGAGCCTACACTTGGGAAGTGTTTGGGCTTGCAGTAATGTTTGAGTTTAAAGAAAAAGTTAAAGTAATACACTGAGTAATTAATTTCTTACCTTCATATACTACCTACATCTATTACTGCAAGGTTTTACTACCTGAGCCTATACTATTAGCTAATGTTTATATGGTAACAGGACACCGATGCCCCAATATGTCAGACTGGTATTTTATTTAACATTTACCTTCTCCCAGCTTCTGACAGGTCTGCACAACTGCCGGTGCCCATCTCCCAGCAGGAAGGGCCCAGCTCAAGGGCACCTCTGGGTATGCCAACAGCCAAGGACTCCACAGCATTACCTATCTGATATCTTCCAATCCTCACTGCCATGCCCCAATACATTTTTCTCCTTCTAATTCTCACCTATTGTTCCTTTTAACATGGACAAAGTTGTTAATGATAAAACAGAATGGAAGATTTGAAACCAATTTTTGCATTAATGTACATTTTTCTCCTTGTGATTCCATCTCTCCCCAAGTACCTTAAGTATGGTCCTACTGCTTCTGACATGATCAGAGACCTCCAACACTTAAAAAGGCACAGAAACCTGCTCGGTATTCACAGCCCATTTTGCAGTCACAAAAAGCCTATCAGCCATGCCATTTTTTTCCATTATGAGCATGTTTCCCTTCCCACTTCTTCTAGGAAACATTCTCGTAAGAAAGGAAATATCCAAATACTTAAAGCCTTAGTCAACATCTGCAGTGACTAGCTAAATAAGACACAGGCTGCATTCCCGCCCAGCAAATACACTTGCCATTTCCTAAGTACTCATGCTGTCTCTCTAATGAGCACAATGTCTTATCATCTGTTGTTTGTATTGCAACAAGAAGCTAAGGGCCCTAGTTCAACCTATCAACATGATTGGCGCTGTACAAATACACAATTGGAGACACTCCTCACCTAGATGAGCTTGCTCCTTAAATGGATAAGACAAACAGCAAATGGACAAGAAAACAGGCACAGAGAGGTGCGGTAACCTGCCCAAAGTTGCCAGCACAGCCTGAAGCCCACTCCAGTTGCCCAATGCTGCTCTCATGTGCTATGCCCAGCAACTACCCACCATGTCCTTTTTAAAACAAATTAATTACCTTTCTTTTTCCCGGGTTTTTGTTTTGGCAGGGGTGGGGGTGGTTGGTTTTTTAGCAGAACAACAGGACAGGAGACTATTTTGACACTTTCTCCTTTGCTAGATGTGTAGGTTCACTCCATTTAGTAGCAGCAGAAATTACACTAACAGCTATGCAAGAAGTTATGTGCAATGTTTCCATCCACTTTTCTGTGGCTCAAACTAACTGGAACATTTGTGTCACCGCTCACTTGGGGATGAAGCACTTAAACTGCTTTTTCATCAATCAAACACCAGGCTACCCACCAACCCTGGCTATTAAGAGGGGATTGAGATACTCAAAAGTTTTAGGAAACAAGGGTACATGGAGCCCTTTCTCAGTACAAATACAAAAAAACACAACCCCACATAAACCCTGTTGATTCCAGTAAGCTTTTAGCATTTTGCTGAAGTAGGACCTACAACATTTTCACTGACAGCCACAGAAAGGCTGAAAAAATTCAGACAGGTCTGTTCCTGCAAGAGAAGTAACATTCCCCTCTTTCCCCCACCATATCTCTAGTTATTTCTCCTGCCTCCTCCTTCCCATGTCACATCAACCTGTTGGGTTTTTGTTTTCTTTTTTTTTTTATTTCAACATGATGTCTTAGCTTTCTTTCAGACACAGTAACTAGCTCTAATGTACCCTATTCATGTGCCAATCAAGCCATCATCAAGATCTTTGAGAGAACAATACTTGTATGCAAAGGCCTATTTGGAACTGGTATTTGAGTCACTGCAGACCAGCCATTAAGCAACCACACATACGGTTAATGGCCTATGTTGACACATGGTGGGGAATTAACCCAGAAAAAAATTCCACTGCATTATTATGAAAGAGATTGTATCCTGGAATAGGAATATCGCACAAGTTAACATGCTCTCTGGTTAATTTTTAAGAGTCACACATTTGGTGCGGATTACGGGCTGAAGGAAGGGCTTATTGTAAACTGGAGGAGGAAACAAAATGTCTTTCAGCGCAAGAGTATTTCCCTTACATAGTTAAGAGATTACTTATAGCTGATAGTAAAATTATGCATTATTTATGGTTTTATAATTCTTTACTCTCCAGAATACAGGAATGCAGAGAATTGAGTACAAAAAAAAAAATAAATCAGGCCACAAGTGTGACGGGCACATTAGTCAAGCAGTGTGAGGGCAAGCCAGTGCTGAGATACTCTTCCTATATATGTGAATATCCATCACAAAATGGGAATAACCAACCTGTGCAAGACCATGAAGAAATCCACAAACAAAATCAAGCAGGAACTCGGATCATCCTCACCCCTGACCCGTAACCAACCTTCCATGTGCTGCTACCATCCAAACTCCTGGTAGGGAAGCTCCCAGCATGGCTCCATCACAGCTACCTTCTGACCTGAAAGTTGTTTAAAATCATGTAGACAAAGTAACCTGGCTGCCCAAGACTCCAAGAGTAACTACAGATTAAAATGTCAGAAAGATCATTATAAGCATTTAGTGACAACCCCCTTGGATACGCAACCACTTGAGGTAATACAGACTACAGGGGACTTCAGGAGAGCAGTTAAAATCTGTAAGGACCAACATTTTCCAGAGGACCACTGCAAAGCACCTTTTCCAGGCAGACTCACCAGGCCCTGCAACCAGCACAGCAGCTGTCTGGGGGGATCAAATCTGAACAATGTCATTATTTCATACCAATTGCGTGTTTTCTGCACTTTGCCTAGTTTGGCTCCTGTCTCCAGACAGTACGGCTCAGGCTACGCACCAAGCCAAGGCAAGTTGTAAATCTGGCAAGGTGTAAACCTGGTGCAAGTATTCAAAATGCTATCCTCGTATTAGTGATACTTCTGTATTTCACTGATGTCTCTTCCAGTTATGGAAAACTATGAAGAATACTTTCATGCCTTCATCCCATTTAACAACCCATAAACTGGCTGGAATAACAACTCTCCAAGTAAGGGGCTTGAAACTGGGATCACCTTTGCCCGAAACACACATCTAAACCATTCATTACTACCATCATTTTTGACAAGGCTTGAGATGATTTGTAAAAGCCAGTGAAAATAAGCAGAAGGATTTTTTTTTTTAATTATTATTTTTTAATCCACAGCTCTCCACACATAAAGGGTAATGGAGAACACAGCAACAGGTTACATGTTTAAGGCTTCAACCTATTACATCTCCAGGGTGTAGTCACATGATATGTTTTCTTTCTGACGAAGGAAATTGGCTTATATTCCCATTGCTTTCCACCTCCACAGTGGAACTGTTTACAGGCAGCATTCTATAATCAGATCATTGTAATAATTTGGATTTAAACAAAAACATTTCTGGGTTTTGGCCTGTTATTGTTTTTTTGGATGGGGTCAGCTTTTTTCTCTATAGCATGGCCTTGCAGATGTGTACCAGCACAACTATGGAGCAGCAGATGCCTGTGGTAGTAGGAAAGACGAAAGGTACTGAAGGAGACAGCGGGAACTTTGCACTAAAAGAAAACAATATGTAGCTACGCCTGTGATGAGATCAACACCAGATTCCCTAAAGGAGTTTTACAGAAAGGTATTTGTCATGGTTTAAGTAAATAAAGTTTAACACTATGTTTGCAACCAAATTGAAATAGGGCAACACTGCCAGTTGCAACAATTGTCTTTACCAGTGGGGAGTCATACTGAACCATCAACCACTAAGATAACTACGTCATTTTTAAATGACTCAAACTTTGACTTTTCTTTAATGAGTTACATCAGCCCCAAGTTAGACACAAATGCAAGTCTTAATTTAAATCACATATTGCTAAACCCAACACAGACACTTCACGTGTTACCAAGCCAAGGTTTTATTCACTACTATTAAGGAAGTTCTCAAGCATTTTGTTCCTTACCAAAAACTTCTGTGAACCACCATTGCTGAAACACTAGGAACATCACCAAACTATGTCATCTAACCAGTTTAATGAGATCTGGGTGCCCTTCCCTCCAGTCTCGGGTCCTTGCTGCATAACCACAAACACCTACAAGGCATGTTTCGTTCCATTTAACAGCTTCAAGGGCAATGCCATAAAACTTACACCGCCTTAACGCGAGTGTAGAGAGCCACACTCACCGTTTGGACTCCAAGGACACCACATCTCCCTCCACCTAGCAACACAGTATTTATTTACTACAACGAACATTTCACACCAAAAGCTCCCTGTTACAACTCTGGACAGAGGTTCAGTTCCTTGCCCCAGCAGAGACTCATTTTGTGGGTTCGGACAGGTTGCTTCCCCTTCCCAAACCCCAGGTTCAAAGGAGAATAATCTTTTCTGCATCTCTGCAAGGAAGGGGGAGGATAAAGCTGCTGATGTTTCTGAGCTGCCCGGACAGAGCCCAGCACTTAAATCTGTTTACACTGATAGAAAAGCAATGCTATCATTACACACATATATTCACATCAAAATCTTCTGTTGCATTTTCACTCTGTGTTTTTGCTCTGTTACAGAAAGAGAACACCAACAGCTACAAATCCCATTTATAAAAATGCCAACTTTAGTAACTCTAAGTACTTTGGATTTTATTCATTTTCTTCTGATTTATTTTGGTCTCCTAGCCTGTCCCACCAAAGTTTAGAAAGCAACCTGAGCCTCAGCAGTCTGGGTAAGCCCTACATTTTTAGAAGGCTACAAGCAAAAAGAGCAAAACAAAAATGGTGTATGAATACAGTCACTGATACAATGAAGCCAGAAGACGAAATGTAAACATCTCAATGAGTCCAAATGTATATACAACAGCTTCAGCATCTAAGATTTTTTTTCACTTACATATAACATGTAACTTGGATGTAACTAAAAATTATTTCTAGGAGGAAAAAAAAATTGAATCTTTTCCTGCAATACAGCACTATAATTATCTACATACTGTGGGAAAACTAAAAGCACACAGTACAGCTTTCTAGTGTCAAAATAGATTTCGTGGCAGCACCTGGAATGGCCTTTATAGAGCCAAATGTGCTTTTACATAGCAATTTTCAAGGCATCTTGAAGTAGCTGACAAAGCACAAGCAGTTTTGATACGATGTAAAACTCAGGTTATGGAAAATACTGATCATCAACAATCACACAGTACCTAAACAGAAGAATAATTTCCACTTTGTGACATTTGAAGGTTAAAGTCTGCCTGAAATGTTCTGAAGTCGGTACCTTCACCAGATGGTAAAAGGAGGGTTGCTGCCTATTGACAAGATGTGTAGCTCGAGACGAGAATCCAAACAGCCTCCCAACCTTTACAGTTATTCTGGTTTCAGCTACATTCCTCTTTTTATTTGAGATGGACAGCCAAGGCCTTTACACACATAAAGACATGGGCTGAGCATCTACCTCACATTCCAGTGACCCTTAGACATAAACTGAAATGAAAGCTGCATAAAATGTCTGCCAGCACACTCTTAGAGAAGAGCTACAGGTTCAAGTTCTACTTCCAACAGTACAGGATGGAACAAGGGATGTCAAGAAAGCATTCTAAACCAATTTTATTTCTTCTTGTATAACAAGAGTCAGGAATTACCTCATTCTTACCTGACTTAGAGCAAATTATTTCATTTCAAGAAGCACAACTTCGTGTATGCTTTCCCTTGTGAAAAACAGAACTCTCTGCTCAGTGGTCAAAGTGGTATAGCTTTTATTTCCTCCCACCTTCTCAACTTGCATTTGCTATCATCTTAAAGCAACATAATATGCTTTATTAAATGTTCATGATGTAAACCATGAACTGTAAATCAAAGTTCATGATTTACAGTGACACAGCACCTGTGGTGTGCTCATACATAATGGTGGGTTTTCTCCCCCGAACTCTGCAGTAAAAAACATTTAGCAACATCACAGCACTGCACACATTCGCATCATTCATGTTCTTGAGAACTTGGTGGAGGTACAGCCCTACCACTGACACCATCCAACAGATAACAAGAGCCCACAGAGCCACATCCTTCAAAAAGGATGGATCCTCCATCAAGAGCCTCAAGCAAGGCTGCCTGCACCATGCCAAGCTCATGGGGGACACAACTAATTTCAATCAATGTGGGTTGGCAATACAGAGGCGACTGGCAGGAGCGGTCACATCTGTAGACAGAAAGCCATCCAGTAAAAAAATCTATAAAGGAAAATATTCAGTCTGGATGAAGAGAAACCAGTTGAAAGCCCAAAAGCTCTTCTTAAGGCACCAAGAGATGAAGGTGCCTTGAGGTGCCTCAAAAGGTGCCTCAAAGCACTTCCACCTCAGAAGGTTGAAGGACAAAAGGCAAGACTCTCCATTCACCTGCAGCAGAAAGCCACATAAGATGAGGAACACCAGCTTTTTTACATATATACTATATGAGGAACTATGCCTGGATACAGATTTTAGATGGCTACAGAAAGAGGCCACCACAAGCAATCTACCACAACCACCAAGAGACCTCTTGCGCAGCTAACATGCCGAGAAGTCTTTCAGCATAACAAACCAAAACGGATCAACTCTGACTGCAACATGGGTCCTTTCTCAATATTTGCCCCAAACTGTAAGAGACTTCTCCAGAATCAAAACAGTTGGTGAACCTGGCTCTTTGTCTATCAAGTCTTTTCACACACTTAAACTACAAGTAGAGGCTCAAAGAAACAAACAAACAAAAAAAACAAAACAAAAAAAAAAAAGGGAGAAAGGAATAAATTTGGAATTTAAAAAGCAAGAGGTGTGGGAGGAGATTTTATAACGTACTGGTCCAACCAACAGAGATGGGGGAGAAAGGGTGGCAAGTTTCAGGCACAGGGACACTTTCTGAGGTTCCTAATGGCATGCAGACATGTATTTCAGGAAGTCCTACAACAGCAACCTGCAGAGGTTGTCCCTCCATCACTACGGCACACAAAGCAACCAGCACAGCCTGAGCTGGCAGCCGTAAGAGGGTTAATGCCCACTGCACACCAATTAGAAAACCCCCTATAGATAAAATTAACTGCAACTGCAAAGAAAAAAAAAATAAAAAGGAAATAAGAGGAGAAAAAAGAAACCCAAAAAACCTCACTCTCTCAGACACCCTGAGAAAAAGCCAAGTACGCTGTTATCGTGGGGAATCAAGCCCTTTACACATTCCCATTCCACAACAGCATATTCACAGTAGTTTTCAATAAACATCTACACAAGTCACTGGAGGGGGGGGGGGGGGGAGAAAAAATCTGTTTTCTTTCACACAATTCCACAAAAATAACTGTCATCACAACCATCTTTGTAGCAGAAAAGTCCGTATTTGCCTGCAGTGAAATCCGTCTGCAGCTGCCCTGTGAAAAAGACAGGCAATAATTGGCTTCTTTCACCTCTGTTAACCACGAACAAAAGTGTCATTCAGCTCCCAAATGGACAGAAGGCACCAATGGATGGTCAGCTCGCTGAGCCAATGGGCTGGAATAACAATAACCCTGTAGCATTTTCTTTTTCCTTTTGTTTAGTCTTTCAAAGCCCTTAATTAAGACCCTCACAAAGCACCCCTACAGGCTTCTTTCAATGAGGCATTACACGCCTGTTTTCTTGTATTTAAGGAAGAAAAGTAACAGGGATTTCTGAAACACATTAAGCAGTACACACAATTTCCATGTATTCACAACTGAAATACTGTTACATTTTAGCTTTTAAATATTATCGTCCATAAAAAGAAGTTCAAGCTTACTGTGCCCACTCTTTGCTGTACATCCCTTGCTATCTCAAGAACAACAATTCAATACAGGCGGCCATAAATCTGGTGTAACCGCAACAGCTCACCCCAATCTACCGCAAGCCAGCAGCTCCCAAAATGAAGGCAAGTGGAACAAGGCATGTTGATGAAACATCCCTGGCCATCCTAAAGCTGAGAAAGGACCGGGTAATGCGGGGAACTAATTTGTTGCAACTGCACATGACGCACTGGCATTGTCTGAAAATCAGAGCTGGTGAAGGCAAAGGTATATTCCCTGATGAGTTTGGTGACCTTCCCCATAATTCAATATCTGCTGGCATTTAATATACATGAAGGTAAATCTGCATGCCATTATTCATGACCAAACTGATGGAATACCGCTGTTTGTGTATTAAACAGGACATCTGAGGACTACTACTGCTTTCTGGCAGCACAGGCAGTCGCTGCTGAATGGAAGTGCTATAGAAACTTCCAGTATCTGAGCAAACAGCAGCAGTTCTCTTCTAGAAGGTCGTCCCTCCAGCCACAAACAGGAAACAGAACAGTCCTAAGAAAACACCATTAAAATACCATCCTTGTAGGCACAGGCTACTTTGGCCAAACCTAGTCACCATGTCCTTTCCCACCCCAAACCAGCCCCAGCAGCAGGCTAACATGGCCCCTGTTTTAGTGGCGCACCCAGCGCAGTGAAGGCTGCAGGGGTGGGTGAGGAGCATCAGGTACAACCAGGACCTAAGGAAGCCATCACCAGCCAGTGATGGTCCAACCCCTCCAGCGTACCGAAGCCCTTCACCATTGTCTTGTAAATACCCTTGGCCTGTGAAAGGTGGCATCTGGGCAGCTTCCTCACATTAGACTGGTCCAGCAGTAGAAGGTGCAACCAAACACTACCAAAATCATCAGCAGACAAAAAAAACACAGGCTGAAGCTCTGGTAATTTCCAAAATGCTCTCTTCCCTGCAAGAGCACAGGAATGGCCTTTTTCTCACTGACAGAAACGCCACACAACACGAAGCAGGACCAGAACAAAGACATTTCTATTACTAACACCAATCTGAGTGAAGACAAAAAGCAATGGTTTAAAATCCTCCTCTACACTACCTACATATCCAGCAGGCATTCTTTAACAAGCACCACTTGCTATAAAGACTGCATACGTCTAGGCAAAATGCAACTGGGTATAAATCAGCTTGGACCTTTTTTTATTTTTTTAAATATACCAGAGTTAGCTGCATGTATCCGTATTCACACAGACAAGGAAGAAACTTGTCTTTCAGGAATGGTAATCTAGCAGCAGTACTTGGTGATTTTGCTTTTCAAAGTCAGACTGGCCTATTTAGGTACTACACACCAAAATCTCTCCTAGTCACACCTTAGACCCCTGAATTAAGGCCACAAGAAATAACACAAGATTATCAATTGTCCTGCATGGACATTGTTCCTGTTTCCTCCTGCTACAAGAAAACATGATGTAACTGTACTAAAAGGCAAGAATAAAACATATTTTAAAAAAAGACAATGTCTGCATGACTTGGTTTCGAAGGCCCAACTCCAAGCACACATTCTTGGAAAGCCTGTTCATGTGCCTTTATCAGAATGTGTTGTATCACTGACTTTGACTGTGATTATTTACCACAGGAGTTCAGGAGGAACTCCTCATCAGCAGCAAAGAGAAGAAAAGTAAGTTACATTCTAAAAACAAGCATGAAATGTCATTCTACGTGCATTAAATGCACCAGCCACAATCCAAATTCATATAATGCTGATAAAAGTCTCATGAGAGCATCTGATACAACTGCAATATAATGTTAATATACACCACTGCAATATAATGTAAAAAAAGCAAAACAAGACCCAGCATCTCCCATGCCACCCCAATGTCCCAGATAGAGCTCCAAGTGCCCAGGACAGGAGGATCTCAGTACCTAAACAGCCAAGGTCTTAAAAATACAACAACCAAAAGAACAAACAAAACAAAAAACAAACAACCCAAAAAAAAAAAAAAAAAAAAAAAAAAATCCCTGCATGGACATCAGAGGCACTCTCCAGCATGACTTTGTCAGACAGGAGTCGCATCTCAAACTGGATAGCTGTGCTAACCAACTTCAGTAGTACAGTTCTGGACTTGTGGATTCTGCCCTGACACGAATAAAAATACTACTACTTACCATTGCTGACCCAAGAATACAAACTAATTAAAAATTAGCATCTTTTTCTAATTTTCAAGGAAAAGGTATACGAGCAAACGAAATATTTCACAGACGCCTTCAGCCAAAATAACCCGATAGCCATCACTTGCCATTATAAGTAAGAAGTCAAAGAAGCATTTATTACTAGTAAATTTCTTGAAAAGGTGAAGTTCTCTCTTCAGTTTAACTCTGTTCTCAGTATTTACACGACTACACCTATTTAAAACTGAGAAGATTTTAATCACTAAACTGTCAAGAAAAAAAAACAGCATACTTAATGCAAAAGAACACTGCAAGTATTTATAGGAAAAACAAAGACCTACCACATTAACTATCCAGCCCACGCTCTTAGCAACAGAGATTAAGGCTTGTCAGGTTTAAGGATGTACATTGGATCAATTTTTTTATATAAACACATCTAATGCACGTGTGATGGAAAAGCAAGAGAGCCACAAAAGGCAATCAAGTAATCCACCTGCATTTCTAGACTGCCTGTAGACAGAAATAGCACATGCATCTTATAGATGAACTCCAAGAAGAAAATTGCGCTTTGGAACCCTTGTCTCCTTGCTATCTCCACACAACAAACGTGGGCACATTTTAACTTCATCATTGCTATCCTATAGGCATCCATTGCTATCCTCCAGCTCTTACCTAAAGGCCATGGGTCAATGCAAATCCCTTTCTGATGTACAAACCTATGTTGCAGTGAAGACAACTATAATGGATGTGAGGTGGACAAAGAATACCCCTCCCAAGCTCCATTAATAAAAAGATCTGGTTTTTCTTGTTCTCGCTTGTTTCAAAGAAGTCCGGTTTCTTCTGCCTTGAAAGACTACGGGTTTTACTGAATCAGTAAACTGGGGCCAGTAAAACTTGACATGCAGCTCAAAACCTGCCTCTAATATGGACACCTGAGTACTACCAACACCCTGTTTTCCTCATTACCCATCTCATGATTTATTACCACCAACACAGCAATTTTTCCAATCTATCACGAGCAAAATTGTGGAGATACTGTTAAAAAATTATAGTAATAATAAACCCCCTGAAAGTTGAGAGGGTGAAAAGGTTTTTATTGAACTAGCAAACCATTTCCTCTTTTCATTTTTAGTTACACCTATTACTCTCAATATTTAAGCTACCAGAAACAAGACAGTGCTCTGTAATTATTCTGTCAGATCCCACGATAAACAACACATCTTATATCCACTATCAAATCTGAAAAGTATAAAGCAGATTTAATAATTTAGCTTTTAGTTGAGGGACAAGTAATCCTGCAACGGATCAGAGACCAGAGCTTTATGAGATTACCTTAAAAGAAAAGCTGAGAAGACATTTAAAACATGATCACTTTTTGTCTCTGTTTAAATAAACATCAGGATATAATGAAGGCGGCAGCGTAAGTTAAAAACATACATGGCTTTGTCATGTTCAAAACAGCTTATTTTTTTCCACATACATGAAGACACTTGATTTTACAAATGTATTTACCGACTGTGTAATAGTAAGGTCATTCTTCCATCTTAATAATAACACTAAATATTCAGAGGTCCAAGACAAATGGAACCTTTTGCTACTTTTCATTATATTTACCACAAAACAGTTAAATAAGAACAATTTTTATTAACATGTTTCTCTACCAGGTTTACAGTTTATTTACAGTAAACCTGGTAGAGAAGGAAGCATCCCCATCCCTTTGATGCATCAGATTGTATTTTGTATAGCATCGGGTTGATTTAAGTTGCAGAAGACAAAGCTTTTAGAACTAATTCTGTACTGCTCATTCCAAGAAATGATCAGTCCTACCTCCTCTACCTACCATCAACTTAAAATTATTTTAACGATTTATTTATGCACTTTAGTCCTGCTGGTCTTTACTATTCCTGTTTTCCTTCCTTTCCTCCATGCCATGCATTAGGAAGCACAGCATGAGGTGCGACCAGAAGGATATAACCCTGAGAAATTTCCACAGGATTAAATATGTATTTCTTTGCTATCACAGGAGCAATCAGTCTGGCAGCATTGCATCACATTCATCTTATAAGGAGTTGTTCTCTTTTGACATTTAAATAGTGTCTGACTAAACAACAGCTGCTAGTAGAAATGGTAGAATTAATGGATGCTATTTGCTAAAGTCGATGTCCTTTCCTTTTTACCTGTCTTGCCCCATTACAGTACCAAAGTGCAGTGCTAACTGGTGCTTTTCTGCAGAACCCACACCACCTTCAGAGAAGGGAGAAATATTTAGAGCTTGCTAATGCAGTACATCTAGCAGTCGAGTTTCAGCAAACTGAAGCTTAACATGCTATGCAAAAAGTATAAATTATGCTTCCAAGACAGGTCCAGGCACTGCCTTGTTTGGAGTTGCTTACTGAGCAACTATGTTTCTCCAAACAAACTAATGTGCAGAAGGGTAAAGGGCAGTGAAGGTAATTATTGGAAGGAAACCTCTCCCTAAGCCAGAAAAGAATAATTAAGCTTGTGCATGTTAAATCACATAGGGGAAGTGAACAATGAAGTAATCGAGTGTAAGTGATAACAAGACCTATCTACGATCTTCTTGAAAGGAAATTAAGGAAGGAGGTTAACCTAAAGCAGGACTGTTTAGGCAACACAAAGGCAGTATCCCCAGACTTCATTCAGAGTTCTTTGTATAAATGCAAGTTCTTTGTATAAACATACATGTTTCCCCTACGTATTCACACACATACCCACCCCACAGCAGAGAAAACTTTTGGTGACCCAGTAATTAAATGAGTGTGCTGAAACCTAAAGCAGTTCAACTGCATTCTGCAAGCCTGGATCCAACATAGTTATCTATCGCTCATTAATCTCTCTGCAGATAAACAGCTAAAAATGCTTAAAGTATGACCAAGATTTTCAGCATTTAAGATGCCTCTTGTGCTTCGACCGCCACGGTGTTTTGGAATCTGCCCCAGCTAAATGAGTGCAATGTATAGAAATGAGCGTAATGAGCTCCTAGTCTAGTCCTTCCTCAAAAGCCTTGGGCTACTGTGTGAAAACTTAATGAAAGTCACTTGCACAACCCTGAAAAACTGGTAAAGAAAAGCTGCAACAGAATCTCCTCCTCCTGGTCTTCTGAGTTGCCTATCTGGGGAAAAGAACCTAAGACATGAGCAATGCACTGTTGCTGCTGACAAGATGACAGCAGAACAGGGGTTGTTTGTGGTTTTAATTGCACACATTCTTGGTTGATATTTGCTGAAGCTTCTTGGATGACCTGCACATATTCTGTTAAAATATACTATGTGCTAACTGCTTTTAAAATATAAAGCAAATACAGAGCAATACTCCATATTTCTAACATCTGAGACACTTCAGGGGAGACCTAAACCAAAAAGAGACTACCTCATAATGGCAGGTTAAAAAGCAATCCCATTTAAGGCCATGCTGGTGTGCCTAAACTCCAAAAGGACAAAACCAAAATCTGTAATGTAGACAGACCTTAAGGCTTTCCCAGTAATTTGGCAGATACGAATTGTTAAGAGATCTGCTATCAGCCTCCAAAGACACATCTGCTAGCACTGCTCTTCTGTGAGAATCCTTCTGCCTCCTTTACCAAACCTTAAAACTTTGTATCTTGTCTCTCGAGCCATTCAGCAAAGCCCTTAGATTAACTTTTAAGGCTGGATATACCAACAGATTTCCATCTATGTACAACAGAGCTAAAGAATGGTGTCTGGGCAGGAAACCTCACCACTATCAGACATTAGGCTTGCACTGCAATGCAAACAGATGGCAGGGCTCAAATCCCCAAGTAGGGTGTTACTACTCAACGGGTTTTCCTTCTTTAAATCAGACATGCAAAAGGACTTTGTCTTTTTGCAAAGGACATGCAAAGTAATACTGGAAACGGTCATACATTAAATACCTCTGTAATTTCACTATTGATTCACACTGTGGTTCACCTGTTCTCTTAAAATCAGAACCTACTTTTCAATTTGACATAGTAATTTAAGGAGGACACCAACAATTAAAATGTACTTAGTACTTGGGATGAATGACCATAGGCACTACATACTTCTTGTCCTTCTCTGCAACATCACGATGCAGAACTATTTGTATTGTCTTTCAAAAGAAGTGGGGGGAGGGGGAGGGGTGGTTGATAAATGTACATATGTCATGACCACTTTGTAGAAACCTCAGTTTCCCCAGTACCTCTAAGGTGTGAAACACCAAGCAGGGACTGGTCGCACAGGAGCTATCAGTGAAACTCCTTTGTTTGACTAGTGCCTGTTGAAGAGAAGTACTCTGGAACAGGGATAACTCCTCGGTAATGCTGTCATTCCTGAATGCTGCAACACAACAGGGCAGGAAAAACACCCAAGCTCTTATTTAAAGAAAAAAACCAGCTAAAGTTCAGGACAGTACCTGTTGCTTGTTTAGCCATCCAACAGAACCAGCCCCATGCAGGTGACACTATATCCGTTTTTGCCATGACTAATATTTACTACTCCAAGATTGTAGAAAAATGATCAAAGTCCAGCTGTACTCTGAACAAACGGGGCGGGGGGGGGGGAGGGGGTGGGAGGGACGGACTCCAGCCAGCATAACATGGTTTTATCAGACATATCAAAACAGAGACATCCACAAATGTTTGCCAATTTGCACAGGATTCTATAAAACAGACCCATGTTTTATAGAATGCTCATGGAGGAAGATTTTATATTGCCATGGTATGGCAGAATTTCCCAACTTGGTGATCACTTGCACGTTACTCATCATGTGAAGCATTTGCTTCTATCCTATCTATTGTGCTAACAAAGCTTACATGGGCAAAAAATTATTAGTCTGGCACAGACATTAAGAGAGCAAGCAGTCAAGGATCAAACTGCACAAAGCTCCCCCAGCCTTCCCAAATGCCTTATCCAGAAAAGCCCAAAGGGCGTCAGCAGCTCCATACTAACTGCGGACAAAGAGTGAGCCCCAAGCTGTATCTCCTGCCGGGCATTTGAAGGACAGAGATGAAACAGAAGCTGTCTATTCCCATGGAAGATGCCAAAGGACAAAGCAATTTGCTCAGCAAAGTGACCTACCATATCAATCTGACTCTTGAATAATAAAACAAATCAGACTGGACATCAAATTCACTGAGCCAAATTCACTGCAAAAACAGCATTAAGAAGGAATATTTTTATGTTTATGTTATCATTCCACTATTCTCTATTCTTTCTGGCACTGAATCCCCTGAAACCAGGTGATGCACTATGCCTGCAGGAAATGGAGAATATATCTGGCAAAATAAATATCCAAGGTATTTGGAAATATGCGTCAATCTCATCTATGTTAACAGACCAGTTAGTTAATTAGGGCAAAAAATTTATCTTATGTGAGTGAGGAAAAAATGGCACAGTTACTTCAGACTTGAAAAATACATGTATTTTATTTTAAGGAGGAAAAACTGGCCTTGCTGCACAATTGCAGAGGCTTCTGCTGAAACACTAAATGACTGCCATTTATTATCCTCAAACCTTATCAAAACCCTGCTTAGAACTCCTAAATATCAAGATACTGTACATTTTTGGTATGGAAACCAGAGAAGTGTCTTTTCAGGAAGCAGGTTAAAAAAAACAGCATGTAAACAAACTAGTTGAAAATGAGATGTCAGGCAAGTCAATTCTAAATAAATAATTGACCTGGATATTGAAGAGATCTAATGCCTTCACTAAACACTTAATCACAGAGCCAAGCAGATTTGCCCTTGGAAAAGATAGATCTTCTACACCTAGCAAAACTCATACTAGTTCTGTAAAAGATTAACAGTTTGGTCAATATTAGCACTCCCCCCCCCCCCCCCCGCTTTTATTTTTTTTATTTTTTTATTTTTAAACCCAAGTGTTAAAACCAACAGCAGTAAAAAAAGTACCAAAAGGCAGAAGCCTGTGCAGGTCCGAACCACCAGCAACTACATTCTCCTTACACAGGACCATATCCTTTTCTCTCCCCAGCTCAGTTTCCCCAACTCTTACTTCCATAAAGACCACCACGACCCCAAGCAGACACCAAGAGGAAACACAGCAGGATGAGAGCTGCTTGAGTGAAACTGCAACTAAACAAGATGAACAAGGAGTTTGCAGATTGCTACTGGCAACGGCTTTGCAAAATTCCCTTAAAGAATGTGTAAGTCTGCGTCTAAGTGCACCAATCTTCCAAACAGCATGGGGCTCCCTTCAGTAGGTTCAAGGGCTCCTAACTTGCAGTAGCAGCTCGGAGAGCACTGAGAGAGCAACAAAGCATGTTTTCCAGTCTGAGCAATGTTTTCCCTGGTTAAAAATACATTTTTAGGCTCTCAAACACAGCACCTGAAAGAGAAGATGGCTCCTTCACAAATCTTAGGTGCAAGAACTGAATGAAGGCCAGATCCACCAGTTCTGCCAAGTGACGAACATGAGGTTTCCCCACAGAAAGACCCATTGCCCCAAAGCCTGCACACCGAAGTCTCTTCACTTTTCCAGATGAACTAACTGTACCCGCTACTGTTCTGGATCAGCATTCAGAAAAATAGCAAGAAAGAGTTATTTTTAAAAACATATGAAATGGAATCTTAAAAAGGACAGACAGGACACTCCCTAGGTGAAATTTTAGTAACAAAGAAAGGACTGAAGCTAGACACCACCAAGCCCTTTTAACGAGGCATGGAGCAGCAATGCTTTCCCCAACATCCTCTCCTGACCTGCATCATCTTCTTCTCCAAGGCAGTGCTGCAACAGGAGCAAGCCATCTCTGCTTTCCTGCCACAAGCCTGAAGCCTTGAATGGGCAAAAACAAACTCTCACTTTCAAGCTAACACACCACAGTGTTCTGCCTGGATCACATGAAGAGCTAGTCCCATTTAGTGCTCTGAAAGGGAACATAATGGGCATAGGGGGAGACAGACCCCAAGGCATATTTCAGAGGTACCCTTGCATCTGCGCTTGCAACTTCCGCACCTACCGAACACCAAATGCCAGCCACCAGAGTAGCCAGATGGTTAAAAAACCCCTACAGAATCATAGAATGGTTTGGGTTGGAAGGGATCTTAAAGTTCATCTAGTTCCAAACCCCCTTCTGGAATGCTTCCTACTAGACATCGCTCGGTACCATGTAGAAGAAAGAGAGGTGACCATGGTGAACTCTACTGCATGGTCACATTACTAATACTGCAATGCCAAAAGAGCTTTGCTCTACACCCAGGGTTCTGGTCCCACAGCAAAGCATGATGCCATTGGCAAGAGCTTTTTTAGGGCTCACAGCAAAAACTGTGGCTAGCTTACCAATCTACCACGAAGTTTGAAGCCCCCAGCCCTCTGCCCTTGCAAAGACGGGAATGAAATATTCCATATGTTTCCTTTGTCAGAGACATGCCTATTGAAAGCACAGCCACGCCGCTCTCCCCGCTGGGGCACTGGGTCAGGCTATTCATCTGTAACCATGCATATGTCAAGAAGGTAATGGGAAAACTCCCAAACAAAAACACATTTTCACAGAACAAGGTTCTAAAATACACAACTGTGTTTGCAGCATTATTAAGCTAAATTAAACAGGTTTAGGCCTCCCCTGCATACCTCTGAAATTGCACATCCATTTATGATTCACTGCTAATTGTGTACCAGTTAAAAACTCCAAACATATTTGCTCAAAAAGCTTAGGGTGAAAAAAGTCCTTGCAAGATCTAGTATTCCTTCAGGATTGGATGGGGAGAGGAAAGGAAGTACACCATTAAAAAAAGTCTTTATATTTTAGTAAGAAAAAGCTCAACTGAGAGCTGCAAATACAGCTGTTTCCTCTCTGAGGGCTGACTGCTCAGGGTACTCTTCCGAAAGCTCTCAACAACTTCACCCAACTTTGGATTTATTTCATCTTTTCCTCAAGATAAAGAATTAGCACTTCCTCTCTTGCAGGAAAAAGAATAAAATCTCCTTTTTCTGCTCCAAAGACAGCCCCTTCTGCATAACTTCTATACCTTCTTCCAGACCACCTTGACAGTTTGAGGCTCCTGCTGCATTTTTAATGCAAAGCTTACAGGAATCAGTTACTATATTAAAAAAAAAAAAAAAAAAAGCAATAGTTCTTAACCTTTGTGATAGTTTTCCTACCCCTGAAGAAAAGAATTAGCTATTATTTTTTGATCTGAAATTAAGAAAATATGAAAATCAGACTCAAAATTTACTTCAGTTGTATTTTCACTGTGCCAGAATCTTGAGGCCAAGTTGTCAAAAATCAGCAGCCATTGTCTTAATTACCTGCAGTTAACAAAGTTATAAAACAAGATTTTTAATTACATGTGTATTTATCAATATTAGACTTGAACAACATCAACAACAACAAAAAAAAACCACTGATGCAGTGTGAGATTCAGATTTCAATCACAGACCTTATATATTTTATAATTATCTCCTGTTATACCAAACATCTGGCTACATTTAAAACTGCTATCACTTGAGAAACATGAGAATCTTTCTTCAATAGTGGAAAATGTATTGCTCTTACCTTCCACATACTCATGACTTTACAGGTTTCCCTAATGAACTGTATTTGTCTAAAAGAAATGCAAAAAGCACACAAGAGAAGCCTAAGGAATTTAATTTTATTTGTCATGCTATGTTTAAAACATTATCATATTGACTGACATGATGTATAATGCTATCAGTTAGCTGTTACGTATTCAAATTCAACAGTAGTTTTCAGACACCTACTTTAAGCTGTTGTTTTTGAGATCACTACAGTACCCTCTGCTGTTTTGTAAAAGATGCATATGATTGCTGATGTCAGTTGACTGGCTGCATGCAGAATGGGCTTTCAAATCCAGGGGGAAGCTGAAATACACATTTCCCCTAATCTTTCAGCAACAGCAGTATGTATCTGGGAAGTGGAAAGTTCTGACCTTGTCACGAGCCTGTAACAGTTAAATCATTCAACAGTAAAATAAAATGGATTCTGCTATTTCAACTATGTATTTTAAAATAAATGACATCAGATTTGGAAAGATTGGAAACTTTCAACTTCAGTGAAACTCTCTGACAGCTGCAGTAACTCAGTACTTTGAAAGAAAAGCAAAAAAGGTCAATTGTTTTGCCAGATAGATCACATGCTGTTTCTGCACGATTTAATTACACTTTCCAGGCACCCATACATTTAATGATAGATGCTTCTCAATGGGACATACCAGCTTTATCCAGAACACGAAAGTGAATAAATCTGGGCCTGATTCTGAAACAAGGGCTTATAGCGAGGGCAGTTATTTATATACTAATGCCAAGATCCTCCTCTCCTCTGCTGTGCCACCCATCGCTGCATGCAGCTCTACATCAGCTGAACCAGCTGCCCATCTATCAGCAAAGGAAATACTGACAGCGACCTCCAAGTTTCCAAAGGGCTGTGCAGGGCAAGTCGGCAGCGGGAAAGCTTCAAGAAGCTTCATCACGTGACCAGCAATCTCTTTTCAGACCAAGGTTTGAGAACATCTTATCAGAAAACTGCAGCCGTACCTGAAAGGCAGGTATGGGAAACCACAGAAGAGTATTTCCCTGCAACAAAACCCCAGGTTACTGTGGCAGCAAATGGTGAGTCCACCAGGTGGGGAGGATGGCCAAGGACCATTAACCCACAAAATCCTGTTCATACCTCTGTTGGCAAACATCTCATAACATTTAAATCTCTACTTGCTTCAGTTTACAGGCTTCTTGAGATAGGGATGGCTTCTTCTCTTACCCTCTCTCATGTACCCTCTCCCAGCTTTCTCTCTTATTTCTAGGATCATGTAGATCTCTATAATTCTTCCTCAAGCTATTTTTGACTTTCTGCTTCTTCTGTAAAGAACCCCAAAACCACAACTTGGCAGCACAGAGCTGCTGCCTGAAACACATTCATCCCTTAATAGAATAACTGCTGGCCATGAAGTCCCATGCGGCCATGCTGAAGCTAACCAGCCCCATCCATTTCACTCCCTCGCTTGTTTGCAAAACAAGGAGCAGGCAAACCTGAGCTGTTGGTAAATCATCCATAATACAAATACAACATCAGGTCCTGCCCATTCCCAACAGGAGGGCCACCTTTAGGAACAAGCTTTCAGGAAAAGCACAAGGGTGGCTGAGAGGAGGGTCTCGGACATTCAGAGACAATGCTGGAGCCCCGCAGCTCCCATGCTCTCTAAAATGAGATGTGGGTGCTCAGCCCTTCTGAAATCTAGGCCAGTAATTTTCTCTGGGTAAATAAGAGCTTATGTTCTGCAAAAATTGCTGGCTTAGATGTAGAATACAAAACAAATAAAGATCCTTGTGGAGGAGGTTTCTCTGGGTTTTGTTTTGTTTTTCAGTCCTTATATTACAGTTTCCATATTTTCCATCTCAAGCAGATAGTTACTAGTAAATTCCTCTCAAGAACTGAAAAGGTAATTATTTACTAGCATAAACTTGCTCACACTAAAGTCCAACTTTTTTTTTCCACACTGAAGAATCATCTTAGCATTTATTCCCCAAAGTCACACTTAGGAGCCTCTGCCAGGAAGCATCAAACAAGAAATGTCATATTGCTGACACAAATGAGCTCAATGTACAAAATAAAAGCCAAATACCTGACAAATTACATGCTACAGCAGGGCACTGGGGTTTGTTGGGGGAGGAATAAAAGAAAAGGAGGAAAACACCAAATTTGCTGCCAACAAAGAAGATAAAAAGGGTAAAAAACATTAAACTTTGAAACAACCACCACCTCGCTTTTCTGTGCACTACCTAAGAGCATCTACTTGTTTACAAGACCAACAAACAAATCAGACAGCTTGAAATTAACCATAAAGACTCCAATCCTTGAGTGAAAGCTGCTGAAGAGACTGCCACCGGGTGCTGGATGCTGCACCAAACTCAAGTCCCCCTCCAGCCCGTGAGATTGCACAGGCATGTACAAATGCAACAGCATTTCTGCTGACTAACAGGAATATTCCCATTAAAATGATGTGACCGTGTCTTTCCAAAAGTAGTATGGGAAGCATGCTTTTAAAAAGATAGAGTAAGCCTTTTATTACTTGCCATCGCATCACCAGCACGCGGCACAAGCAAGCAAAAAACTCAGCAGTGTCACTGTAAAACCTTCAAACCTCTAATTAGATAAGGCTTTTCTATCTCAGGAGGACTGCAATTATGCTACATTTTCCAGACTCAAGGTCATGTCTGGAGATCTTTACTTTTCACCACAATAACTCTGCTAGACAGCCTTCATAAAACCTCAGCCACGTCCTTTCTTATGCTTATCTGACCAGAGCAGGATGCTAAATATCTGTATGGTTGTATCGGATGCATTAGAAGACATCTCACATCTACCTATTGCGTTTTATCATCATTCTACAAAAAACAAAAGTGCCAGATGAAAAGACAAATAACAAAATGCACAAGCTCTGCTGAGTCCAAACAGAACCATACCGTTTTGCCATTGATACATAAACAGAGCAGGACATGAAATGCTAACATGAAACAGTGTAGATACTTCCAGACACACTGCAAACAAAAAACCCCAGAGAATCAAGTCTCTGCAATTGCTGAAGTAACCTGTGGTATGAAACACATAAAAAAAGGGTTCTTCTAGGCCGCCACATCTTGATCTTATAAATCTTGTCCATAACATAGCACACAGAAAGACAGGCAGTATTAGGTTAACAGAGTAATAAAAAAACCCAAAAAGACCAAGATGACCGTTTCAGCCTGAAGTTCTATCCTCTAAAGCAGCCAGGGCTCATAAGCCTGCCTTTCACAACTCAAAGGAAGTAAAATTAAAGCAAGGGACCATGCCACTCCCTAAAAATACAAGCAAGAAGCACTAGAAGGAAAATCAGCTGTATCGTTTTTATCTTTCAAGTGCCCAAAATATAATAGCATGCACTGAGGAAAGAACTACATTTCTCATCATTGTCAGGCAAGCCCCTAAAACAGCCAGGCCCATGTAAGATGCCTCCGAAGTCATCAGCTAGAATCATCTGCTTTTCATCACCTGCACAAGACTCACACAAGTATTAAAACCCCCAAAACTGCAATTTGAGTTCTCAAACTGACACCCATGAGAAACACAAGTACAAGTATGCCCTACCGTTACTGTCTTCCACTAAAATGGATGTTTTCTAGCACATGGCATGTGAAATATCATAGCAAAGATCAGGCATGTACTGCGTTGATTAAAAAACCCAAACAACCAACATTTTCACATTCTTGCACAGGCATCTCAACTTGCTAGACGACAGTTATTTTGCAACAAAGCAAAATCACAACCTTCCTAAACAGAGAAACAGGCAGCTGGTAATTAAGAGTTACATAAACACCTACCTAAATTATACAGAACAAATGGCCGCCTACAGTAAAAGCATCAAGTAATTATCCATGGTCATGTCCTCCTGACTCTCTCTGCATTCCCTCCCATCCCATCCCCTCCCAGTGCCTCAGAGTGCCCGGATCTAGTGCTGCCACCTCTCTCTTGTCTATCTCCCCAAAATCTCTCCACCAAGATGACTGGTTGGGATGACGTACTCACCTTTCTTCATTCAAATTCCATCTCTCAAAGCATGCTGATGACTCAAAAGCTATAGATGCTGTCTTTCCAAGCTGCCTGGTCTGATGCAACTACCTTCGTGCAACCACGCTGCCCATCAGTAACCACACAACCATGGACCCCCCTGCTATCACCCCAGTCCTCCTCTCCCTGCACCCAGCATTATGGTTGCAGCACCTTTAGCCAGGTATGAGTGGAGTGGATTCAATGTACATTCCACAAAAAAACCCCATCTGTTGTGTTTGGAGGAGCTTTCTAACCACTGCAGTAAGCAAGGAATGAGCAACGAAGCAGTCAAGAGCTGAAGAATGGGAAACAAGGAAAGACAGGGGGAACCTGAAAGGAGATGCTTCTGAGGCTCTATAGAAATCACTGCCCGACCATTCGTGGCAGCCTGGAAAACATGGCTGTTTTTTCAAAATACACCTTTGGAAGTTATGTTACATTATTAGAATTAATGCAAAGTAATTCAGACTGCAGGAAAACAGAAATAAGAATTAAATACCAACCCCTTCCACAGTTCTCAACTGCCTCGAAACTCATTCAACTGCCAACTTGGGTCAATAGTGAGCAAATTTTCTTCAGTTGCTCTCTCCCGGCCAAAGCAGAAACGCAGGCACAACTCTGCTTTAATATCACAAAACATCGCCTGTAACACTCTCCCAGTCATCTCTGCTGCGCTGTGGACTCGCTGCTGCTATGGCTGTAATCAAAAAAAGCCCCATAGCAATGCTAAGGGGATTTCCTGGCATCGTTAGGCTGCCTGACACAAAGCATAGCAAAGCTTTCTTCTCTTCACACAGCTAACACACTTTGCCATGACACAAACATGTCAGATGGGGGTGGGGGGGGCATGTTATTTTCTTTCTTTTTCGCCCCTCCTCACAAGCCAACTCAGCTTCTCTGGCAAAACTGTACATTGCCCAGGCCAAGCAGGTCTGAAATGAGTTTTTTAATGCCTACAAAACTGTTCTCTACATATCCTAAACTTCCAGTGGCCTCGCTACGACAGAGACTATTCAAGCACAGAAGTGTCAAGAAGTCACCCCTTTTTTTTCCTTCTGCAAACAAGGAAATGGGAAATAAACACAAGCGGGGACCAAGAGTATCCTTCACTGCCACAGAACAAGATAGCTAGAAATTTTCTGCTCAGGTTTAAAGAGCATGAAACCAACAGCAACACAAACTCATCCCAAAACACGCTGAAGCACATGAAGATCTCCTCTCACTTTTGCCAAAAGCCTTCAGTTGGCTTTGGGAAATTTACATGGAACTTACAAACTGAAACTCTTCAGCGCCGGCATCTCTAATGGGTGTTGGCTATAACAACCTGTACCCATTAGACAACCAATGCCATGTTGCAGGCACACAGAGATGTACTGAGCCCATTTTACAAGACAGACAGACAACAGAGTAGCCATAAAACCTGGCGCTTAAATGTGGCTTTTACCAGATAGACTTCAAGTACTTGATGAAATTGGGTAACTTCCCTGTTTTGTCTGTGAAGAGAAGATAATTTACTAGCGAATCCAAGGCTTCATGACATCAGCTCTTGACTCCCTACCCCGCACACTCACAAAACACAATTTCTGCCACAGAAAAACCACTACGAAGTCAGTTCCCAACAACACAGCATGGGCATGGAAATGAACAAAGTATTTCAGCACAGGTAACAACTGAGACCTGTAACTTTTGCCATTCATCAGGTACTACACAAGCAAAAGGCCTGGTAACCTTTCTCCACCCAGCTTGAACAACTAAAAGAGAAAAAAAACATAATGCAAACAGGTAGGAGAAATTGGAAACCCGCTCAGCAAACAAAACCTCCAGTAACTAAGAATCAGACTCTCTTTGCATATTAAACATAGGCAAACAAAGAGGGGGAGAGAAAAAAAAGTGACATTTTCACAGACATATGCCACTGCTGTATTTTGACAACACGGCAACTCAGTACCGATGTGACCCCACAATGTGAAACCACGTGCTGTCACTTGCCGCGGTGCACTCTGTGCTGCATGCTGTAAAGCTTTAGCAGTAACAGACCTGACCACTGGCCCATATAAGACCTCGCTCCAAATCTTTGCTGAGAAGCGGGGCAAGACTGACAGGTTTTATTGTGAAACTTAACAGGTTTGTGGATTAGCAAAGCTACCATATTGAAAGCTGCAAATCCCTCCCCAGTCATGTCTCTACAAAACAGAGTGTTCATTCCTCTATTAAAATCGTTATTATTGAAATTACCAAAACTCAAGATCCACCGGTTTGTGCCTGCTTTACAATATCATCATAGGATATCAGAGAAAGGGTTTTCAAGGTTTATATTTTTCTCTATCCACAAAAACTCCACGAAGCTCCCAAGGCTTGTTTACACTGGGGGTTTTTCCAAGGTCCAGCTGTGCATATATACTGAGAGATTTTGTAACAGCGAAGGCATCCTTATTTAACCGAGTCACACATGCTGAGGACTGGAAACGCCTTGGCTTTGGGGAGAAGACCGGCTAGCCCGGGAGCTGGTTTCTGGAGAAAACTGAAGAGAAAGGCGCTGCAGTGCGAGGATATAGCTTAGAGGCACACAAACACATGTGCAGGAAGCGGCTCCCCTGCTTTAGGACAGCACCAGGAGCCCACCGAACCCTACAGGAGCTCCCCCCCGCCGCTTCCACAGGCTCCCCCAGCCAACCCTCCCGGCCTTCTAAACCTCCGAGGGGCCAGGCCGGGCCTCCGCGGGGCAGCGGACAGGCCCAGGTACCGCCTCAGGCCCCGCCGCCCTCACCTGCCCTTGCCAGCGGCCCAGCGGGCCCCGCCGCTGCCCAGAGGCCGCCCCCCGCGGGCCGGGCCGGGCCGGGCCGGGGGGGGAAGAACCGCGGCGGCCGCGAGGGTGGCCGTGTTAGACCCGCAGCAGCGACAAAAACAGATACATAAACACACGGTGGGGGGGGGGGGGGCCCGAATGAAGGGGGACAAAGCATCCGCCCGCCCCGCCGCTACCTGCCCGCCCCGTCCCCCGCCCCGACTCACAGGGCGTGCGTGAAGGCGCTGAGTCCCGGGGGCACGGCGGCCAGCCCCCGCCCGGAGCAGTCCACGCCGCGGTCGCCGTCGCAGCTGCAGGAGGCCGGGCAGGGCGGGGGGGACGCTCCGCCGCTGGGCCCGGCCCAGCTCCCCAGGCCCCAGGCGACGAGGCCGAGCAGAGCGAGGCACCGCATCGCTCGGCCCGCCGCCCTCCGCGCAACCGAGCCCCGCCACCGGCGGGCGGAGGAAAACAAAAGGTTTAAAAACAATAACAACAATCACAAGTAAAGGTAAAAATAAAAAGGCGCCTCCGGCCGGCGCGGCGCCGGGGCCACCTCAGCGGCGCGCCCGGGAAGCCAGCCCTCCGCCGCCCGCCCGCCCCATCCAACGCCCGCTGCCGCTGCTCATGTCAGCCCAGCAGGTCCCGCGCGGCGGCGGCCATAGCCGGCTCAGCCCGCGCCGCTGCCGGCGGGTGGTGGTCCCCAGGGAGCGCGCCGGCTGCCGTGCGCCCCGGGCCCGGGCCCCGCGGCGCGGCTGCTACGCGCCGGCCGCCCTAACCCAACCTCGGTCGCTGCGAGCCGCGGCAGCGGCTGCTGTGCGCGCAGCGCTGCGTATGCTAATAAGGCGACCGCCCCCGCGACCCGATTGGCACAGAGCTGATTAATATGCAAAGCAGAGCGCGGTCATAGCCAATGGGAGCGGGGGTCGGGGATACCCAGCAGCGACGGCCCCGCCCCTACGCGCTCCTGTTGCGCCACCCCTTTGAAGCTCAGCGGGAGCCGCCTTGACCCCCCATCCGGGTCCCCGTCGGGGTGCTCCGGGCTCCGCAAACATGACAGAAGGAGCTCAGCAGCCGTGGGGCCAGGCTGTCACTATGCACGAAGCACTGGCCCCGCACCCCACCCCGCGGCCGCCGAGCGCCGGCATGAACTGCTCCCTGACTTGCACCCCGTGAAAGGTGACAATGGCACTCAGCCGGCTCCCGTGCCCGGTATAAGAAGAGCACGTAGCATTGCACGTCCATCATCCTGGAGCAGGGATGCGGTGTCATGCAGCTCCCTGACTTCTAGACCTAGGCAAGAGGGAATGCATCGAAAAACTCATCTCAAAACAATTTTGCATTGAAAGAACTGTTCCCCAGGCACACAATCCCCCACAGATGGTATCTGGCTTCGACAAAACGTCTGAGTCGTAACCACACTTATGCCAGGGGCCAGTCAATGTCCTCTTTTCCTTATTGCCTTAAAACAAACAAAAAGACAAATCCGAAAACCCATCGACCCTTGGGGTTAGGATGCTCCATTTTTACTTTGGATGCCTCTTACCTACAGCTGCCACCAGCAATAAGCATGCCACGTGTTCAACTCGGTTTTCCCATGCATCATGCTCCACGCAATCACTGTGTCTTACTGGGGATGTCACAGCAGCAGCACACCAGTTGGGCCCTCTCACTGTTGGCTCCCTCTGGTCCAGACCCTGTAACAAGCTCTGAGGTGACAGACCTGGCTGAAGGGAGCGCTGTGATGGCACCAGAGCCTGCCCTAGTGGCAAACACTCACATCATGTACTTTACATGTCTGCTTGGGATGCTCTGAAACTGCGTGGGGAGCTGCCGCCCCGGCTCCGCCGCTGGCACAGCCCCTGGGTGCAGCCTGAATCACAGCCAGGCAGGCGCCAGCATGGACATCGCAGAGGAGACTCTCCATGCCCAATCTCACCTTCCCCGTGCTAACTGAGGTGGAGGAAAAGCAGAATCAGCTTCAAAGTGTTCGTTTGGTGACATTTCAAAATCAGGCATGTAGAGAGCTGAAAACTGAATGAAAATCATCTGTGCTCAAGAAGGTAGAGTACACACCAAGGACAATAGAAATATATATCTTCAAGCCACATTCTTTACCTCCTATATTTCTCCTCATCATTTTTCAATGGTTAATTCCCTTCTAAAAGTGTTAACATTATTTTACCTAGTTACTGAAAATATTATTCTTTTCCATACTGGGAATCCTGTTCCTGATGCACTGATTTTGTATGAACTTCATCATTCACCACTGCAAAAATAAGGTCATTTTAATAAACTTGCTGTGTGCTTGTCCTATACCTAGTAAGCAGTACAAGGTTCTCATTAAAGCTGAATTTACCAATGTATGATAAGGCTTTGCCATACATATATAGACACATATGATGATCTCCTGTCCTCCCTGGTTGGTCTTATCAGGGGAAACGTGTCAAGTCAAAACTGTGTTGTTCTAACAACCCTTGAGGCCAAAAACACCGCACATTCATGTCACTGTTTCTGTGCCTGTGTTCAGGGACAGCAATGGAGGAGCAGCAACCAGAACAGCAGTGGAAAAAAAAATCAAAAGGAATTACTTTTTTTGCCATATTTCCACAAACAGACCCAAACCAATCCAGACAAGAAAACTGACCGCCTCCCTGCGCCCCAACTGGCAAAGAAAAACAGCAAAGTGCTTATACTTATTCTGTAAACAGTCTCACTTCACTAATCAAAGATAATGGGAACAGAAATGGCCCTCGGTGCCTGCACGGTATTGGGAAGATGAACAGGAGCACAGACCATGCTTTGTACTGCAGCAGTGGCGAGCTGCAACACTTGCAGAACTTCTCTGCTGGAAAAATCAAGGACAAATGATTTCTAGTAAAAGCAGAATAACAAAGCACTTTTTTCATCCTTTGAAAATCCTGGAATAATTTCGTTTTTCCTCTCAATCCTTGCCTGGTTTCAGTCTTTCTATTTCTTTTTCCAGTGTGGCTTCAGGTATTTTATCCTTAGTGGAGCTATCACAAGTTTCTATCTTCCAAACTCCTATCCTAGGAGCAATCCACTTGTCCTTTCCAATCAGATGATACTGCTTTGCTACTCCCAGTTAGTCCATAACTTGTCCTGGCAAATGAACCAACCTCTGTCTCTCCTTTGCTAACACTCCTTAAACATTGCTCTCCATCAACAGCCCACCTTTGTTTCTCTCTTCTTATGCAGCCACCAGTTTCCAGGCATTTATTTGGTTTATTTTCCTTCGTAAGGAAAACCCGATTGTTCATTGCAAAGCTGGTTTGTTTACATAACAAATATCTACATGCTGAAGTATTTTTAAGCTGAAAACCATTATGGTACATTTTATTAAATGACCTATTTAGCTAAAAATTGTACCCATGGACTTTGAAATTACCAGAGTATAGAAATTTAGTCTGAAACAATCGTTAACACCACAAATTCCAAGAAGCATCCTCAAAAATACAGCATAAGGCAGCAATCAGCTTGTTTAAAAAGAAATAAACATCCCACTGAAAAAACAAAGGAGAGAAAAAACCCCAAGGTGTGCTTTAAACCAGGTGAGGGAGATGAGGATCTGACACCCAAGCCAATTAAATAAAAAAAGAGAAATGGAAGATTCACTTTGTTTGAGCTGTGGAGAAACCACATTCTGCTCTTCTTCAGGGAAACTGGAAAGGGCTATGAACTAGTCTATTGCTGCATGAGATCTTCAGGATTTAGAGCCCGATGTATAGGTAGGTGTCTGTGAAACTTTTGTCAAGCATTTGCCAAAGAGGCACTAGGAAAGCTGCAAAAATACAGGGAAAAATTACAAAAAACCTGGACACTGGGGCTTTCTTCTGCCATCGCTGCGAAACTCTCCAGCAATATAATCCCTCCTGACAAAAGTCTGACAAAAAATCCCACTTCAAAGACACAAATTCATTTGGATTTGATTGGAGTTCCATGTGAAAGAGCATGCGGATGAAGACCTGAAGCACAGACACAGAAATAAGTAGTTTGAAGTGTGACTGGAGCAGCAGAACGCCTTGAGGCTGGCGGGGGAATAAGAATGTAAAGCTCATAGTCACAATTTGTTTTGCTGTAAGAAACGATAAGACTTTATAAAACAGGTAGCTCACCAGTACTGGACCAGTACATCATTCTCAGATTTTCCTTCTCCAACACTGCTTTTGCCAATTGATGCAATTGAAGCAGTGGTGACATTTAAGTCAGAATTGTGCAGGTGGTTAATGCTAATATTGGTCCAAAGAGGGGAAAAGTCTGGCAGTGGGAGGTAAGGACTGACACTGATCCTTGAGATAAATGATTCTGTCCATGACTTGACACAGGCAAAACCAGCACCAGCTTTTTCACCTTCAGCGACTGACTGTCAGAGCTAAACTGAAGAGCCAAAGGGATGTGTGTGGAAGTTTCCATCTCTGCACTGGGGTAAGATCCTGTCGGTGGTCTGGTGGTGCTGGTCCTGCACCATGAGCTGCTCCATCCCTGGAATGAAAACACACAAATACGTGCAATTTAGAGCAGCTTTAGTTTTTAATTTATCTCTGTCTAGTGATTAAAAAAAAAAAAAAAAAAAAAAGGTTTACAGTCCAATAGGCTAGAGATAGAGCTGAAGGATATATCCAAACACTACTGTACCCAAGCATCATCAGCAAAAGCTGCTGCTGCTGCTATTTGTGCCTCATACTGCTAGAAATTCAAATAACACTTTGATTTCAGTTCCAAGGAAATTAATGGTATGCCGCAGAGCGCCACACGGTGCTGCTGTGAGGAGAGAAAAAAACAAGTCTGGAATATCTGCACTGATAAAGCAAGTTCTCTTAAAAATTAAGGTACTCTCCTTCCCAGAAATTAGGCTGGGGCTTTTACCCAATTGAAGTAGAACTGAAAATTGCTTCAGGAAACAAGCATCAAATGAAAGAAAGAGGCTAAACCAAGTTCAGAGTTTTGTTAAGAAAATAAAAGTAAAGATCCAAACGCTGGTATAGCAGAAATGACTTCAGACTCATAAAAATGGTTAGATTGAAAAAAATTGAGAATTATTTTGATAGGGTTAAAGGGTTGCCCAGAAAATTACTTTGTCAATATGAATTTTACACCTCTGCAACACAAGAAAAACTAACAAAGACAAGCAAGGCTACCAAGATCCAGAGTACAAAACCAGCACTTGGAAAGTAAAGAAATATACAATTTAAATACTGAATAAAAACAGAAGAGAAAATGAATTTTTAAAATGCTCATAATTAAACATTACCTTTATAGGTAAACAATACTCCCAATGGTGCAGTGCCTCTAATACCATTCCTGTATATGAATTACATGGTCCAGTGTGTAATGTATTTTGCGGTCTATCCTTGCTCAGTTATCCCAGAAGCTGCCTCTGGAATGCGGTAAGCTGGGCTGTGAATGGAAAAGGGAGGTTACACTGTAAGTACGAGAGAATAATACCAGGCAGCTTATTCCAACACCTTCAGTAAATTTGACAGAGCAAAGCCAGAAGAGAGGAGAGTCCACAGCAGTCGGGGGTTTGTTGGTTTTTTGTTGCTTGAGCTATTTTAGCCTAGTCACCTCCTCAGCTATCTAGAATTAGCTCTGGAGATTCTCCAGTACTAAATATTCACCTTGGAAAAAAAGGGAGAACAGTTCCCACTTTAATATAATAGCATCATAACATAACAGATTAATTTTATCATAGCACTCTAACCCAAGGTTAATTTTCCTCTACAAAATTATTCATTATAAGCACATGAAACCAAGATTTTCTGCAGATGTTCTAGCATGAAATACTTTTAACATTAAAACAAATCAAACGATAGCCAAAGTGAAATCAGCTCATGACTGGGCGTTTACATATGATGAGCAAATGCTTTGCAGGGAAGGGGTCCCAAAGAAGTAGTATCATAGAATCAGATAAGTACAAGAAATTCAGTGGATGCAGAGCCACTGTTAGTAAGAGCTGAGTAGGGAAACACCCTGCAAGAACAAAGCCTAATAGCTCAAAGCCAAACCTACCCACTAATTCAACTGCTGAAAAGACAACATCCATATCCACTGATAGGTATTTTATGCATTTTAGCATATTTCAGGGTAGGTGGTCAGCTGAGAAACAGCAAGGCGGCAGGCAGGGGCAGGCAGGGCTCACCCAGCACACTCAAGAGGCAGAGAAATGGCCCTACTAACAGCACTTTCCCCAAAATCCTCCCCAGGAAACAAGAGTTTTATTTTAAGCCACACAGTGTAGTTTTAACTTTTTTTTATATGCCACCAAAGCACTGAGCAGTATAAAATTTAAAGCAAGACATTATACTAGGAATTAAAAAACTTAAGTGAAGCAGTGCTTTAAGGGTGAGATCTGCTTTCGCAGAGTACCAGCTTGGGGATTATGTAGCTTTAAATCCTACTTAAACCCTGTTTTGAGGAATTATAGTGGAGCCCAAGTAATGTAAAGGAGTAAACTTAACTTCAATGATAAATTACTCCCAGAATGTGTCCGCAATCATAAGCTGTTTAGCAAAATATTATTAGAGCTCCTGTGTTAGAATTAATAAAATAATTTTAAGTTTTTTATCAAAGAAAACTTGATCTGATATATTACCTATCACCATCACAGCATAACCAGAACGCTCTGGGAAAAAAAATGCATGTGGAGCAATACATGGGAGCTTATAAGGGAACGATTAATCATAATGCAATCACTTGGTCACAAAAAATTTTCAGTGCACTACTAAAAAATTATTTAAGTCATATATATGAGAATATCCCTGGTGAAGACCAAGGGGATGCAAAATAAGGTTGGATACCTTATTTTGGCATGTTCTCCAAGATGACTAGGTCACTCATGAGACTGATTTCTTCCTCTACATGGAGGCTTAACGACAAACAGAAGCAGTGGGTTTGGCTTGTTGTAGCATGCAGTTCCTCATCGCTGTCTAATGCTTTGTCTGCGTTGTTCTTACTTAGATGCTGCAGTAGGACAGAGATTTTATTCGTGTTCCTATTTTGAAGAAGTATAAACATTACTCATATGTAGGCACCTTAGTTTCTGTAAGATTGACTTCAGATTGTCCTTTTGAAAAGCCCTTATGGTTACAAGGCAACTGACTCAATAGGCTCTGGCAGAGTCCCTATTACCAGAGTAACTGAGGAATCGCAGCCTGATTTTAAGTAGCTTTTACCTTGGGGGGAGGAAGGGAACTGCAAAGTAATTATGACTTATCATTAAGTTGAGCTATCAGTTATTAAGCTTTCTTCAAAATTTGGGGCATAAGCATACACTAGACATTTTGAGCCTATCTTACCCTCCCTGCCAATTATCCATCCTTGCCTTTTTTGCTAAGCAATTTCCCATCATTTCTGTCTGGCTTACCAAGCAGAGAGGTTCAAGTTTTGTTCTGTAGTGTGAAGTTAAAGCAAAACTCACTCTGCAGCTGCAGAACAAACTGAAGAGCTGCAACTGCCGGAGCACTACAGAGAACAGCCCTGCTTCTGACTCGCAGAAGGCAGGTTCTTACGGTTCTTCTGCCAGGTGGCACTCCTCCTGCAAATACTGAAGCCAGGCTTAATCCAAAGCCTGCCTTCAGTGTTTGCAGATGGGGTGTATGCCACAGAACAAGATGCAGACAAATAAATCCTTGAGAAGCCATGAGCGTTTATCCACCTCAGGGATCGGCTCATTTGGAGGCAGCCAGCTAATTCCTGGAAATACTTTTACGTCATCTTCTCTGTCATTAGATGTTAAGAAGGGTATATAAAAGCTGAAAAAGCCTTCAAGTTCCGAAATCGCAGCCAAGGCTCAAGTCACACTATCTCTTTCCACTGTGGAGGGGCTGATGCCAATTCAACAACTGACACATTCTGATGCTCTCTAAGGGGCCAGACAGTTCTCAAAGATACTTTTGGCAGAGCAGAGCAAACATACCAGCCACTGATGGATTGCTACCTGGGCTGTAAACCCACTGGCCACCATACCAAGAATGACCTAACAACATGATACAGTGCTTAGCATGCCAGACAGGATATGGAAATTAACGTGAAAACTTTGGGGGACACCCAGGAAGAAGCAACAAACCTACCTGGCAATGCTTAATAAATGACACAAACTTCAAAGACAACCATCACTTTTCGTAACTGCAATCCTTTACCATCATGATCCATTTTTTTTTGTTGCTTCTTATTACTTATCTAGTTGCTTTCTGCTTACCTAATTAGAATTACTCTTGGTATGTCATTTGAATACATCCTCGCATTTCTCTAAAGCTGTTGCTGTACATGATTGGATTGCAGTGTGCTCCACATCTAATGCCAGCAGCAGCTCAGACACACGTTATCCCCATTTAATGCTTTCACAAAACAGCAGCACAAATACAATTTCTTAGGGACTCCACATTTATCGTGCAGATGACTGGAAAAAAATCATGGCTACTGCAGGCTCTCCGCTTCAGTAAGATTCATTAGGAGCATGCCAAGAAAATAGCAGGTTTTAATATGTATATCAGAATGGGTATTTGCATCTCAAGCTGCCTGCTTGTGCTGAGGGATGGACTCATTTTTGTACCCCTCAGAGAGGAAAAAAAATAAAAAAATAGTTAAATTGGGCCCAAATTAATTGCAGATGAAACTGCAAAAAGCCTTATTCAATTTTCTATTAAAAAATTTTATTTTTCCTCCCACTTCTCAGAAACACTTATCTTACAATACCAATCCCAAACCCTACGATTTCTTAGCAATACGTTGAGGCTCTCTGGAGCCAAACTATTTGTCCTGTGTTTGTACACCGCAAAATGGGATCCTGATTCAAACCTGGGACTTCTAGGCGCTGCTGCAATGCCAGTAATACAATAAATTACTAACTTTTGTCTTTTACTTACAGCTCCTTGAAATAGGTGGAAGGGTCTATGACTTATTTTCCTGCTGTCAGCCACCCAGTCTCCAGCACAGATTAGATTTGATTCAGACAACACTATTGTACTGCTTGAGCAGAGAAGCAGAGCTGTGATTAGATAAGAACCAGGTAGAGGCGGTTTTACTTACCGTTGGAAGCACACAATTCCAAGTCTTGCACTGTTTGGGAAGATGACTTCTTGATGGCATTGTTGGGGTGTTTCAGGGTTTTTTCCACCTCTACAAACCTATTTTCTAGATAGGCAAGGAGAAATCAGAAAAAAAACATGGAAGAACATGTGTCTGAGCTGCCTAAAAGAGATGGTACGATGGAAAAGAAAAAAATAGAAATCCAGTAACTACATAAAAAAACCTGGATAACTTAGGTCGACATGCAGGGGGCAGGATAGAACGAGATGATCTTTAAGGCCCCTTCCAACTCTAATCATTCTATGATTCCACTTTTGCCTTCTATGCTACCAAATCAGATTAACTAGCCGTTTGGAGTAGGAAAGGGAAGATCCATAAGCAATCAGGAGAACTAACTAATAACAGCTTGAAGGTTTTCCTCTTTGGACTCCCACACACATGCAGGGTGTTTATGTTGAGCCCTAGAGATTATGAACACCCAATTACAGCAGCCTGAAAGCAGTGCTCAGAATAGAAAGTCAGAAGAAAAACAGCACAAACACAATGCATGCAAAATTTAACTTTTATTTTTCTGTTGATAAAACCCAAAGATCTCTCACAGCAGCAACAGATGCAGAAATCATCTGCAGACATGACACCTCAATCTCTTTGCATACCCAAGTATGCCAAGTTTGTAAGGACTGCATGTTAACACAGTACAGGCACTGCTCAGTAGTAACAGAGATGAAGTTTCTTGGCATATTTTACTCCATCCTTTCCTCAATAGTATAGGATTTTCATAATAGTAAAGATAAGTATTAATAAATTGTCTGTTTATAGGATTTTTTTGTTGTTGCCACTTAAAAACTTTATTAAATTCTACATGTACAATTTATATGCCCAGATACACCTCCCCACGTTTTGTAGTAGTTGGCAAGCTGTATCCAAAATGCTACAACTCAGAATGAAAATGCTACCGCATTTAGCACCTCTAGCTGCACTAAATATTTCCATAAAGTTATAAAACACACCTCTTGGTTCAGTAACACAAGGGATACAGGTTTTAAAATGCACATTTCTATCTCGCATCCATACCCTTCTTTAATATATATATATTTATATATAGCTCTAAACCATATCTCTACTATTTTACAATTAAATTAAAACACATCCACAATTGGTCTAACTAGTGATTTTGGTCTCAATACCTTAAACATCAGTTGTTCCATAAAAATATACAATTCAGCAACATGGTTGTATCAGTAACATGGGGCCTGTTGAAAGAGGCCCACAACACACAACCAACGCAATTCAGTGCTCAATGTCATCTAACTGATAAACATCTATACTACATTTTCAAACTACCGGTATCTTTAAAACCCAAATTTCTCTTTGCAGGCTTACCATGCTTGCAAACATGCAGAAAGCAATCACATTTCTCACTTGTCTGTAGCAATCACAATGTTTTTTCCAATAGGTCAATTGACAAAGCACAAACTTCATGCTGTCATTTTTAGATCACTAACCTTTTCCTTTCTTTCACATACTGAATTATTTCACAGTGGATCTCCTCCATGTGAACAGATTAGGGATTAGCCACGTAGTAAGAACTGCACTTTTTAGTTTAAGCTTTTAAGAATCAAATTCTAACAGTCAATTAGGATGCACTCATAGCTGCCATATGAGTGAACAAACACCCAGTAGACAATCAAGTTAATTCGAGATATATACTAAAAGGCGAAGCTTAAAAAACAAAAACCAAACCAAAAAGACCACAAAACCTAAACTGTATGAGTACAGCCTCAAGCCTGGAAGATTCCAAGAAGAGGACCTCTGTCCAGAATTATTCTTCCCAACAGCAAACAAAAACCGTGCCACCACCAAACACACTTGAGATAAGATATTAGTTGCTTCCAGCTGGAGATTCCTTGTAACTACCACAGCATCACTCCACAGAAAGTTTTACAGCAATGGTGATGTGCAGTACTTATGCAGTACAAACAAGAATCCTCCAAGTCAGAAGCAGTCAGTAATAACACCCCAGACAAGTTCACATGTCACAGTAACCTGGCATATAAGCTTCAGAACATTCTACTCTTATACATGTAATAACCAATAATTTAGGTACTAACTATTCCAAGACCAAGACAGTCAGTCTGTAGATAAGACTACAACAGAACATACTAAAACCCACAAGAGGTATGACAATTAAGATGAATATTTCTTTTAAACAGCAGAAAGTCAGGGAAACATCTGGAATTCTGTTGCACTGCATTAATATAGCTTCTGTTTCCAAGTATAAAAATACATCTAGAGAGTCAATCCAGAACTGCATACAGAATTATATCCCCCCATTAACTGCTTTAAAATTAGTACAAAATAAGTTACAGGAATGATTGTTGCAAATTTATAAGTGTCAGTATTAGAAAAATCATTATATGAGAACACCAACTGTAAATTATTTACAGGCGAGGTAATACAGTTTCCATAATAATGAATTACAATTTAGCGTAAGTGTAAAAATCATGTCCTCACCAAAACATTACAAAATCTGGTATCATTATCAGCTACACAGTAGATCATGATTAGGTTTTGCAGTTGATATACAACATACTCTTAAGAAAAGTGCCAAAATACTGCTACATAAGAATCTTTTTCCAAAATCAGTCAGGAAAAAAACCTGCAGATTCTATGTTAAGGAATCCCAAAAGGAAACAGGAAAAAAAAAACAAACGGATGCCAATTGTACAAGTATGTCTTATTAAATGCCTTTGAAAAACCTGCACATTCAATTCATGCTTAAAGGTCTGACATGAAAGAGGCCTATTAAAAAAAAAAATAAAAAAATCTAGAAATACCAATATATGCTTTTCCGGGGTTATCTTAGGCCATTTTAAAAGTACACATTCCTCTTAATGCATGAAACCTATGCAGACTGAAAACATTCTAAACATGGCTGAACTGCTAAGGGTTGTTGTGATCAGTAGCTCAAAGTCCTGCTGGATGCCAGTCTCTATTGGTGGACCCCAGAGGTCTGTACTGGGGCCCATACTGGGTAACATATCCACTAAGGACAGGTGTGACAGGACAGAGCACACTCTCAGCGAGCCAAAGGGACCTCAGCAGGCTAGAGAAACAGGAATCTCTCAAAGTTCAGCTAAGATAAGTGCAAAGTCCTACACCAGGGAGGAATAACTCCACACACCATACAGGCTGGGGCCAACCTGCTGCAAAGCAGCCTTGCAGAGAATGATACCAAGCTGACCATGAGCCATTGTGTGCCCTCATAGCAAAGCAGCCCAGCAGTCTCCCCGTCTGCATCACGAAGAGCACTATCAGCAAAGATGAGGGAAGTGATTCTTCCCCTCTGCTCAGCCCTGGAAAGCCACAACTCAAGTGCTGGGTCCGGTTTTGGGCTCCCCCTCTATACAGACATGGGCATTACAAGAGCAAGTCCAGCAAAGGGCCACAAAGGTGAAGTGATTGAAGCATCTGACAGACAAGGAGAAGCTGAGAGAAAAGGGATTGTCTAGCCTAGAGAAGGCTCAGGGGTGATCTTACCAACACGTGTAAATGCCTGACAGAGATGAGTATAAAAAAAGAGCCAGATTCTCCTCAGTAGTATCCAGTGACTGGACAAGAGGCAATGGACTCCATTTAAACATAAACACAGACCTCTGCAGCATCAGGGAGATCAAACACTAGAACAGGTTGCCTAGAGATTTTCTGGAGTCTCCATCCTTGGAGATGCTTAAAACCCCAGCTTGCTGCAGTCCTGAGCAACCTGCTCTAGCTAACCCTCCTCTGAGCAGGGGCCTTGGACAAGATGATCCCCAGGAGTCCCTCCAACCTCAATCATTCTGTGATTCTGTAAAAAGGACAGGGTCTTTTATAGCCCAGGCATTGGACCAACTGAGTCATAAACTATAAAAACACAAATGGAATATATCTTCTCCTCAAGTTATTGCATTCAAAGTTAATTTTGCTGCCTGCGTTTTGCTGATCTCATTTTTTCAAATCTCGACTCCATTTCTTCCAGGACCTTTGGTGTGTATCGCACAACTAATTTAACCTTTCCTTGAGCTGCCTTCAGCAGTTCTACAGCTTTTTCATGGTGTTCACCTTCGACGCTCTGCAAAGCATAAACCATGGAGTATAGTATTAGTAAAGACACATACTGAAAACAGGTTTTTTTAATTCTTTGTACAATTTCTAGACAATCAATTATTGCAGTTTTCTAGTTTGAAGACTCCACAAGGACAACGTCATCCACATTCAAGACTTATTCCTCAGCAAAGCAGTAAGAGGTGATGATAAATATACTCGTTAGTATTAATAGAGTACTGCAAAACTTTTGGTCAGGTTTATGCTGAACAATCACATTCTGTATTTACATACAATAAGTGAAACAAGAGTAACATTAGGCAGTCCTGAAATTACACTTAAAACCCAACAACTTCAGGAGGACACTTATTTAAAACTCGATTGTTTTTCTTCTTTCTGGATGCACTTTAAATTCAGCAGTCACCCTCTATTTACCTAATAAGTTGCACAGACAACCGCAAGATAGCTGCCTTCTTGATGTTATCCTGTGTTATGACAGGGCAGAACAGTGCATACTGAGTGATGCGCTAGAGCAGCTAACATGCAGCATGCTGCTTATCTTAGTGCTCCACATGTCTCTCCATTAAAGTAAGGTTTTCAAGTTAATTTCCTCTAAAGTGATTCAGAACAGCCTAACTCAACTCAGTAAGAACAAAATCAAAATACTTTCCTAAAACAACTCCCAGAATTTATCAGGGTTATACTAGATCCACCTAATTACAAATTGTAAGCAACAGTCCTCAACAACTGCATCCAAATATGCATTCCTGCACAGCACACATTTTATCAAGTTTATTAAACACAATGATGGGACTACCCCAAGCCTACCTCCCACTGGTGCTATTAGAAGCTAGAAGGCAGGTGATGTACCTGTTGATTGGAGGGTTTTCCCGATACTATAACATTACTTACAGAAAAAAAGACAACAGTTAAAAAAACCCAAGTTTCTCTTCTATCAGACTTAGACAACACACACATTTGAATGTTTTCATTCATGTTATTCAAGCGGATGTGTAGGCTGTTCTGGTTAAAACCAGTAATAAAAGGTGGTAAAGGTCTATATTTAATTATATCAACATGCCTGAAATTCTGGAGTATATTCAAAATCTCCCATCTGAAAAAAAACACAAACTTGTTTTAAGTCACAGTCTTGGCAGTGACTTTTTTAATTATTACATCAGTAATTACAAGAAAATGCCTGTCACATAGTAAGATGACAGGATTCCATCTGTAAATATCAGATGTTTTTTCTGAGACATTAGCATTCTCAAAAAGCGTTTTATGCACTCACTCACTGTATTCATACGATGGCAATACATATTTAGACATGTGCTTGCACACACATGCGGTCCTCGTTAGCTGTACAAACTGCCTGATGATCAGGTTCAGTTTTGGGTGGTGGTTTTTCTTTTAAGAGTGCCTGTGGGTGAGGAAGGCCTCATCTGAAGAGAGTTCTACGCTTGTCCCTCAACACTTAATGCTTCAAACTAACAGGAAGGCTAGGCCAAGGAAAGTTGCATCACTACGGCCATCCATGTCACTCATTTCCTGAAAAGGACAGCTGGACTCCCAAATAATAGCCAGGAGCTGAGTATGCCAGAGATCTACCATAGCAGGGACTTCCCAGAGTACAGACACCCAGTTAGCCTCTATTCCTCCAAGTGTCAAAAACTCCACCACTCGAATTACGGAGTACAGGGTTTAGTTTGACCCTCAGTCTTCAAATACAGTTCAGTTTGCAGAAGTAGTGATGAAACCAAAATTTTAAGCTATCATACAGCTTCTCTGCAAATGAAAGCACTGGTTTGAGAAATATCTACATGCATTTGACTAGCAGCTGCCTTAAGTCAAAGCCTGTCCGTAGCCTCCTCTTTCCAGCCACCCTGTGTTTTGGTTTTTGTATTCTAACTCTTTAGAAGATACTCATTAAAAATAAATATCCACAACAGCACTTGATACACATACTGCTTAAGATATGGTGAAAAGCCTCTGGTTTCAACGGTCAGTACACTTAAGTGGAAGGAAAAAAGTATCACTCAACTGAAAACACCACCTTGTAGTTCCATCTTATTACAGCTTTCATTATGCAGTAGCATTTTTATGGGGATAACGAGAATCTGCTCCCTCTAAGGCAACACAGCTTAATTTATTACTTACCTTAGAAGGTGCAAAAAACTACATTAATTAAAATCTGCATCAGGAAACTTGGGTTTCACAACACAATACCTGGAGTAAAAGTATACAATCCCTCAGAATGTGAAATACTGACATAAATAGTGCAGTTCCCAAGTGAGACACATAACCAAAGCATAATCCTAGAACTCTCCAATGCACACAACTTCACAGAAACCTAAGCAAGTTGCACTTGCAAGGACAAAAAGAAACTATTTCGTCAAGATTAAAAGGCAGCATCGAGCTTGTGCCATGTATATTCTCCGTATGCCCCCAAGTGGAATCAAGAAGTCACTGCTACATAAAGTGAAAACCAGTTCCTACCACTCCGTTTACAGAAAGCAGCTGGTCTCCACGTTTCAGGCCTCCGTGCCTATCAGCTATACCGCCGGGGATAATACGAGAGATATAGATTGGAGAATTTTGTTCTTTGCCTCCCATAATGTTGAATCCAAGACCTTCTTCGGTTTTGGGTAGTTCAACCACTCTGGGATGGGAATGGCCTTCACTAGCAGCAAATGCAGCTACGGTGGCCTGCAAGAAACAAGATTTTCCTATTTATAAGAAATTAAATATAGACCTCTTAGCTAGACACAGTGAGCAGACTGGAAAAGTATTTTTATCTCCAAGTACTGAAATGTGAAGACAAACGAGATTAATTCTCTAGGTACCACGGAATGGTATGTAGGGAATAGATAGTAGCTTGAAAAATTCAGAACTCCAAGAATAAAATTAAAATGGAACAATCTTAAAAATATCAAGTCTTTTGTTATATCTTTTAATAACCTGCTAAGCTTATCCATTTTATCAGACATCTAGGTAATATTCTACTGAAATTTAAATAATAATCTGGTTCTGAAGTAACAAACTACTGTATTTTACACAAGTTACAGTTTGGCTTTTACCTTTGCCGTTGCATTAGCTCTAACTTCTGGGCTACTGCTGATATCCACAGTTTCATATACATGTTCATACACCTTTAGAGACAAAACAGTTAAAAGTATGGGGGAAACAGATATTTTTCTGCTTAGATAATACAACAAAATACCAGGTATAATGAAAAAATGTGTAAGGTAAGAAGTACACACCTCTAATAAGTTACTCCCTAATTCACTACAAGGTGTCAAGTGACAATCTACCATGCGACGAAGAAACAACTCTCTTGATACCTTTATTGCTCAGTTAGTCCATGCAGATCTAAATCTCAGCCTAAATCTTCCTCCTTCCACAGCATCCAAACCTTACCATCAATTCATAAGTGCTTATGGCTAGTCTAACACATGACTAGATGCATGGATTACTATCTTCTCGTCTGATTCGATGTGAAACTCTTCAATAAGGATGCATGCAAAATCATTTAAAGAAAGCTCTTCAAAGCTCTCCTAACAACCCATCCCTTCCCTTAAGATCCCCATTTTTCCTTCAACTGATGCAACTAATTGAATACCTTAGGAAAAAAAAGGGTATTGAAAACACAGTGGCAAAGAATACTTATGGTAGGGAGGTGCTTACACTGAAGGCTAACCCACATCCTCATATCTACCTCATAACTTGGATGTGCTAAGCAATAAAACACACTGTCCTCAACAGGATGAGGATATTAAGATGATACCTGTGTCTAAAACCACATCTTTTAAATTATTCCAGGTGTTATCATCAGTGGAAGCACCAACAACAATAGCAAGGCATACTCAATCACCTAAAAATCTCTAACAGAGTAACTGGAATGAAGATGAGGTGGTGCAAGGCTCCACCTTGAGGTAATGTGGATATGGCTTAAAAGGAACATAGGCAATTGGTACTTTGTCCATTCTTACATTCCAAGAGGATAACAGCATGCTAGCTGCCAGTAAGGACAGACTCTCAAAATAGCCTCTAAAAAAGTTATTTGCTCCTGAGCTATTAATACACCTATGCTATCCCCAATTATTGTTCTTTTCTTCTGAACTTTTAAAAGTAAGTCCTGTTCTATGAAGCTGTGTAAATCAAATTCAGCTCTTAGAGCAAAATCAGATTACTGCGCTGGGCACAAAAAGGAAAAAATAAAACATACTGGGTTTTAACTAAAGGTAACTGCTTAAGTCAAGTAAACTTACCTCCCTTACAGCATTACAGAATTCACTTTGAAGGACCCTTTGCAACGCCTGTAGCTTTTGTGGTGGCACTTCTCCACTTCTCTGTAATTTTTCCAGCAGCTCAATTGCTCTGCAGATGTCTACAGAAAAATAAAGCACCAGCAATGAGGAATGTCTGAGGAAATTACAGGTTTGGTTTTTCTTTCTTTATTTTAATGGAGCAGTCTTTGTGTGTGCACATTTTAATATATAGCTTTAAGGTGTATACCTTGGATTTCTCCCATAAAACTATACATCTACAAAATGTTACAATAAAACACTCTACTTTCAAACTATTTTTAAGTCAACCACAGCATCCAACCCTGTAAAAAAATCTGGAGTTATTGCTGCCACATTACACAGACAATCTGATTTTTCCTTGAAGTTTAAATCAGACTAAAATATTTCATTGATATATACACTATCAACATCTCTTATGCGTACTTCATAATTTATCTACTGCCATTGATCACATTTTGTTAAAACTAGCAAACCAGCTAAAATATTGTCAAAAACACTAACATTCCTTTTATATTAAAAAAAAATAAAATAAATTAGTTCAACAAGACTACATTGAATACTTTCCCTACAACAGAGCTGAGACCTGGCCTATTACCCTCCAGTGCTTAGAAAAACAACCAAGCTTCTTTTGATATTCTCAGTTGAGAATCTCTCGATTTTAGAACCCTCAACCCCAAACTTCTTTGTTCCAGTTCCTAGAAACTTGTTCCCAAGAATTCATGATGTCCATATTCTTATAAACGCGAATGCTGCTTTGTGAAACTGAACTCCCTGTGAAGAGTTTAATTCCAGACCCCTACGACTCAAGAGAGGCATCGAATGCCATGTGACATGCTCTTGGCAGCTCTAGAAGAGTACAAGATATTGCTATCCCTCACTTTTATTTTCATTAGTGATGATTCTGAATCACGCAAGTCCTTGAACAGAAGTAGAACATTCTCTCAGAAAAGCAGATAGAAAGAATTAGTTTCATTAGCACACAGGCAAAGAAGCAGTGATTAATCTATTATATAAATAAGGTACAGATTATTTTAGAAAAGGATGGCGTCTGGGACACTGCTATGTACCAAATGCATTACTTCCTTTTTTTCTGTAATTAACCTTTAGGCAACCATTTTTCATGTGAACGCACTCAATGGCACCATGACAGCACAGAAGATGTGCAATAGCCATGAACTTCTAAAGGCAAGTTTAAGAAGAGAGAATTTACATAACAGGATGAAAAGACAGGCGGGTGTATGTTCTGAAATGCAGGTCAAATGCACTGAGCAGAGACAACTCACACTCATGTTCTGTCCACTTTGTGAGTTAGCAGACACACCTGCAGGTGGTACAGTCAATGAAATAAGGTACAGCTTAACCTCCCAGGCTGGTCATCCACAGACTGGAAACGAGTCCTTTATGGAAGAACATCCAAGTATTATCACTATAGCCACAAGACACAAATTATTTCAGATGAGAGTTAAGATTTCTATGTGCCATGAGAACTTGGCAGTTTCTGGCAAGCATTTCCAGGCTTCACAAGCACCAGTTACGTAAGGCAAAGAAGTATCAAACCCTAAATTTTAGCTATTACTAATCCAAAGCCCTCAGCGGACTCACTTCACACAGGCATGCCTATTTGCTTTTTGTACAATTACAAAATGCAAAAACACTTCTGAAGCTTTTAATTTCCTAATATACATTGTGCGTTTCAATTAACATACAAAATAGTTGGTGAAATTAAAGAAATTCTAGATGTGATTGTTGATTACTCTTCCAGTGATGAAAAATCCCCAACATTCTTAGTAGTCCCTGTGTTCAGCAACAGCAGTGCAAGTTATCTGAACTTCATCAAGTCTCGCACTGAACAGCTTGAAGTAGAATGATCAACAAATGGCAACAGCAGCACTTCCAATCCTGCAACACTCCATATATTCATGAAAAAAAGTCTAGTAAGTATGTAAATTACAATACAGCTATCATGTAAATACTTGCAGATGTTTGCAGACAAATGACTGTTTCATGCACAGGAAGAGTACAGTTGTACACAGCTGTGCCTTAGTCTGGGGCCCATGAAGCATGTTAAACTGTAAGGTGCATGAACTCGTTATCTAACAATTTGATTAGGATATTGCAAGAAATCTTAAAGAATGAGAGCAATCCAGTGATCCAAAGAGCAGCTGCAGAAATGAAGACTCCAGAAACAGTTTTGCTAATTTCTCCTTTTTTTTTGACCTTCGTGTTTCATCAATAAACTAGATATATATCCTGCCTGGATCTCCTATGAGGTGAAATGTTTAACTACATAGCACCTTATACCCTAAGGTAAAATTGGCTAGTTTGGGAACAGTTGTGTCTTTCATGAAGCGTAGACTAAGAGCATAGAATCAGCTTGTCAACAAGTGATGGGATACACTGAAATGGATTCCTTTTAGATGAAAATAAAGCAGAAGACAGCAGTTTATTCAACAGCAGTTGAATAAAAAAGGGCTTTCAGATCAAAGGACCAAGCTGCTGCTGTTAAAAACCCAAAGCAGACAAATGCAGCACAAAAGTCAGCTAATCGGCACTCTACAGATCTCCTTTTACCATACTGTTCCTCTGGCTCAGGTACAGGCGATGGATCCCACTACCCACACACTTTCCCCCCCAACCTAAGAGTTGTTTTGTTTTATCCTGTTGACAGGACCCCATTATATCAGCCTGAAAGTGAAATGAGTGTAACTTTCTCCTACTGAACTGCATTTGGCACTATCAGTCAGAAGCTGAAGGTTCAATCTCTCCCAGCAATACTGCTCTGGAAAGGAACTACTCTGGCTGGGAACAAGTGGCAAAACACACCTTTCATTTTCAAGAAAAGGTTGTTGACTGCTCTGCTGATGTAGTTTGCTTCCTCCTGAACTACTGCTTGTGATATGATCAGCTGAAAGCTGTCTTCTTCACAATATTATCATTATAATTTATCCAACTGTTCCATACCAGAGGCTGAAATGGAACCCTACAGAATTGACAGTGATGGATTTCCACAAGGATCAATGTAGAAATGACACCAGAGGTAGGTAATTAAAAAAAACACCCATAAAACTCACTGCAAAATGAAATCCACACATAACCAAAAAATGGATTTTCTTTTAACCTTTTCATCCTTTTTATATCAGTTGCCTGTTCCTCACAAATCATTTTTTGTGCTCACAGCATCAAAGTCCTTAAAAAGTAAGATACAGTTAAACAAAAAGAATGTGGGGAAAAAAAGACAGCAAGATGCCACCACTCCAAGCATATGTGTGAACAAAACACAGAAAGAGAAATGCAGCATCCTCATAGATACTCCTGATTAACCACCTCCACTGCTTATGTTCAAATAGTCTGGATTCCCAAGCTGCATGTAGAGTTATCACACATCACCACCAAACCATAAGAATAACTTCAAAATGTTAAATGTTGTTTCATTCCTGCCCTCCAGTGAATTTGGGTGGTGGTGTTTGCAATGCAGCTTGGAGGAGAGAACAGACGGGAAGAATTTCCAATTGCCCTGATGGTAAGCATATGGTAACCATTTTAAATCAGCTCTTTTTCCACACTATTCTCTCCTTTCCTATGCTATATACCAACAACACCAGTGATGTTCACTTTCTACTCTCTCCTTTCTTATGCTATATGCCAACAACATTAGTGATGTTCATTTTCAAGCTGCTGCTGATGCATCGGATTATCTGCAGTCAGCCTCACACAATTAACAGAAGTTATTTATTTCGGTAAATACGGCTCTGGCTTTTGTGGGCCCATTATACTGTGCTCCCTTTTTCTTTTCTTAAAAAGGCCAATATGCCAGAAGACTAAATAGCTCCTTTGTTCCACTGATCCCTAAGAAATGCTGCAGATTTGTTTACTTTCATGGATAGCGCATAGTGGCAGAGTAATGAGGTGGAGAAGGATGCTGCCCGAGGTTTAACTCCACAGACCTACCAAAAGAAACTAATCCACTGCCAAAGCAGCTGCCCTAATTAACAAGCTTTGGAGTAGGAAGAGTAGGTGAGCCGTGGAGTCGGAAGCAACATCCTTATATAAGTCACTATTTACAGACCTTCTCTCACACAAGTGATTCACTTGTAGAATGAGAAAAAGGGTCAGGCAAACAGAAAAAAACACTTCTGTGGTAACTAAAGTGTGATAGAACCACACATGGGTATGTACAGTGTGTTATACAACTATAAAAAAAGCATCTAGCACTGTGAGCAAAGGTGGTGGTTCCAATGTAAATGGCAGCAAGAAAACAGTTCATCCAGTCATCTACACTCAATTACTTTCCTTTTCAAAACCGAGATTTCTGATTCTCAGTATTCTTTTCCTATTTAAATTCCACTTTCCAATCCCTACTTTCCTAAATACACATTAATAAGCCCATCATATATATTGTTATACAAGCATGTGTTCACTGAGCTACTGCGGACCTTGCACAGCTCTGAAAAACCACCCTGAAGAAAGTTTATCCTTGTTTCTTAAAATCCCTGGATACAAGACACAAACGTATTACAGAAAAAATACCTAACTAGGGTCTGTATTTTATCCATTTTCTTACTGATTCTAGTACACACTGTATGGTATTAACACCACAAATTTAGGCTAGAAACTGAAATATCAGGATGAAACCATAAACGTGAGAGGGCAAGAGTTGAGCAGAACCACGGACAAGTGCAGAGGGAGTCCTGAATGTGTCAGCTGTCTTCTATGAAAACAAGTAAATTATTATTACTAAGACACAGCCTAACAGATCGAACTTAAAGCTAAGAATTCAGCCGAGTTCAAAAGTAAGCTTTCCCAGGAGAGAAGCAGAAACAAGGAGCTATCAGAGACGCTGGCACTAGCAGAGGCACAGCAGACACATCCACAGGAAGAGGTCTGTGGCCAGTGCATCCATGGAAACCCAGCCGCGCACTGAAACGCGAGAAAAACCTGCGTGAAGAAAAGCTAAAGCAGCAAGTCCGGCCAGCACAAGCAAGAACCAGAAGCAATGGAAAACATTTCCAAAGCAGGCTCCTATCTCGCTGCCTCCAGGGCAGAGGGGCCGCTCGGAGCCCCGCAGAGGGCAGCACTGCTGCCCGCTCTCGGCTCCCCCGCGGCCCGGCCTCAGGCGACCAGGCCTCAGCCGGGGGTGAGGAGGAGACGGGGAAAACCGTCCTAAGGGCTCGGGCCAGCCCGCCGGCAAAGCGCCACGGGGCCGGGCTGGAGCAGCAGCGCCCCGGCGGCAGCTCGCCCGCGGCAGCGAGCGACCACAGAGCGGTGAGGAGCGCCTGCCCCCAGCCGCCGCCGCGCTCACCTCGCTCCAACCGCACCGGCTCACTCAGCGCCGCCATCTTCTCCTCGCTGCAGCCCGCAGGGGAAGTGACGCAGCGCTGCCGGAAATGTCGGTAAGCGGGAGGGCGGGGCCGCTGCTGGCAGGCTGCAGGGTGGCGGCGCTCGTCGCGAGTGGGGGTTTTGTCGCGATAGCAGACAGCGGCTTTTGCGTGAGCGTGGCGGGAACCAGTGCGGTGCTCACTTCCCACTCGCTGGTGTAGCATGGACGGGAGTCCTGCGGGCTCAGCCGAAATTGTGTCAAAACCAGTATAAAACGCCCTCTGTGTCGGTTTTTTTTTCACACCACCTAACACGTCTCAGGAATTTTCACACGCTAAAAATGCCACGGAGGGTGTGCCTGTGTTTCTGTGCACCTTGGGTGCGCCTGGAGATGCGCTGGCAGTGTTCAAGGCCAAGTTGGACGGGGCTTGGAGCAGCCTGGCCTAGAGGAAGGTGTCCCTCCTGGTGGCAGGGGGTTGGATCTGGATGAGCTTTAAGGTCCCTTCCAGTCCAAACTGGGAATCTACGAAATGTTGTTCTGCCTACGTGAAATGGGAAGCGTGTACTTTACGTTGCTTGTTTGACATCAATTTAATCTATGTGTGGGACTAATGTATTGCATTTACCTTCTGTATTAAGTTGATGTACGTACAGTATGATTTAGATTAGATATTAGGAAGTTCTTTCCTGTGAGGGTGGTGAGACACTGGCACAGGTTGCCCAGAGAAGCTGTGGCTGCCCCATCCCTGGCAGTGTTCAAGGCCAGGTTGGACGGGACTTGGAGCAACCTGCTCTACTGGAAGGTGTCCCTGCCCGTGGCAGGGGGTTGGAACTGGATGATCTTTAAGGTCCCTTCCAACCCAAACCAGTCTGTGATTCTATGACGTACTTGGCTTTTTCTGGAAAAAAAGCAAGAGACTACTTCAGGACATGTACTTATATATGCCTAATTTCTACTAAGGGTATAACTCTTCATGTTTGGCTTTGATTTTACCCACGTTTTGTATTTATTTTTGCTTTGAAAGAGAATAGCTCTCAACAGGTCTCCAAGTGTCTGCTAACATGACAGTGATGTACTTCGCTCCTCTCTGTGATTCATTTTAATGCCAGTTCCTCTCATTTTGAGGGATGCAGCATGTGCATTTCAGTGAAAAGGTCATATGAATGGAATTTTGCAGGTGAACGAAATTAAATCCTCACAGACTAGTCTCCAGCAAGAAAAAGTGTTGTAGCAGCTGGAACCATAGAATGTTTCTGGAATAAAATCCAGATGTTTCTATCACAGTGGTACAGGAACTACCATTCTTGTCACAAGTGATTGAAGTTTTAAATAGCCTGCTCTGACATGGGACAGATGAGCCTATGGAGAAAAATTAGTATTCAGCAATATTTCATAAATCTTAAGGTTTTTCCAAAAGATGTGCAAGAAGAATACATGTTGAAACATATCTTTCAAGTGGCATTATTCTGATTCCAGTGAAGACTAAAGATTCAGAAGTTAAAACAGCTGTTTGAACTTTCTTGTAGACTCAGTGAACTGGACAATGACGTTGTGAGAATAGGAAAATCTGAAAAGCACATTTTATGAAGTGCTTCCACTGTCGTCTTCATAGCACTGTCCATCTTAAACCACATTGCTTCAGGAATTTGCACTGTTTTATACCTGCAGGGAAAAAAACAAAACCACAACAAAGGTTGTGTTATTAACTGTGATCTGTGAAGATTGTAATAGTTACTTGGTTTTGTTTGTGCTTGGTTTCCAAAAGGGAACTTAATTTCTATGGTTATATTTTATTTGAGAAAACTAGATCTTTTTACAACAGAAGTTCTATGGGTATCAGTGGGCTTATGATCTTGCAAAAGAAAAGAAGCAGTCAAAGTGCCTGATTATTCTTTTTGGCCTTTGCTTTTTTGTAACACCTATGAAACTAAACCAACTGAGAAAATACCTGAGAGAAAGCAAACTTTGGTATAAAATGTGACGTTGCTGTCTGGTTTAATAAAAAAGCTAAAAGTGGGCATGCATGCCTCTTCTGTGTCTTCCAGCAGGACCAAAGAACGTCAGGCCTCATGTTCCAGTGGAAGAAGCAGAATGCCAGGAAGGAAAATAAGGCTACATGTAATATATAAAAATAAAAAGCATGCATACCCATTTGTCTTTTCCTTTCTGAGGTAACATTTAAGTGCACTGCTGTATTTTTGCAGGACTGCCCAATTTTTGCACTGGTGTCTCTTAAGCTACAAAGCCAGGCATTGCTCTGGCAGAGGCATTTTAGTGCAATTTTTTGTCTTCAAAAATAAGAAAGGGAGTGAACTGCTGAGTCTGTAGCATGCTGTATTTTCTCAAGAAAAATTCAAAGCATAGGTGGATACTGACAAATGCAATATTAATATGACAAACTGTTTGTGCCATCCTCGTCAGGAAGTCCCTATCCTGGTAAGCGTTCGGAGGAAAAACAGGTCCCAAAAGCGATTCCCAAAGAGTGGGGGTGCTCCTCCTGAATGACTAGGTAAATGTATTTGCACAATAGTGGCTGAGAAGCATGAAAGTTCTAAGCATTAAACTTCAATTGATGCATTTTGCTAACTGTAATGAAATTACTAATTTAGACCCATTTGTCTATGTCACTCAAGCTTGTGACATTTTTACCAGAGTTACTTTAAATCTTCATTGATGAATTAGGTGAGGTGTTATCAGCTACGCTTTAACGCCACATGAAATATTGGTGTTGTGTCCTGCAGTATATGTCAGTTGGGCTTCTGGGAGCAAGAGCATCCTGCAGGTTTTTGTGTGTGTGGTGACTAATTAGAGTTACTGTGGAAGGATTATCAATAATCAAGTGATACAGCCTATGTCTTCATTGGAAAATAGTTGCACTACCAGTCTAAGAGAAAATGGAAATCAGTCTCTAGTGTGAGCTAACTTAAAATGAAAGCACAGTTTCTTTTGGGTGAGAGGTCTTAGTGTGTAAGAAGTTAATCCATAACTAAGAGGATGAGCTTTATTCATAAATTAATTAGTAAGGTCTTAATATTTTTATGATAGTCTCTTACCAGGCAGCCAAACATGGGGCCCTTTAATTCTGGACATTAGACACAGGTGGAGGGAATGCAAATGTGACAGGATATACTCCATGATTAGCTAGGCAAAATGCAGGAAGGAGGGTGGTTCAAGAAACTTCATTCACTTTCTTTCTGGCTTCTGCGCAGGTGCAAGGTTTGGGCTCAAGCTTCTCATAAGAAAGAGACATGGACTGAGGCTAGCTTTGTCTCTGCACAATTGTATCACAACGCTCTGTAAACTTACGACTTAGTTTGTTGGAAAAATACTTACCCTCTGTATGGGTCTATATACGTGTGTGTTCTTGTTTTAGCAGGACCAGTCCATAGTGGTGTTGTAGCTAGGTAGAAAATACTACTACCTAGCTACATGAATTTAATCACAAGGAGGGACTGTAAGTTTTGCTGGATACTACAGAAAACATTAGAATGCAGTGTTCTAAAATGGCATCATCCCAATAACATCCTTACAAGTGTAAAGGTGCTAATTAGTGCATTATTTTAACAGATAGTACAAATCACGCACCCACAGCATGTGTTTTAACATGCATATGGTCAGGAATGATCCCGAAGTGCTTTTAACAATATTAGGCAGATTTTAAGTCCACACTAAAAGGGATTTTACTTAATTACCTAGCTAATGCCGTAGAATGTATGTATGCATCCAGTTACCTTTAAGGAGGAAATGGCAATCGTGTAACACAGTACACCAATATGGTGAAAAAAAAAAATAAATTTACTGGTAATGGGTATCAGGACACAATGTATGCTTACAAAAATTGCAGAGGATTCTCTGCTGTCCACGAAGAACAATGTCTGCCTGGGAAACCTGAAAGGCCAAATTAACCATGATAGGACTTTCATTTGTGATTTGGGGCAAAGAAGAGAGTGCCAATTCAATTTTTATGTTATTAAGACATCCCTTTGCCTTAGGGCTACCATGTTGGTAGAATTTTATTGCTTTGATACTGCTGAATTTAATTACTTTAAATCTTTGACAGTTGCATTAGTATTTGCAATTCCAGCAATACTTTGATTCATTGGCCTAGTCCAGGGTGAGTTTCATGGTCTGCCACACACTGATTGATTGTCACTGTCACTGTTCAGGCTTTTATACCGATTGAAAAATGTGGTACCTTTCTGGTCATGCACATACTAGCATTTTTTCTGTTTTCATATGACAGATTTTTGCATTGTTACATGTCACAGAACATGCATTTTGATTAATCTCTCACACAATGGTTGATTAACATGTAGAAAGAGTCCAGCATTTTGGTACATGCCACCTAATCTCCATGCCAGTTATTTTTTCCACATAAAATTTGACTAGGTGAGTTGTGTCTGGATTTTTCTAGTCAATCCTGGCAAATGTGTGAGCACGTAGCAGACATGTAGAAGGCACTGCCTGTTACTCAGGGGTTTTTTAAATCTTCTCATTGTCATTCCCCTTGCCTTTTCTATAGATGAAAATGCTTTTTACTGGTGACAAGGCTGACAGAGGAAGCAAAGTCAAATTGAAAGTCAGTGGTGCATCTAAATGCTAACTACAATTAATACTCAGAAATAATTAAATGCATCTGCCTTTCCCACCACCTACCTCTCCCCCCCCACCAGAGGAAAATACTTGATCTTGCGTATGCTCCTTTTTAATAAAATGTATAATATCTGTGAAAGGCCTCATGCAGATGAGGCAGACTGACTGTATGATGTAATAAGCATACACTCTGTAGTACAGCTCTGCAGGAAACCCTTCACCATTAAGTCTTGAATGACAGCAAGTTTCTGTTTACAAAACAGAGGAGTATTATTATATATTAATAGTGGTATTATATAGTATAGTGTTCTATACAGAACCAAATCCTCCTTTCCAACACTATTTTGACAAAATTTACATTAATATTGTCATAATACAATAATTAAGCTGGCACAATTCTCACCTCTAAGCACATTTTCCTTGGTACAGAACTGAAGTCTTTCAGTGAATGAAATTGTGTTAATTGGTGAATTTCAGGAGAAACACAGGATGTTTAATTGCACCTTGGATGGGACAGTAATGTTTTTGAAAAGACTGCTATTAAGTTATGCCTTTCTGTAAAGTCAGAGAGATAAGATTGCATTAGCAATATTTGCCTGCCTTTCAAGTGCTTTGCTGAATAATCTTCTTTCACTTGTTATTTGAACCTTGAAAGTTTGAGTTTTTTAGTTACCTTAAAAAATAACTAAAGCTACCCAAAATAGATTTGGCAGAACAACCATTTGATAGAAGAATATAAACATGGTGAGTCTCCCTCTGCTTTCGTCGCTAGAAGCAGTGTGTGGCCTCTGGGAGGGGTGGTCAAAAGAAGAAACTCTGCCTCTGCAGTATGCTCTTCTTCCCACTTTAACTTGGCAGGGCTTTCTGAGTAGGAAAGGGATGGAAGTTGCAAATTCATTGTGCGTCCTGCACAGATACAGGCGTGAGTTAGCAGTGAATTCCAAAGATCAGCTTTTATTGAATTTAGACAGCACTGTAAAGGAGTACTTTGTTAGAAGAGAATGTTCCCCCCGAAAATATGATACAAACATCCACAAAGCCTTTCATAAAGAGACTTAAGGAAGACTTTCCAGATCTCAGTTGCCACACACACAAATCACACCTGCAAAAATAAAAGTAGGAAAATACTACATATTAGACAACCACTGGCTCTATGCAATGATTTCAGTGTTGTATAACACAGAGTAGACTTTTATGTTAGCCAGACTTAATATATTCTTCCTACAGTACGTATAACAAATTTTTTTTTACAGAAGAGAACGATTGAGCAGGAACCAAAAGTCATCAGAGTTGTATGAAATCTTACATTGTATGTCTTCATCGGGCAATAGAAAGTTTGCTATTTCACATCTTTGGAGAATAGCAATCCTGAGCAGATGAACTGCTGTGCTCAGCAAGGGTCACAGTACAGAATAAGCATCTGTGCTGTTCAGGACCCTGTGAGTGTTTAGACGAATTTAATTTCACCTTTTGGCTTTTTCCCCTGCATTGTGGTAATTTCTCCACTGTCTCAGGCTGCATTTGAGTTTTTCACTAACTCCAGTCAGAAGGACTTGGCTAGTCCTTCTGCAATGAACCATTTCTCTGTGTACCTTTAGATGAGCTATCTCAGAAGAAAGCTCACTGGGGCCAGAAAAGTCTCTAGAAAACACTGGTTTGACTCCTGGGATCTGAAATTATTCTGTTGTAGCTTTGCTTAAGTCATTAAATGTATGCCACTGACATAAGTGGGAGTTGGTCTAACCCCTGGAGGACCATTCAGTAAGGTAGTTCTTGCTCTCCTCTGGTGCAAGTGAGAAAATTTGAATACAATTAAGATATCTATTTAGGGTTTAGGACTGAAGAGCAGATGGACTTGGCTGTATGATTGCTAACACATTTCTGTGTTTGTAAAGAGGCTTTTTCTTTTTTTCTCTAGTGTTTTTTGCCAAATATGATTTGTAGATACCATTTCTCAAAGGTCCAATTGTAACAAAATGGATGCAAACTTCTAATGTAATATTAAGTGAAACTACTGTTGAACTGTTCATGCTTACAAAAATGCATCCACCATTTAGGATCCCCAACACATACTCCATTTCCATGTAATGGGGTCCTCTTGTACGGAAAGGAATCTAAGTTTCAAAGATATTTACTGTGTTTTCAGTAATATCACTGATGTTTAATGAGCTCCAGAAGTGTTTTGTTGTACATCGCTGAGAATTTAAAATTCATGGAAAAGCATTTATAGTGTATATGTAAAATTTCCTTTTAAAATATTTGAAGAATAATAATAAAACCCCATTATCTTCCTGTAGGCTTGTGTAGGGCTAGACCACTCACTGATGCAGATGCACGCAACCCTGCTGTCTCCAAGTCTCTGGCTCACTGGGATCTTACAGGCAGGGTTTGGTTCCTACGGTCCCAGGCATTTTGCTGTTAATTGCAATAGCATAAGGGCTGGACCACTCTAAACAGGTAACAAGTAGGTATGCTACCTCTTTGTATGTACAGTGCAGTATATACCATTAATAGATTTTCTCCACATCAGTAAGGATTTTCAGAGCTTACTTTCTGTATATTGAAGAATATATAGTGATTGTTTCCAAAAATGCAATCTTTACCTAGACTTCAGTCTCCCCACCAAAGGTGCCAACCTGATAGTGCTAGAAATAGATTTTGTTTTGTTAAAATAACTGATGTTATCATCTTTACGAAGCCACTAATGCTACAAGACCTTGTACTTCACTACTAATATTAAATAGACTACATTAGTGGTATCTTAACTGGTACAGCCTGTGCAGATGTAATACCATCTCCTTCCATACTATTTTATCACATTACTCTGGTTTCTAATCTTGCAAATGTTCTCAAGAGGAATTACTCACATGCATAAAGTAACCCGGTATTTTTTAATGTTTGCAGACTTGGGCCCCAGGTTACAATATCATTTATATTAAAATTGTTTCTGAGCATAAAAGGCTGCTAATTACTCCAGATTCTGTATCTAGGATTGTATTTTGAAGGGAGAAATACGTCTTATTTGTCTGATTTTATCTTTTCCTGTTTCCTTGTGGTCTGTTTTGTAGTTACACATGTGGGGAGCGTGATGCACATGGGAAAATATTAGATAGTTTGGTGATAAAAGTATTCTCTGTGCTCAAAGAATAAAGGACTGCAACTGATTTGACATTTTAGTCTCTTTTTGGCTAAAAAAACCCCAATTCAATTTATAATATGATTTGTCAAGCCATATTTTAGTGATCAGTACAGAATGAAATCTGAAACACATCCATTTGTTTGCATTTGCACATTTTAGAAACATGGGGTTTTAGTTTTCTTAAGTATGCCTGCTTGTATTTTACATTTCAGCCAAAGGACTGAAATTAAATTTGTGTAGAAAGGCAATAAAAGGGGTTTATGAGTACATGCAACTGCTACTTATTTTCAGCCTATGACAAAGTGAATTTCCATGGTAGCTTGTAAATTCATGAAATTTAGAACTTCAGGTAATACCAAAAGCAAACAAGTGATGGAAGAATCTACGTCCAGCTGCAAGACAGTGCAATTTGGCAATTTAGGTACTTCTGACACATTTTAATATGGGTTTATGCACTTCTGAACTTAAGTACTTTAATCATAGTGGTGAGTTAGTGTTTACAGGCTGGGATTGTGTTCCCTAGGTCCTATTTGTTCTGTGGTTTCAGTGATGCACACCCCATAGGTTTTAGCCTTGCAATTCAGTGAAAATACTTCTCCCTGGCCTGCTGAGGAACACCTATTTGAAGAGCCTCAGCATGAAAAAGCTTCAAAATCAGATTCTAATACCAGAAGTTGAGACACAAATTCCTGTAACAGCAAGAAAAATAGATTACTCCAATCTTTGTAAAAAAAAACCTCTACTATCTCTTGCTCATGTCAAACACATTAAAAACAATGATTTGTAACAGATGGGAAGAAAGACTGCTCAGATGATGAGGTCAAAGGGAGAGCCTAAGTTACAAGGAAGAGTGAGGAGAGGATTACTTACTTTGAGTATGGGGAATATATGCTGGGGATTGAAGGAGTGCAATAGAGATAGATGACAACAAATAGATACAGAAAATCTGATTCTGAAGAAGCTTTGCAGCTGAGTTTTCCTTTCTTCTTGCAGGACAGTAGAGAAAGTAGTTGTTTCCATCAGAAGACCTAAGCCCACGTTCTTCTCGTACTGTTTATTTTCAAACAAACACACTTGCTTTCTAAGCTGCATAAGCCTCCAGCGGGTAGATCCTCAGGATTGGTATCTGCATTTTAATTCTACTTTTTATGATTTTACTGCCTCTTACATTGCCAGGACAACATTCAGTCCCAGTGTCCTCAAGCAAGTTTCCACCACTTCCTCTAAGAAGCTCTAGCAGCTTTCCAACAACCAAGAATTACCTTCATCCACAAGTAGTTCAGCTTTACTACATGAAAAAATATAGAATCATAGAATGGTTTGGGTTGGAAAGAACATTAAGCTCATCTAGTTCCAACCCCCTGCCATGGGCAGGGATGCCTCACCCTAGGCCGTGTTGCCCAAGGCTCTGTCCAGCCTGGCCTAGAACACTGCCAGGGATGGGGCATTTACCACTTCTTTGGGCAGGCTGTTCCAGTGTTTCACTACCCTCACAGTAAAGAACTTCTTCCTAATATCTAACCTAAACTTCCCCTGTTTCAGCTTAAACCCATTACCCCTTGTCCTATCACTGCAGTCCCTGATGAAGACCCCCTCTCCAGCATCTTTGTAGGCCCCCTTTGGGTACTGGAAGGCTGCTATGAGGTCTCACAGAGCTTCTCTTCTCCAGGCTGAACAGCCCCAAGTTTTTCAGCCTGTCATCGCCTCCTCTGGACTTGTTCCAATGACTCCATATCCTTCTTATGTTGAGGACATAAGTCTTTCAACTGTACATAGTGCTCTAAGTGGGGTATCATGTGAGCAGAGTAGAGGAGCAGGACCTTCGACCTGCCAAGAATCTGTAGATGAACTGATCTGGAACCCTGAATGGATCTCAGGCTTAAAAACATCCCGAAGATTGTGTCAGCAAATACACAAACCCCACTGAATTTACATATAAAACCCCTGGTAAAATCCAGGCTTTATCCCCTCTACTTAGGTGCTGCGAGTTTTATGATGACAAACCTTAACATAAGAATAAAATAAAATTAAATCAAATAAAATACAAGAAAACCATCTCTCAGCTATGCAGGGAAGACTCTTAAGAAGCTTTCACCTCTTTCTTTCCTGTGCTCCTAGTAATTTATGGTGGTTCAAAATTACTACAGCCAGCTCCCATCCTCTGGAGTGCAAACACACCGCCTCTTCTCCACACCTTGTCGTTTCTGTTTAGCAAGAAATAGAAGAGGATTTTGCACTGAGCTACTCTAGAAAAACCCTACAGAGAACATTAAAATTTGAGGCCAGCTAAGCTTGTCCAGTTGCTGCTAGTTTTCCTCCCCAGCTCAAAGAACTGCCCCATTAAAAATAATGCATGCTATTAAAGGACAGCATAGATTTTGGAGCACAAGGAGTTTTTAAATGACAGCATTTAGCTGGAGACAATATATTTTCAGATTCATTCAGTTTTTCTTGTTTTATAATACAGCCTAGTCACAACCTGACCAATGAACCATCTTGTCAAATTGGCAAGAATCTTTCAATTGGGACACATTTTATTTATCCATTGAGTCTTCCTCTGTTTTCCAGTTGGGAATCTCATAAAGACAAAAGCCTGCTTCCTATTTATGTTATGATTACCAGAAAGTGCTTAGGAAGCTCACAAGGACTCCGGTGGAGTGGATGTGAGAAGTCATGCTTTTCTGCAGGTGGCTTGCAGTGCCCAAAGAGACCTCTCTCAAAAGCATTTCTCCTCCTGAGGAAAACTCCTCAGAAGAAGTTTTTCATTAAGAAGATTTCAGTAATACTCAGTAGCATTGTGCTTTGGATTATGGCGTAGGTGCCTTGACGCTATGGAGAGTCTAGCTTAAAAAAAAAAAAAGGAAAAGGCAAGTTATCTGGCAAAGACATTTTAACATTAGGCATAATCAGGATGGGGAGATTTATTGTTTTATCTTTGTTCCCATAGGGAAAATCCACACTTTTTAAAGTGAGCACATACTTTTATCATTAAAACTCACCACACATTAAAAATTAGAGAATCATCTAACACCTAGTGAAATGTCCTATCTCTGCAGGCATAACGATCCTCAGACTCATCATAAACAGGTTACTGTATGTCATTCTATGGTGTCCTTGGGGTGAAAGAGTATTCCTATGCATCAACAACACAAGTATATTATGGGGTGGATGATGGATAAATCTGAGAGAAATAAGTGTCCAAGTGTCTTAAGTGGAATAAAGTGGCCGGATTTACCAACTCCCTGGCATGCGGTACGGCAGTATGGACTCTGACTCAGCTTCAAAATACTTGGTGGTGGACTTTATCTTGGTTTGTGTCCTCTTGTTCCCAGAACAACTGAAGCAAATCCCTTCTGCTCTGAGAACTGTGAAGAGCACCCTACCAAAGCCCAAAGTCCAAGATACTCTTCTTCTCTTGTAAAATGTGCTGATAGCTGAGAAACACAAGAAGTCCTAGTCCAAACTACCACCCACAAGTCCAGGCAGTAGCATGCAGATTTCTATAGCTATACTTTTTACTCAAAGTTACACAAGACATTTCAAACATCAAGAGAAGGATTGAAAGTTTGTGGTGCTTTGAGTGTAAAGGATTTTCTAGAAGAGGGAAATCTAGAAAAACCAGACCCTGTCTCTGGCACTCCAGCAAGAGTCTGATGCATTCAGAAGTGAATGCAAAGGAGCAGGTTTGGTTGGAAAAATTGGCATTTAATTTAAATAAAACCAAACAAAAAAGGCTTGGCATTTAATTTCATTTACATCAAGATGAAACCAAGATGCTTAAAATCTTTAACGGTAAGCCAGAATGAGAGAAAGAAGCTCCAGAGTATCCAGGAATTTTGTGGTTAGGAAGCTCTCTAGGAGATGGGGTACAAGCAGGGAGTCAAACCCGTGTGTGCTACATCTGAGATCAGCTCACTAGTCATGGGGGTAGAGTATTTTCTAAGGCTTTTCTACCATCCATTGCCTTTTTGCAATTTGTCCCTATTCCTTTAAATGCTTGGTTTTGTTGCACTGAAGATTATAACCAATTACAAGAATCACAAATTTTTTCCTTCCTTTTTTTTTTTTTTCATTGAAAATAACTGAGTAATTTGCAGTCTTTGGCTCAATGTATACTGATATATGTCTGCAAAACTAAATAGCTCCATTCAAAGAAAGAAGTAAGGATATCATTAGTTACAGAATTGTATAAATGCCTGTAGCCCCACCTATTTCTAGTTAAAAATTAGGGTTATAAGCTACCTCTTCCCATGTGAATAAAGTAATCGTAAAGGTTATTGCCTGTTCTATAACTGCTCCATCATTTCCCCTCTTTCACATACCTCTTGTTTTGACTAGAAATTCTTCCTTGAACCCAGCAACTTAGTGGTAAACATATTTCTAAGGAGCCTACTCTAAATTTGATAACGCACTTGATCAATCAACTTCCAAGCTAAAAAACATCACCACCTCAGAAAAAGCCAGTAAGTGTTTATGTTCTTTTTCTTATTTACATGGAGAAGTTGATCTACTGTTTCTGGCTAGACCCAAGATACACACCTATCAAAGCGTTTTCCACACTATTTCTCATTTAAAGGAAAAATACATTTGGTAAGCCAGTGAGTTAAAGCAGACCAGCTGCATGCAAAGGTACAAAACCAAAACAGGTCCGCAGAAGCAAAGGAAAGAGTTCAGTTCTGTATGGGGTACTGGTAAAAAGCCAATGGATCGAATTGAGACAAAAGTCCAAGCCATTCTAAGGAAGTGTCAGGTGTTTATCGCTATGGGCTTAAAAACCAAAGTGATTTCTTATAGGTAAGGAAGGAGCAGCATGATGAGCTTGCCGAGAAAGCTTAGCAAGAAGAACCCTCTTCCCTGCTGCCACGTATCGGGTGCTTGGGTGGGAGAGGTGATGACCCATTGCTTGTTTTGGTATCACTTCTCATTGCTGTTTAAGCAGTGGTGCATTTGTGGGGCTGCAGCACAATTGTATTCTCTGCATTTCTGTTGACAACAGTTCTTTAAGGGTGTGCTTTCCCAGGTCTTTGAAAGCTGGGAGTGGTAGACATGAAGTCATACTGCTCATGGGTTCAGGTGAGGTGTGATGTGAACTCACACATGGGTGTTCCCCAGGGGCAGGGCACCCAAAAATCCAGACCTGCAAAGTGAGGGCACCTTTTGACTCAGTTCAGCATGTTTGAAGGGTCCGGAAATGCTGCTCATGTTGGAAGGCTGTGTTTAATTTTCAGAGAGGGGTTTTGTAATCCAATTGCATTAACATTTAGAGTAACAGTTCAAGTCCCTCGTATGCCTTAGTGTATTCAAATGGACATTTCATGGCTGTTTTTTCTGCACATGCCGTTTCACACTGAGCAGAGCCAGGTGCAATTTTTTGCTCAGCCCTGAGCCTGGCTGTGTGAGGTTGAAGAAATCTGTACTAAAACTGTCTCTAACTTATTTCCGTAAACCTTCTTGGTGCTTTTCTCCACCTAAGCTTGACAATCAGGTACTCTGACACTTCTAATTTCTCAAAATATGCTTTTTCCCCCCTGACAAGACTCTGCTACCTGGCTTCTGTGTGGCGACTAAGATCTCTTTTTAGTATGTATAACATTACGGTATTCCAAAACCACAGGTAAGAGATATTATCTAAAACTCTGACTATTTCTGTCCACAGTAGTAAAAGTCAGGATCTAGTGATGCATATTTATGTAGCAAAATGAATTCTGAAGTAACTCTGGCTGCTGTAGTTTTGAAGCAACAGCTTCATAGAAGTTCTCTAAGCACAACTTAATTTCCACATACCTTTAGCATTTCATGTTTCCTGATGAGGACAGCTGAGGACATCCTCTGTTCATGCCTGAATATATTAGTATTTCAGAAGGGAATATGAAAAAAAAAATATATATAGCTGAAGGGACACTAAAGGTTGTGTTTAAATACCTGAGCTGAGCTGAAAATTAGCAATAAAATAGCCATTATCAGGTTTAAAAAACCAAGTAATTTCCACATTGGTGGAAATTGGGTGATACTAATTTTGCAGAATAAAAAACATATATAGTGCAGTAAATAAAGTAAACTAAGAAAATAATCACAATTTGTTGGATAGTTGCATTTCTAGCTCTGTTTTAAGATAAACTTCTCTAGTCTTTGTATGTTACCTTCCCCAGGTGAGTAACAAGACCCCGCTGAGATGGATTTAGCTATTTTGGCTTTGAGGAGCTCCTCTTTTCCTGCCTCCCTGCCCTGGGCCAAAGCATGGCTGTGGTGGCAGATGCCTGTGCCTGCATGTGTCAGGCGAGGGCTCCCACATGCTTCCAAAGGGTACTTGATGTGGCATCCCCAAAGAGTCTGCAATCCTTGTTTCTCTTGTCTTGCATTGCTTAATACCCAGTGACTAAGCACCATTCCCTGCCACCCACTGGCATATTTTCTCTGTTATTTTATACGTTGTGAAACCGGCAGCAATTTCAGTGAGGAATGAGCCTGCTCCACATTGTTATCCAGCAGGTTCTTATCAGGGAACTCTTAGAGCCCCAGGAAAATCTAGCTCTCATACCTGCCATTTCAGTAAAGGAATTTGAGGAAAAGATGGTTCTGCTCCTGCACTCTGTTTGCCTAAGCTCTTGCTGGCCTCCAGCAGCTCTGCACCAGCTTCACAGCAATAAAAACCCAGCAGAAATACTTGCCAGTGGAGGGGGCCACACCAGTTACACAGGGGAGCTGCAGAAACTGTCCCAGCTATGCATGTAATGCAAGTAACACTGATGCGAGCAATCATCCAGGATCCAGGAAATGGAGGTAATTGGAGGAGAAGCACTAAGGAATAGTTACTGGGCGAGTAACTAGCAGATGCTCGACAAGAGGCACTAAACAAGCTATGGAGCTGTGCCTGAGTGGCCTGGGAAACTCTCTGGGGCCAGACAGACGAGGCAGCTGCTGGGATATTCCTGCTTTGTGGGATGAAGAGAACCAGATGATACACCCTCAGCACTGTGCCTCAACAGCCCTGCACTTCCACACTGCCTGAGTACAGTTTGAATAGTCATTAATATGAGGCAGGCATCCATCTTGTACTGGCAAAGAGACAGACCACTCTGATTTATGGCTCTGTAGGACATGGCTGTACTAACTCTGAGTTTAAAATAAGCAGATCGAATTGCTTAAAAGGAAGAAGCGTAAACACTTATTGGATTTTTCTGAGGTGGTTAAGTTTTTTAGCTTGGAAGTTGTCTCTGTTTATTTTTCCTTTTATGTTCCACCAACCCAGGGCTTCACCTGTATTCTATGCAAGGCACAGCTGTAGGATTTGCACCTCAGAGGATTTTTCATGGAGAGCATCAATACAACATAAAATAAATGCCATTTAACCAGAAGCAACAAGCTTCTTCCAATACCAAACATGCCATGCCAGTGGCTGGAAAAGGGAGAATTGTCTATGAAAATGAGTCTGTAAGCAGGGTGACATACCTCCTGCATGGCCATGGGTCACAGCATGCCTGCCTCAGCCCTGAGAGCAGACCATATGTGTGGGGATCGTCATTTCTGAACTCAGAGTGACAATAAACACTTTAAAACCTGTAGGAAGTTGACTGGCCTGAAGGAAGCACTGAGCTAGCAGAGTAGATGGTGATGGTGAAGGGCTAGCTCCCTGCGACAAGAACACAGAACAAACCTTACTATGGTAAATATGGCCCTAAGACAGCAAACCACAGACACTAGGAAAACGATGGCTATTTCTCATGTGATGCAAATAAGTTAATGAATTTCTATTAAATTAACTGTCCAGGCCCTGCTCCTGGCAGCCTCTGACCATCTCTCAGAAGTAGAAATCAGACAGGTTCAGAGGGACTACTGGAGAAACAGCAGTAGCACCTAAACCACAGAGCAACAGATTTTGGGTACTAAAAATGTTAAAAGCAAGTATATTCAGAGGAAGCACGTTTAGGTTTTGCTCATGGGTGTAAAAAGTTTAATATCACCTTTTGAGAAGATCATCATAGCTGAAACTGATGTTACTGCCATTGGAAAATGACCTACCTACAAGGAAAGATCCCTAGAAACAAAGATATATCCATGTACAAATTATACACACATTATAAGCACTTCCATGACTACAGACACACTTTCTAAGGATTTGAGCAGCTAGCAGAACAAAATCCAGAGCTGCATTCAAAATACCAGCCTGACTAAAGGCAATGGATTAAGAAGTTTTGGCACAGTAAGAAACATCACTGAGCCATTATATATGTGGTTATGATACAGGACAAGTGAAACAGGAGAATCCATATCCAAAGAGGAAAAAAATTGTCTCTAGAACAAAACAGGAATTTATTTCTTCACAAACCCCTTAGACATTCCTTACCAGAAGATATAATGATAAATACTGTGTACATCAGAGTATTGCATTTCTTATCTAATAAGAAGGATCCGCCGGCAGTAATAAATATAACAGGTGAAATAACTTAGATCAAATCCATTTGGTCTGCCGAAGGATTCACCACCATCACACAAAGTGTAACTAGATATTTTGGGAAAGACTTCCAGGCCTGCGTGACATGGGGCCAAGGGACTTGATTAGTTTAGTTCAAAATCTTCTTATATATGTTTGAAATTTTGTATAATTTAAATGTTGAATACTAGATTTTATTACTGTTTGACTATAAGGAGGGTAAACAGTTGCTTGAGCCAAAGGTATCATGATTAGTGGAGAGATCCTTTGCTTTAGTGATTTATTGTGAACTGTGGCAGGATTTGCTCATCCTAAGCAGCAGTTAGAAGAGCCTGTTCCACTTGCCTTATCCAAGCTATAGCTGAGAGGGGACATGAAAAATATCCGTAAACCAAAGAAAAAACTGTAACAACAAGAAATATAATCTGAGTATGAATGAAGTTAGACCAAAAATGAAGGAAAAAAGAGCAAAAGTTTCTAGCCCAAACAGAGAAACAAGGGTATGAGAAAGTTTCTTAAAAGAAATGGGAATGAAGAGTGGGGGAATGGGAGCAGAAAATCCTTTTTATTTTAAGAAGTAGCCAAGTGGATGGATGTATGCAGCTCTGGTCTCAAGCAGCTATAACAGAACTGGGGGAAAAAAAGTCAAAAAGGAGCAGCAAGCATGACCACATATCAAAAACTTCTCTAGGAGGAGCAAACTGGTAGGCTACGACTCTTCCGTCTGGAGAGGGTAACTCACAAATAAGCCAGAGGCCCCAGCTTATGGGAGCAGGGAACAGAGCAGGGCCAAGCGTTTGCAACACGTCTTCCACTACAAGCACTGGGAAGTGCTGGAGGGATCCAGGAGGAGTCAGAGCTGAAAAAGGCACATGGGCATGGTCCTTCACAGAATGCCCCCAGCTGTCCCTGCCTAAGGATGCAACCAATGTCTGCAGGGCCAACAGGAGGCCCAGGAAGTATCAGCTTAAAGAAGTTCCCTCATCTACAAAAAGTCATTTTCAGGGAAACCATTAGGGGAAGGACGATATTTACTTGCTCTGTTCTTATTTTTCCATAGCTTGCTCATGCCATTGCTGGAGATGGGGCACTGGGCTGCAGGGACCTTCAGCCTGGCTGCCCTTATGTTCCCTTCCCACTTTATTCATAAGATCATGGAGGATGAATCCAAAGCAGTTTCTGGAATAAAGAAAGATGAATGGAGAAAGCATAGAAATATTTGTTTTCCTTGGAGAGCAGCCATATGTAAATAATATAATTAGGTCTGGAAATGAGGAGTGTGACTTAGCTATGCTCCCAACCACCTTCTCCTTAGTTCAGTCTTTGACACCTTTCCAGGGAAGCAGCCTGAAGTCATGGGAAATTTTGTGATTCTTCACCTTCTGCAGAGAATCACTGACAGCAGTTAGCCTGGTTTGAGTGCACTTCAGATTCTCTTGAAATAGTTTATTTGTAATTAACTTTTTTTGGCAGGGAATGAGAACGGATCTGTTGACAGTCAGAAGTGGTCGGAAGGCTTTTATATTTTCAGGCTGGATTGGAAAACCTCAGAGAAATACTGGGTAAAAACTGAGCTCCTGACAGTAATTGCATGCTCTAGGCAAGATGTAGATCACTGCAAAACAGTAAATATGATGGTAGACAACACAAGAAAGAGAAGAAAGGATCTGGATGGTTTTTCCTCCTCATACCTTTCCTCAAACTCATAATTAGAAATGACTGCATCATTCTACAAAGAGAAAATATTGTATCATCTGCCTTATTTCTTTACCCTGAACTTATTAAAAGTTCATAAAAATCTAGCGCAAGGAATGGATCACGGGAATATAGCATTCTCAATTTGACCACTTCTTACCCAACATATAGGGTAGGTTGTTACTCAGTATTCAAAATTAACACTATAAATAATTCCAATGATGTGTTACTAAGAATGGTAAGAATTTAATTGCTTTCCAGCAGTTTCAGATTACGTTTCACCCTGCACCACATCTGCACTCTACAGATGTTGAAGCCCAGAGCTCTCTTCCAGCAGCTAAGTTTGGCAGCATTTGCTAAACAGTCGGGGTGTTAAAACTCAGAACTCATGTTTGTAAGTGCCTGGTACTAGAGGGGTATGATCTCTTTCCTGTTAAGCAATGATATATATAACGGTTATCACAGTGTCTTTGCAGAAACCTATTTATAAGGATAAAAACCTACTTCTGTCACCTATTTTCATGCTAGGGCTGCTTGCTGCTATGTTAAAATCTATGAATAATCCACTACTAGCAGCATCACGTTTTATTAGTTGAGGGGAGGGAAAGCAATGGGTCTAGTGTTGTTCTTTCAGTCTTTCTCAAGCAGATCTCCATGGTATAGTTGTCATAACCAAATAGGGGTTTGGCTCGACAGTTAATTTGCCTTGTTTCACATGATTTTGAAGAATTTCCTCTATTTTTACAAAGACAGCTGAGCACATAAGATGTATGAGAACTGCTAGGAAGCTGAGACACAAGTAGTACTGGCAATATTAGTGCTGAGGATTTAATTAATTGTTTGAGTATTTTTTGGTGGTATATTCAGCTGAATAACTTGCTACCATTGTTTTGAAATAAATTAAAACATTTGTAGAATTATCTATCTTACCAACACTTCTGTATTGACATGGCTCTCTGCTTTAGCCATTACGACTTTCCCCTGGGAGGAGGCTAGCTTGATAGCTTGCTAGTTTGAGTTAAGTGACTTAAATGATAAGTGGCATTTTGTTCTTCTTACACTAAGAAAAGTCAATCAATATAAAGCACATCAATGCATTAATGTAAAAGCAGAAACCAAAGAAAACTGATATTAAATGGAAATTTAGAATCCATTATATTGAACACTACAACTCAATTTCCTGAACCAGAGTTGACAAACCACCAGTAAATGTCCAGCAGGGAATAGTTCTGCACTGATTATACTGACTAGATGATTTAATAGGTCTTTTTCCTGCCTAATACCTATGAACATATGAAAATCAATGCAGCCCACTTAGTACCTTCCCTCTTTCACTCCAGATGCATGGTTTGAGCTACCTACGTGAAGCAATGCTAACAGAGAAGCCAGCTGTCTGTTACCTCAGGGCAGGGGGGAGGAGGGGGAGTCAAGCCCCATACAGAAATCGTAGGCCAAAATCCTGAAGGATTTCACTTTGATGTCTCATAAAAGCCCTCTTCCCTTCCTGCAGAGGATCTTCAGTCAGCGCCTTGCTCCAGGAGAGGAGGGTGCCAGCCCCCAGCTGTAGTACAATGTCCTGCAGAAGTGAGGGAGAACAGGGAGCTTGTGCCCAGCACCCCTTGCTCTCCCACAGATGGTCTTGGGACACTGGTCCCTGCAAACCTGTGGAGAGAGGATAGGGACCAGGCACTAACTTGTCTCTGATTATGGTTCCTCCTCTAAAAGCCTCAATAAAACCTTACTGAGGAATATGCCAAACAGCCTGGCTTTATGGATTTATCCATGTTGGTCTTCACATAATCTCATGGACTGTGGAAGGTTTGTATCTGAGGAGCAGAAGCCGACACCTCCTCTGTATGGCCAAGGTTTTATTGTACATTTAATTTCTGAGCTGTCATTTCATTTAGTTTCCAGTAGATGCTACTCTACTCTAGATGCTCACTAGAGCCCCTAATCGCTCCTTCCCTGAATGCCAGACCTTTACAACAATGTTCCTTTGTGTATTTTCAGAATACAGGAAAACAGCCTTTAGCCATAGAAGTTGATCAACAGTGTGAAACTGATTAATTAACAAGGGAAAAAGAAGGAGCAGAGCTACAGAGCAAATCCCAAGCCATGCCTACCCCGTGAAGCCCATGGTGAAAGGCTAGTACAGGACTGAATTTAATAGTTTTGAAGACATTTTTGTAAACAGTGGCAAGAATACGTGAAATCACATTATACATCAGCAGCGCTGGTAAATAGCAAGCATGGGTATACAAGAAACAATAAAATCTTGTTATTCAGTAGTGAAATAAGGGAAAACAAAATAAAACATCCTTTCTGAAACAATCTTAATGAATATAAACAGAAAAATTTGATCACAAATTGTTTCATGTTCTCATTTACAACATTCAATGTCATTTGCACAGCTTATTTTTGACCAGTTTTTGTATATTTCTCTGCTTTTCTCAAAAAAGCATGGAGGAATCCTTTTCATTAAAGAGTCATAGGTACGCTTGCAAAGACTTTTGGGGCAAAGGACATGGTTTAACTAAATAAATACTAATTTCTCAGCCATTTTAACCCACTTTGTGCTACGGCACAAAAGCCTGCCATTCACTACAAAGTATGGGAAAAAAATCTCCTAATATGAGCTGGGCCATATTGGAAAGAAAAAGGTAAGTTCCTTGCCTGAATTTGTATTCATGTTATTTGTAGTAACGCTTTATGCCCTGGAAGTCCTGGGAGGATAAAACCTGATTCCAAGTGTCCCACATGAAAGGGTGCTTAATTTCCACAAAGGCCCTGTCCCAATATCAAACCCCTGGTAGGATAAAGGCCAACAGCACCTGCTTGTAGACATCCCCATTCAAAACCTTTGCCCTCTTCACTGCCTCTGAGCAGTATGTGCCCTAAACCCCTTTCTCCTGCCCCTGCTTTCAAGAAGAGACTGACTGATGCACGATGACTAATAAAACAAGACCAGAAATTCTGTGAAATTACCTAAAAAGTAAAAAAATAAAACAAGGAAGTGTTGCTTCAGACTATAATTAGTGAAATCTACTGTGAATATTAATGAATGACACTGAGCAAAGTTTTACCACCATTGCATATTTCCATAGCGACTCATCTACAAAAGTCTTCGCCTTTTTTTCCCCCGATACTTTCAGTAAATTTTAAAGTAAGTGGCAGCATTAACTTAATCTTTTATTTAGCTAATAGGAAAAGGTTGCATTAGAGCTTTCCTGGAATAAATGGAAGTGTACTTTAAACCAAATGCATAATGGCGATTCCCCATTCAGCTGGGAACTGCACTAAATATGGCTTTGTCAAATTTTGAGCTTTTATTGCAAGTGTCACGCTATCTGACCTTTTTCTTAAAGCTCTAGTTACCAGAATCATGTTGTTATATGAAAATCTCATCTTTTATTAGGGGAATAAAGGTTTCCAGCCCTGATGGCTACAGAGAAAACGTCAATTCCAAAGGCTCGTAAAGCAAATGAGAAGTACCTGAGCATCTGCTATTAAAAACCCCATAGTAATAGAGCTTCAGTTCTACACTCTTACATGAGCATTACAGACATGCATGAAAACATGCTACTATACACAGAGTGGGGGAAAAAGGTTCAGTCATCCACCCTGGACCTGAGCAGCCACCCTTTAGGACCCCTGCTTGAACCTGGGGTGCCCACCTCCAGGTATCCAGGCTTTAACACCATTCAACAGTGCTGGGGAAGCCTGTGGAAGAGATTCAACTCTATTGAGCTAGGATTAATTTAACTCCAACAGTCTTATTTGTGCATCAGATAACCTGTTAATCCCAACGTTTCAGGCTGTAACCTTGCTAGTAGATGCTGGCTTCTCTCTTCACCCTCATCACCCCCGCTTGCCACTGAGCCCTGGTCCTTCCCTACCCCATTCCCAAGGCAGTTTGTTTCTCATTTGAACTTTAGCTGCCTGAAAGATAATGTCAACAGCAATCCCAGCAGAGGCAAGTTTTGCAAACAGGATATTGTTACTTTGCATAAAAGATAATCTTTGTTGAACATGTTGCATGGGAACCTTAATTCAGCATCAGGAGAAAGATGACTATAAAGGCATACAAGACAGCAGAGCATTTGCATGTCAGACACCAAGTGTCACACTCATAGAATCACAGAATGGTTTGGGTTGGAAGGGACCTTAAAGCTCATCCAGTTCCAACTCCCTGCCATGGGCAGGGACACCTTCCACTACACTAGGTTGTTCCAAGCCCCGTCCAACCTGGCCTTGAACACTGCCAGGGATGGGGCAGCCACAACTCCTCTGGGCATCCTCTGCCAGGGTCTCACCACCCTCATTAATAGAAAAAAAAAAAAAAGCATCTATCCACAGCTAGCTGCTTAAAAATACAATTTAAAACCTTACTTTCTACTGTCATATTGCGCTTTATTGTTATTTTTTTCCTACTCAGGCTTTTCTTGCAGTATGAGTTACGAACACATGGTCCTGCACGGTGCAGAAGTTACACCACAGAGTAGAGCTGCCCCTGCGTGAGCTCTGTCATTACCTACTGGTCCTTCCCAATGCCTCTTGCACCCCAAGGCTGCCCACTCCCCCGCTGATGGCCATGGGGACTTCAAGTGGGGTAAACACAAGGGGAGCGGATCCTGCCAGCATGCCATGAGCTTCAGAACGTTGAGGTTACTGTGCTCCAGCTGAGCTGTAGGCAGAGATGGATAGGTGCAGATCCCCGGGTACAACAAACACAAGGGCCAGTTTCCATGTACCCTCAGAGTGCTGGACTAGAAAGAAAGAGAGCGGATGGTCCTCAGGCAGTGCCACCCTTGCCCTGCCTGAGAATAACTGCAGTTTAAGATTCTCCAGGATAAACTGCTCAAACAGGGAAGAGTATTATGATTTATTGATGATTTCTTTGTCACTTAGTGCTTTCCGCAGACTGTGGTTGAGTCAGGAAAGAGGGAGGATGCCATGGTTTTGATCTTTTTCCCTTCCATGCAAATGGTAACCTAGGCAATATGCAAACACATCTGCTTAAATCAACAGAGTTTTACTCCTCACCCATTCCTGCTCAGGCACAAATAATAGCAGCAATTAGAGAGGTTCAGCAATACCATGCAAATACATAGAGTGAAAGATGAGAAGCTCACAACTGCATATTTAAATAACATTAGGTTAGTAGAGAAAAGGAATCTATTTTAAAAAGGCCAGCTAATCCATTAAGAAAAACAAACAAGCACTTGTTATTTGTTCCATTTTCATGAAAATGTCTTTAGAACTGAAGAGATACTTATTCTTCCACCTTCTGCGGTGTCTGTGCGAGATGTTCATTCTCAGGTGATAAATGACAAACCAAATGAGACTTTTCCAGAAAAATGGAAGAGATCAGACTTATGCCTCAGGTAGTGTGCACTGTAATTGATGGCTTAATTATAGTCTATCTAACACGCACTGAGTTGAGTTTTTTTGCTTTACAGCTGGATGTGGCATAAATAACATCCTTTGTATCTGCCAGTGGTTTAAATTGATTGCTGCATTGATTAGCTGTATGCAGATGGCTGGGGGTTTCCTCTGAAAAGTTTTTGACATCTCATTATAGCACTCTTGAAAGTGGCAAGTGCTTGTGGCTTACATGAGTAACATTTCAGTTGTTACTCTATGCTACCACAATGGTTTCTTTTAACCCTGAGCATCCCTGTAGCTGAGCTGGCTGCTGTGTGATGCTGGCCAGTTTGGAGAAGATGGATGAGACCACAGCTCTGGTACCTCAAGTGTCCTGTTCTTGATTCAGGTATGGACTGGGGTGACCTTACTAAGCAGCTCTGGAGCCAGGTAGGAAGAAACTGTAAAGTCAGCAGTACAGGTGCCTGGCACGCTGGGAACCCCATATTTGGGTTTCTGGGCCAGGCAGATTGCCAGATGTCTGAAGATCAGAAATGTCAAGTTGTTTGTAGCAGTAGCAGGACTATTTTTACATTTAAGGCTCTGGTTTCCGTGCATACCTTGGACTGTCAGGAGCAGCATGAAGCGAATGCTGTTGCACAACTGTGTATTACAGCTTGTGTTCAGAGCCGGAGCGTGGGTGGGGAGGGACTGGTTCCACATCTCCAGCGGGAGCCCTCAAGGATGTTGTAACAGCCACACAGAGAAAACATCTGCTTGTTAGCGAAGCTGCTCCGGTTCAGACGCCAACAGCACACAAGCACGAACAAGCCCTGTGTGCAGGCTGCTCATGACTACATCCCCACAGTGAGCTGATGGCCTCCACGCTTGGCCACCCAGCCTCTCCAGCATCTCAGTAACCCACTGTACTCAGCAGCATTCCCCAGTCTGCAACTCGATTCTGAAGGTTTGGGGTTTCCCCCAGCCATCTGCATCACTGCTGTTTCTTTTTCCCCTTCCTGCAAACACATTCACCAGTCACCAGTGCTTCCCCCCAGGTTTAGTTTCGCTGACATTTATTTCCCATTGCTCCATCTAGTTGCCTCCACACACCACATATCAGCCTTTTCCCCCCCAAGGCCATGAGAATCCAGGAACATGATTTCCCATCCACTTCCCAGGCTGCTCCTTCCCAGGGCAAATCCTGTCCCTTCTTTTTCCCCATATTTTGTCCCCTATGTTTCTTCCTGGGAAGCTGTTAACAGATCTTGCTCTCTTGGCAAAGCACAGACCTACACAGCCACCACCCTCAAATGTCCTGCGAGCAGACCTGGGGCCACTTCATCCACAGGTACAGGCTCTCCCGAGGTCTTTTGTGGAGGGAGAGCAGCTTTGCCCCAGGATGGCTCATCCCTGGGGCCAGGTTCATGTGGTGGTCCTGGCCATGGAGCAAACCTGTCCTCACCCTGGGCTCTCCTCCAAGTGTGGAGTTAGAGAAACAACAAGAGGGAAGGGAGACCGAGAGGATGAGACCAGCGATGGTGTGATAACAAAGTATAATTATCCATGGCGATTTTTCCCAGTCACCAATTACCTGGGCTCATGAATCAGATGCTCAGACCCTCATGTGCACCCATCTCAAAGGGCTGGTGTCCATATGCCCAGCTTGGGATTAGAGTCGAGTACTTGTGGGAAACAAGTGCAGAAAGCACTGGATCCCAGCTGAGCTGGGCCCATCCAAACACCAAGTACAAGAGCTGTTTTGTGGTGTATGCCCAGCCCTGCGCAGGGCAGAGCTGGCTCCAGGGACCTTACCAGGAGATCTGTCCTGGGTTCAGCTGTAGCAGTCATTTTTAATCCTTTGTAGTAGCTGGTGCAGTGCTGTGTTTTTGACTTTCAGCCTGGGAACAGCGCTGATAACACCGATGTTTTCAGTTGTTGCTAAGTAATGTTTATTCCGACCAAGGACCTTCTCATTCTCATGCTCTGCCAGGGAGGAGAGGAAGCCAGAAGGAAGCAGAGACAGGACACCTGACCCAAACTAGCCAAAGGGGTATTCCATACCACAGCACATCATGCCCAGTATAGAAACTGGGGGGAGTTACCCGGAAGGCCCAGATCGCTGCCCGGGTCAGGCTGGGTATCGGTCGGCGGGTGGTGAGCAATTGTATCGTCTCCCCTTGTTATTTCACTAATAATTATTATCATTGGTGGTAGCAGTAGTGGGTTTGTATGGTACCTTAGTTACTGGACTGTTTGTATCTCAACCCGTGGGAGTTACATTCTTCCGATTCTCCTCCCCATCCCTCTGGGAGTGGGGGGAGGAAGAAGAGGGGGAGTGAGCGAGTGGCTGCACTTAAACCACGACAAGATGTCTCAACATTTGTTTGCCAGGCCCAAAACCCCAAATGTCTGGAGGCCATATTTTCTGTCATTTCAAGCCTGAAGTGTACTTGAGGAGTCTGAAGTCTTTGGCAGAGTTTTATAAGTGCAGAGGGGGATTTTATTTTGAACATCCTTTAAATACTCTGTGGGTAGGAGTATTTCCAGTTTTGGAGTGGTGCATGTATTCTGATAAATAAAATCAGCCTACAAAGTGGACCTTTGCATTGGCAATCAATACAGCATATATCTGCACTAGAGACTCACACAGCCTGTCATGGGTTTTGTTTAGTTATTTCATGCAGAGTTATATTAATATTACAAAATATTTATATTGTAGATATTTTAGCATCAATGAACAGGTATGTTGCAATACCCATTTATAGAAAGGATAGTTTTGTGTCCAGTGATGTGCTGAAGTCTTCAGAAATATGTCATCCAAACCTAAAAGTTTTTGGCATCATATATTGCATGTTGTCAAAGAAAGAAAACTGTACGTCAGAAATGGTGGCAGTAGTTGAAAGAAACACTTAATCACATTAATATTTAGTCAAATCCTGATATACTTCCCAAACGCTGCCACTGGCCCAAATTCTTCTCCCACGTACACTCATTATGTCTAAAATAGATCTATTAAGGAATAACTCTAGGTTTGCTGCCCTGTAAACCAAGCTGGCCCACCAAGATGGATTGGCATGCTTGCCGTGCAAGGAGAGGAAGCAGAGTTTGATCTCTGCAGCTCAGATGTTGTGTTTGAATACAAGTTCTTGCAACTCCCTAGTTACTAGTCACAGCAATCACAGCTTTGACAGAAAGTATTTTCTGAGTTCTTGTTTGCTTGTTTTCTAATATACATGTTCAACAGAGTCCATTTCCATCTACACAAGCAGACACCACAGCACCAGTTACCTGGTCTCATAGAAGTCTTTCCCTGCAGGGAGGCCAAGCCACAAAGGGCTTCAAAACATTTGGTGTTCAAAACTGGAAAGGGAAAACTTCTCTGAAAAAATTTTTGTCCCTGAGACTTCAGAAAGACAGACAATTAAAGCTTCCCTGATAACAGAGATTTGCCAGCTTATGCAGCACTTCATGGGAAATACAACTTCCCTCAAGCTGCTCCCAGTGCATCTGGGAGATGCTATTTTTCAGTCCTGATCCTTTGAACTGCCATTACTGCCTAGCATTCTGGATCAGATGCCAAACCTTTCCCACAGCCATTTGGCTCGCAGGTGCCCAAACACCCTCCTCTTCCCCATGACCCTCCTGCCCGGTGTGAACTTCCCTGCAAACCCCACCATCCTGCAGGATAGGGTTTGCAGTGCTGCTGAAGATGCAGTGCTTTGGATGAGCTGCCTCTTGGTGTGCAAAGGTGGGATAGGAGACAGAAAGTTCAAAATTCATGGTAGGATGGGTGTCTATGGCATTTGGGGTGGGCTGGGAAGAGGCTTGGCAAGGTCCACAGGACACCGTGGGTGCCACCCCATCACCCAGCCACAGGGTGCTGGCAGAGTTCTGCTTCCATGTGCCTCACAGAGGCTTGCAATGCATGTTTTTGGGGCTGAGGATAGCTTGTCTGTATTTGCTGATACAGCATTAATAAAGTCAGTATTAAACATCTCTCTGCCTGAAGGCAGATCTGCAGTAGCCATTGAGCAGAGTGGACTCTGAGGGGAAAAGGACCCCAGTGGGGTTTTGCACAGCCAGCCAGGATGGGAGCTCTCGCCTGCTGCAGTAGGCCTGGGTGACCCATCCTCCTCCTCCTCCTCCACGCACAGAGGCCAAGCTTTGGCTCTCCACCAGCCCAAAAGCTCACACACTTTCAATAAGTTTGAGGGCTCCCCAAGCTGGGAGCTGGGAGGGGGCAGTAGGGAGCTGCTTGTGTGAAGGTGGCATGCCCATACCGTGGGTGCATGCCATACACCAACTTCCCAATGGGCTTTAAACTGCACTCAGCCCCCAGATCCTGAAAACACACCTACTGCAAAGCAAACTATGCACCAGATTGGACATAATTTTACTGCTTTAGCACTGACACTTTGCAAAGCGCTGCAGTACCCTAAAGATAACACTGCACTAAAGATAAGCACTTAAATGCCTCCTTCTTGGGCCCTGATGATTCTTGGGACAGACACAGCAAAATCCCCTCCTGGGTAACAACAAAAACCTCTGGGTATGATCTATAGCACATGAAAAGACAGAAATAGATGGTCGCCAAGCCCTGAACTAGAGCAAAGGGTCTGCACTCTATCTGGTGGGGGACTGAAACTGCTGGGTGCAAGAGGCTCGTTTGCTTCAAAGCGAAGTGGGAATTCCGGGCCAGCTGCACAGCTGCAGGACATCTGCCCGGGCACAGGGCTCAGGGCTAGCAACCTGCTAAAAAAGTATAGTCAACAACATCCAGAGCAACAGCAGCAACAAAAAAGAAAACAACAAAAACCAGACAAAGCCTAATGGGAAAGCAGAGCTCTAGTGTGCCTGAGGCCATGTGTCAAATCTGTGGCACCACTGAGACACGATGGGTTTCTCGTCCCCGATTAATTCCCTAGGCTAGCTGTATCTCAAATACATGTATGTAAATGTGAAACAGACCGCTGGCCTGACTTCAATTTACCAGAAAGCTGAACTCACACAATTTAGGAGCGTGAAGACCGAAGTAGCAGGAAGAAGTTACACATGTGGATGTTTTCAGGCCCCCAGGAGAAGGCTTTACTCACCATGCCCTTGGAGCAGCCTCCCAGACCGGGCAAGGTCCCACTCGCTCCTCCTCTGGGGTCAGTGGTCACCAGGGCTGGAAGCACGCAGGTCACACTGTGGTGGTGTTGGAGCCCTGGTGCCAGCACCGCCTGCCACAGGGGCTTCTTCACCTTACTGTGCAAGCGCAGAAACTCATTTCTGCAAAAGCCCACACCAAATGAGACCACTGCACTGGCCACCCTCATGCTTGACCTGCAACAGTAGCCAGCAAATGATGCCCAGGATGGCAGCAGAAAAGGGGCAATTTCATAGCAATTGCCTCACAGAGTATTCCTCCATCAAGCTTCCTCCCAGGGTCCTCCTGAGCTAAAACTGATACTGTGCAGAATTACTTCTGCTAGGTTTATTCTCTATTGATTTATTGAGCTGCTCTTCAATCCTCCCACTAAATTCAGTAAATACTGTCCTTTTCAAAGGCAGAATTAAGCTCTGCGATTAAGGAGAAATTGTCCTATTTAGAGGAGAGAAAAATGAAAGGTCCAAGAAAGATTTGCTGGGGTTTCTGGGCTTGCAAGAAAGCCTGTTGTTCTGAAACGCTCCAACACATCGCCGCATAGGTGGTCATTTTGGTAGTCTGGCACCAAACTGTAAATTACACTGTAGTTACAGCCCTGTGTAATACCTGACACACACTTTATTAGAGATGTTGCACCAATTCCTAGAAACCATAGCTATCTATTGTGTTATGAAGCACATAACAGAGCATATCTTGGTTCTAAAGGGGAATTTACGATGTGACCATTGTGTGGGTAATGGATTGCAGACCCCTAAAATAATCTGAGGCTGCAGGAATGCTTCATATCAGGATCTCCTCATACTAACTTCCTGCCTCGAAAGTTTAAGCAAGTTTTTAGATCATCAGCCCATCCACCATATTATGTTCAATGACAGGCAGGGCTAATTAGCTTGTATAGCTATTGTTTGCACTACTTTATCCTCATTATTTCTCCAACTTCCCATGCAGACAACAATCATAAAGCTGTAAAGACATGCAGAGTTATGCCTGGAATCTCTGGTTTAATTTAGAGGAGGCACAGACAAGAGCAGCACTGCTACTGCTAACCGCAGATGCCTACCTGACAGAGTTATGAAGAGAGTTCATGTGCTCATCTGCCTTTCCTCTCTGTCCTACACTGCGCAAGTGAATTTAACAGCTGGCAGATAGAGTCCTGCAGCTTCTGTGCTCACTAAGCTTACCAGAATAAAATACCTGACTATCCAGGCCTCAATTCACACAGTCACATGAAGATTTTTAGCTTTTGGGGAAGCTCAAGGCAATGCATATTCTAAGGGAACATGCAAACCAGTGCTTTCCCTCCCACAGCCTCTTCTGAGTGTTTGCCCTGGTTTCCCCCTGGGAAACAAAGCTGCTGTTTGGCACTTCAGTCGGTAAACTTCCATATCACTAAACAGCTCACTCACAAAAAGACTTCTAAAAACAGCAACGTGGCTTATTCCTCCTGAAGTGCTAAGCAGAGGCTGCTAGTTCTCAGAATTTAAGCCTAGGGTCATCTACAACATGTCATGCCCTGCCCTGAGCTAACAAGAATCCCTGTTTTCCACCTACTCCATCTCCATGCAAACAGTGCATAGTGAGGGCAGGCTGCAGGCAGAGGGTTCCCTTTGGTTTCCAGAGCCCCTCTCCTGCCCGACAGCTCTTCGGCAGACTTGCGCTGCTCAGAGGTATGTACCAGCAGCTACTAGCAAGACTGGATGAGCATGTCTGAACTTATATCCCCTGCAACGGGGAGGTGAGCACTCCACACCAGCCCAGCTGACAGCAAGGAGGGGAAATTTAAAGGAAGAAATGGCTGTTGTGAGCAGTTCAGCTGAAGCTGAATGAGACTCTCTCTGTACCCTTCAGAATTAAACAGCCAGACTATGGAATCTCTAACACTAAGATGCCAGTCAAATACAAGGGAATAGAGGCCAAAATATGTAACCAGCTGGGAGGTGACTTAACATCAGATGAAGCAAGCACAAGTCACCTTATTGCTGCATCCCAGCACTGACAGGTGCATCCCAGCACTGACTGTTCGCAGAGATCTGTGCCCACACCAGCACCATAACCATTTGACCATACCCTCTGGAGCAGTAGCATTGACAGGGCAGAAATGACATTAATTTACAAGTTGATGTAGCGATTTATTTATTGTTTAATCAATGCACTCCTGTTGTTGCCAGGACAAGTGTTGCTGCTCCGAGTGTTGTTGGTGGGTTGTGCCGTATGGGGATGTCAGGGATGGTGACTTTGCTTGTCCCAAGAATAAAACAGGCCAGAGACACTCAGGAACAACAACAACAAATTAACACAGCATAGTCTGGGCAAGAAACGAATTGTCTCTGTGCTTCTTGTTCAAGTAAGTGTATTTCTTGTAACTAAACAGGACTTAAGATGTGTATTTGTTGTTACTTATTCCTGCTTGTTGACTGACAAAGGCAGGGATGTCCATAGCGCTGCGCAAGATGCGGCTGTCCTGCATCACATCATCTGTACTTAACTTTTAAAAAAGCTCACTCGATTTCTTCTTTTTATGTTCCTCAAAGCTCTTTTGCATACCTATTTCCATGCAATTTTACAGCTGTACCAATAGGTGCATGTATTACGTGTGTTTGAGTAAGAGCGGAGCATAGAACTGGGAGGGAAATGAACTCACTGGCCTTTCCATGGATGTAAATGGTGAAGTTGGCAGCGCTAGCTATCTTTGTAACACAAGCATGGCCACAAATACTTCATGTTGTCTTCAAATAACAGATTCCCAAGACTGACGTCCAAATATAGTGAACCTTCTATGAAGAATCATGCTGGGGTTAGGGCAAAAATGAGTCTCCCAGCAGAGTGGCCTTTATCTAAAGGTCAGAAAAAAAAATAGTTGGGAACCTTACTAAGGTAATTTAAAATCCTCAGTGGAGATGCCAGTTGAAGGAATATTTAGTGCAGTCAGTACCTATGCTCTTATTTAGAGCCTGAGTAATTTTAAAAGCTATTATAACCAACATAACACAGTAGGAGAAGACAGCTTGGTTTACGTACATGAACTGCAGCTTTAACTTGGAAATTCTAGTACTTTATAGACTTAAGCTAGACCAGATTGCTTGCTTGGGGTCTTTTTTTAATAAAGGGAAGAAGGAGATGGTATAAAGAAAGGATTATTTTAGCAAGAAGAAACATTTTCATAGTGAGACGCATGAGACATCATTTCTGAAAGTGCCAAACTCTGCACTCCTAGCAGGATATATTCCTTCCTTGTAACACATCCCTTTGCATATCATCTGAGAGATTACTCCTATTAAATAACCCAAATGCTTCTGGAGTTCCTGCTCTGTCATTCTTTACTGAGATACAAAGTTTATTCAGGTTCAGAGGGGATAAGGAAGAACATAATTTCACCTCGTGCCAATGGTAAAGAGCAACAGCTGTACTGGGAACTCATATTTCTGCTTCCTGCTACCAGTACATACAAACAACTTTCTTTTCACAACATTTTAGCTCGGTTTTCCCAAGCCGATTTTATCCTAGCTGTCTGCCTGAGCGTATTGGAAGGGCCTCCAAACCCCATCACAGCCTTCTCCAGTTGGAAGGTGCTACCAGTGCCAGGGCAGCAGGCAGGATAGCCCACTGCAGCATCCTTGCCATGCTGGGGCCTAAAGGTATTTCCCTGACTCTTCCCACTACCACATGGGTGCCTTGCCCCGCAGGTAGAAACAGAAAGGAGGGATTTAGATGAGAAGCCTTGCAGCTCTGTGCCAAATTCTCCTCATCTCCTAAAATCCCTATGTGAGCAAACTGGTAAAGGTTACACTGATGAGATCAGCTGGCAGCAGGGAAGCTCTCAATGCCTGCATGTCCCTTCTGGGCACTGGGGAATTACTGGGAATCACCACCCCTTGGTTCCCTCTGCAGGTTATTCCTATGAAGCAGGGACCTGCAGCAACAAGTGGGGTAGCTGCAGTCCTATATGGAGTCAGCAACACGGCATCAGCCTGATCAACAGAGACAACACAGCAGCACCAGGAGGTATTTTACATCTAGGAACATACATGTGCATGTTTGTGACACCCATATGGACCCCCAAGAGAACTGAGCAGGTTGCAGACAGGTTTTAGAGACTCACCCTCATACAACAATGCAAAAACAAAGAGCTACTTCTTATTTCCCTCAACAGAGGGCTGGTGTAGCAAAGAACAGCTTACCTCTCTGAATGCTTTCTGCCACCGTCTAACAGGATTACGTTTAAAAGACTTGATTTGCAGAGGCATCTCAAATTCCACAGATGAATCCAAATCTTGCCTGGAAATGTTGGACCCCCTCATACCACCTCCAGGCTTTCTTCTCGCACAGGCATCAAAAAAGGATATTAGTTTAACTCCATTGGTTTATATCAACGCCATAGTCTCTGACTGCCCAAAATGGCAGCAAGGGAGGGGAAAGCCAAACAAAAGCCACCCCTCAAAAAAAAACTTCCAAAAAATCTTATCTTCCTCCAAAATACACCCCTACAGAACCTTCTGAACTTCAAAATTGCTTCATAAGGTGGGGACTTGGTGCTCTTTATACTCATTTGAAACAAGAGCATCCATTCCTTCTTCATTTTAACTGCCCTGCCAGAAGGTGTCTTCTCAATGAGGTCTTAATTAGGAAACATAGCTTGTGGAAGCAGTGCATTGGATCCACCTGGGACAAACTGAAATAAATGTCCTCCCCCTCTGCTTGCACTTCAATGTAGCTTTGGGATTCTCTTCAAAAATCTTCTTTTACTGCTTGCTGTAGTTTTCTGGCTGAGTAGTTCAGAAGTCTAGCTATATGCCTTTATTTCAGCTCCAAGTAATAAAAGCTATGGAAATATCTTTCTTTTCCCCTACAGAGCTAGGATTCAGTAAAAGTGGATGGATGGATGGATGGTTAGCTCCCATATCTTCTTCTGTAGTTCCAGTACGTATTTTGAGGGTGCCTATTTCATTCCCTAGGTACCTAGGCCGTATCTTTAACACATATTTCATAAGTTAAAGCAACCTCACCCACCTCTGTCCTACCTAGGGTCTGAGCAGAGCTGGCTCCCATAGCCAGGAGCAGGCCTGTGGTGTGGTAATAACACAGCCCCGTTCCTCCATCCACCAAAGGTTTTAGTACCTGCAACTGCTTCTGTTAGCTGATTTCAAGACAACAATAAAGCAAGCAATGTAATGATTATAATGATAATCTTCACAAGCACCACTTCCTCAGTTCCTGTGGAGTCTTTGCCGGTGGGAAATATGCAGCAATAGAATTTTTTAAGAGTCTGGATTTGTGCTTCCCTCCCTTCCCCTTAAGTTATGTGGAAGTTTTTCATTCATCATGAAGATTTATTGATTGTTCTAGGGTTATGGGATAATTAAATATACAAAAGCTTGGCAGCTGTGGTAAAGAATATTCTTTTACAAATGCTAAAACATGTTAAATCCAAGGAATCCTACCCCTAGTACTCCAAGGGGTTCATAAATAAGTTCAGTGCAGGGGATATGAATATAGATGATACCATTTAAAAATCATGGCTATAGCTATTGAGTTTATGTCTCACATCTCCCTTAGTTACTGAGATTTGTAACCCCTCCCCCTCACTTCCATTACACTTATTATTTTATGGCTGAATAAAATCATATATATGTGTCATTCATGGGCTTTTAGACTCACGAGGACTTTTGTCCTAGAAGTAAATGGAAATATATCGTTCTGCAAGTATCCCCAACTTCTATGAAAGGTCAATTCTTTCCACCCCTCCCCTCCCAGTGCTAACTGTCCATCTATGAAACAGAGAGCTATCTGCCCTCCGAGGGAGAGTTTTATTGCTAAAATAAAGTAAAAATTGTTTTAAAACAAAGAACACACATCTTTATAGTAAAACTCAAGTTTGTTTTACAATTAGAGAAAAGAGTCACATGGTCCCCCAAAAAACCCCAAATTTTATATATATATATCTTCTGAAAATATATTTAAAAACATAAAAAACTCTATAGTTAAACATATATTATGTTAATCAGTACACTTAAATATAGCTTAATTATATTTACAATATGATGCAGTTGCTTTTAAATTTTAATGCCAATTTCAGTTTTTCCCAAAAAACATAAAATTATATAAATATACAATAAATATTTATGTTACACAAGGTGAATAATAGAGAACAAGGCCACAGACATTAACTTACAGTTGCAAGAGTCTTTACTTTAACACAGCACTAGGCCTGCTGACATGCATGATATACCTTTGTCACAAACAGACCACAGCAAGAGTTCCATTAAGCGACATGAAAGAAAACCACCCCCACCCCTCCTTCCCATCTCTGACTTAGCTGAAACTGTCAAGCCTGGGCTCATGGATGCATTAGGTCAGGCAGGCGAGAGCCATAGGGCTGCAGTTCAATTGCCAGTTTCACATTGTTATCAATAGGCATAGAATTGGTGGAGTATGAGGAACGTCACTCTGGACGTGGATACAGGACACAGTTCTTCCGTAGGTTCTCAGCTCCAACCCTTAGGCCCCCCCTCACCTGCACAGGCTGCCCTTCACCCCCCTGAACCTACCACCCCACACCAGCACCACCCTGACCTATGCTGGGTGAGGATTGCTGAGTTAAGGATATAGCCATAATTAACTTTGGGAATGAGGAACTCTGTTTCTAGCATGATTTATGCATTAACACTTCTCTTTCAGAAATTCAATTTCTTAGAGCTGGGAATTGTTTTATTCCTGTATCTGAATTAGATTACTGTCACATCCTAGCTATCATTTCTTTTTCTAGTCTAGATGAGTGATCCATTTGTTACTCACTCATTAGCATCATCCTTTCTCCCTCCTAAGCAATCAACCCTGGTTTTGAGGGGAGCTACTGTTACACCATCTCTCTGCTGTAGTTTAGGAATATTGCTAAGAATAGATCCTGAGCCATGTTTGGATTGTTAAATGCAAAGAATTGTAATACACACAGGTATTGGCCACAGAGGAATGAAATTCTCCAGTATACCAACATTTAATTTGCACAAAGAACAATTCAGTTGAAGTTTTGAGACATTTCATTAAGTTCTTTTTATTCTTTTTCTTCTCATTTCTGATGTCTGTGTGGGAGCCTGAATATCTGCAATTGATTGGGAAGGCTGAAGTTTGAAGTTCAGATGGGACACGCAATTCCCTCTTCTCTATCACAATCCAGTGTGCACATGGCCAGTGCAAAAGGTTTTCACTGCACAGTTGTGCTGGTTCTCCTTTGACCATCAGTTATCCCGGGGAAGGGGAAATCATTCTAGCCTAAGTAGAAGAAATCACTGATTTTGAAGTGTTAGTCACTGTTAGCTTCCAGCATGGGTTTCTACTAGAAAGGACATAAAGTCAACGTTAAATATGCTCTTCAGAGAGAATTATTGTGGGGAAGCATATTCCAAATAAGCTTTGCCCAGTTCAGGTTTTTAATTAACTCAAACAGTGAGGCAGACTAATGCAGATTCTGCAGCATTCAGAAGCAGTGGTATTTCGCAGTACTTCCCTCTTTGTTCAGCTACTTTTCTTCAACTACAGGAATTACAAATATAGCATCTGCCTCCAGTGAGCTCACCAAGGAGTTATTTCTGCTTCTCTGCCCACTGCAGTCAGTGCAAGTGCTATGCACAACTCCCAGGCTTCCAGCCTGCCTTTTTAGACATACTTCAGGATAGTTAGAGAGGCAGTGCCCAGTTAATAAATCTATTAGAACCTCAGCAATGTTAAGCCAACTCCTCCAGCACTTGCTCCTCATGTACTTCATGAGTATATTTTTTTTTATGCCTATATTTGTTTCATAAAATAAGGCTGTCAGCAGAGGTAGAGCCACACAAACTCCAGTTGCTTCATCTAGAAGCAGTGCTTCTTTCTGCCTCATTCCCTAGCTATCTTCCAGGCAGGGATGCCACTGCAGCTTCACACCACACTTCGAGGGCCTGGTGCTGCTGGAGATGCCCTGGAGAGTAAGGGCATCAGCAGGCAAGGCAAGCTCTCCCTCTCACAGGATGCACAGGACCATGTTCAGTGCTGACTATTTGGTCAACCCAAAACACTGCTCTCCTGAACTCACTGAGCTACTCAGTCTCATGACCAACCTGATTGCAGATCCACCTCACCTTTCTAGACCCTCTTTCTAGTGCCATTCTTGTTGTGCTTCATCAAGACATTTGATCCCAGCACAGAGTCTTTTATCACATGAAGGTCATTGCTCTCAACACTCTATATTTTCTATATGACAAGCTCCAGTTGTATGGTAAGTGAAACACTTTGAAGATCACAACCAACATCCTTCCAGAGGGAGGAAAGGGAAAAGAAAAACAAAAATCAAACACAAACAACCATGGTATAAGCAAATGCAGGTCTCAAAAGACAGCAAATAAAAAATAAAAATAATTAAAAAAAAAAGAAAATAACCCAAGAAAGCATGTTGCCGTATGGTTAATTAAGTGCTGTCTTTAAGTTTCTACAATGTGAAGTGGAACAGTGGAACATCACCATTCTTTTTCAGTTGCCTCTTTTTTTTTTTTTATTATTTTTTGTCAGTAGTTGGATTGCTATTGCAAACACCTTCACAACATACAAAAAACAAATTGGTTTTTAATCCAGGATAAGGTAATGGTGGTTTTTTTTTCTTTTTCAATCTGATGGGAGTTCAAAAGTAAAAGAGAAACAGTAAAACTATGACAACAGCACCTTGACATTGTTTAATTCCAACGCTATGAGGAGTTAAAAGCAGTAAACAGATATAATACTAACAGGAATAAAGATACTCACTGTCTAAAATGTAAACGGAATGTTTTGGTTCAATTTATTTTTCTGAAAGAGGACAGTTTATCATCAATCCACAATTGAAGCAGCATGCAATTTTATTCTTTTTTTAAATCTTTTTCTATTTTCAATTCTTGGCAACGGCAACAAACCACAATGTTATCAAGGAATGTAATGCAGACTTCGCTGTTTGCTTGGGTCTCTTTTTTTTTTTTTCCTTTTTTGGATTTTTTTTTTTTTTTTTTTTTTTTAACCTTGTGCGCAAATGACTTTTGTTCCCCTTCAGGTCATGGATATGTTCAATAAATAGATTGTGGAACTACTGTACTGTATAAACTTCAGTTATACATGCAGTCCATAAAATTATTTTTTTACCGAATAATTTACCCTGTTATGTATATATACAAATAGATAATTTTGTCTCAATATAATCTATACAACACAAACCCACTATCTTCCCCTTTTAATGGTTAATGTACATACACAGGAAGTGTCTATCCTTATAAAGCGCCAGCCAACTCTCTTTTTATTATCCATGGTGAGAGCTCTCACATAAGACTGGGTAGTTCGGCACTGGGAGTTCCAGTGCCTCTTGTCTATGCCCCTGCAGCCCTCCTTTGTGTACCCCTTGGGGTTGCATTTGGTCTCATAGAAGTATTGCTTCAGTTGGCCTTTGGGTACTGGGACTTTCTCCAGGACGGTGACAGTTGCCCCGGACATGTCCACTGCAGTCTTTTTCTCTGCCGCCGTCACCCACTCGCTCGTGCTGTCGCAGACGCTCAGTTCCCCACGGCGAGCTGGGTCAGAGTGGCGCCGGACCCTCATGGACATGTTTGCAGCATCCAAGTAGTTTTTGTACTCCTCAAGCAGAAAGAGCAGTGGGGGTTCCAAAGGCACTTGACTGCTTAGCATGACTCGGGATGTATACAAGTCTGCATCCTTGTTTTCCTCGCTGGGCTGGATGTCCTGGTCCTCATCTAGAAGCTCCTCTATGACATGTTCAAAAGTGTCTGCCAGCGATGTCAGTCCTCTTGAATCAGCATTGGGCCCATTTAGGCTCTCAAGAGTCCCATGGGTCTGAAGACCTGGGTAAGCCAAGCTGCCTTGTCCTCTTACACTAGCTTCTTTCATCGGGGCAGCTTTCATGCAATTGAAGTATGAGATAACCATAGTAAGGAAAAGGATGGTCATCACTCTTCTCACTTGGTGGAACTGTAAAGGACGAGAACAAGGAAAAAAAAAATTAATTTACAAGGGATGGAGTAATAATAAAATTCACCTGAGTTGTCATGAGACATTATGCACTTTCTGCAGAGATCTGCTGCATGCAGCCACAACTCATTACCCCTGATAAAGCATACTCTTGTACAAGGGTATTCTTTTGATTCAGAGTTTCAGAGAAAGCATATGCCAAAGCTTGGGCATCACCGATGCCACCAAGTCAGAGTTCTTACATGCCAAAGTCTTCCTGTAGTAAGTATTAGATTAAACACTATGCAACCTCCTTATTTATTGACTGATTACACCTATTTAAAGTAACAGCAAAGACAGAACTGCTATTGAGCAATGCAACATTTCAGCAATAAAAGGCAGCTTCACAAACATGAAAGGCAAGACTTTCACTTCAAGTGGAAATATTTGATTTTTAAGATCTCTCTATGCCAAAATATTTTGTCATTCTATTCACAATCCCCTCCCCATCCCCCACAAACAGCACCAGGATGAACTGCATTTGTGTTTTGAAAGCAATCTTCAAAACACAAGAAGCCACTACCACACAATTCTGAGGTCTCAGCAGGTCAAATCCTCAACTAAAAGTAGAAGGTATGTATGCATAAATATAGAACAAGAAAATGGTCCAGCACAGTAGACTAAATTTGAGCAGGACAGCTTGCTTGCATCATGTGAATGCTGTGGAAGGGACCTGGTGGATTACAGGCTGATAAGAGCTACACTGAAATGACAGCACCAGAACCACTGCACTGTACTTTGCCAAAGCCCCGTAGTGCCTGTTCTCAAGCAAGCAAAGCAGAAATCCAGCAGCACAACCAGCCCTACTGCCATACTCAACAAGCTTGCTCGTTTCTCTCACTCTCTGCCCCAAGTTCTGGCACAAGTTATGCTTTGGGGCTTATGTGTACGCTTGGCTCTGTCTTCATTGAGCATAGAGGGGTAGCACCAGGAAAGCGCCAGTAAGAAAACTCCTCCCCAGGCTTGGAATCTGCACGACTCACTCCTCTCAGAACTCCCAACAGCTTGGGCTTGTATGACTGCCCCTTCCCAAGCGCTTCACTAAGTCTCTGTAGATTGTACATTCCTCAAACTAGAAATGTTTTCCTCCTCAAGTGCAGAGTACACACTTTGTGTACTATTACAATAAGAACCCCCAAACCCTCCAGTGACAGGCAGCTATATTTTGACCTATCCCAAGTGCTACTACAAATGCATCACATCCAGTTGTTATTTTTTCTCTTTCCAATCCCTGCTCTCACCAGTTCTGCTTGCTAGAAAGCAATGACATTGTTCACATTTTTGAAGCAGCAGCTAATGCTTGTTTCAGAGCTTTTGAAGTTCATTCGGAAGTACCTCATACTTGGCAACTCTCATTGTAGTAAATGCTATTTCTGTTTGCCAACAGGGTGCTATGTTAAAAGGCTTACTTCATCTCTTGCAAATATGCTGTGGGAAACTAGTACTCTTAAGACTAGAACATGGAAAGACAATCTATCATAAAGCATAAAAAGAAAATGAAATATGTACTGGAAAGGCAGTGCCCAAAATGTAGGTGTCAAAGTGTACTTAATGGAGTGGGAAGAGTGGGAAGTGTTTGGGTTTGTGTCCCTGCCCCTCTCAAACAAGATTTTGGCTAAGAATCCTCTCTACCCCAGCACAACTCTTTCTTCATCTCTCCATCCTTCTTCCTGTTTAAAACTGTTACTGTGGCATAGATTTATTAAGATTAAACAAACCTGACATCTGTGACTCACAGGAACATAGTGTTTGCTCTAACCATGCAGAACACTAATATTTTGCAGATTTTTTTCATCCTTGGATTTTTATAACATTCTACAGGGAGCAATACCAGATTTTTTTCCTCAAAGGGGAGGAAGAGAAACACAGAGATGATTTACAACTCAAGGAAGGTGGTTATCAGCCTTCCTTTATCAAACAAGGAGAGACAAGACAAGAGGGAGAAAGGGTAGTTCAGCAAGCATACAAATGCAGAGCCAGTGGAAGAGGCAACACAAATAATTCATGTACTCTGAGAATTGTATTATATAAAACTTCAAAGGAAAAACCCCCAAACACCCACATCAAACTCTGTGACCACCAGAGCAGTGAACACAACACAGATCATCTGGCTCCTAATCAAGTTCCTGTTATTTTCATTAGAGCAGTGCCCAGAGATCCCAGCCAGTATCTTGACTCTGGAGGACAGATTCTGTCTGAGCACGTAGTAGTACTCTTTTGCCTTCCAGTGCAAAAGAGAGAAGACACCACACAAGAGGCACCAAGACAAGCACGAAACAAAGAGAAGCTTGCACCCATCAGTTATATACACTGGTTGGAAGCTGGACATTTGCTTTTCAAGGTAAGTAGCTCAACCTTAAGTTAGGCAGGATCTCTGGACCAGGCCACATCCTTCACTGTTGTCATTGGGCTGTTTACCTCATGGTAGCAGTGAATTTGGACGGATGTGAAATTAATAGAATAGCGGCTGTGCAACTTGATTCAGACATATTTTTCTTACAAGGAAGAAGACTGAAGAGACGTGGAGAAACCTCACCAACTGACTTCAATAAGACCTCAGCATCCTCTGCCAATGGCTGGTTGGTCACCAGATCCAACGGTACTTTATAGCTCATGTTAAATTAATCCCTCCTCAATCAATTTTGCCTTCCATTTAGCAAGGAAACTGCTGTCAAGCTTGATCAATTTACATCTCATCTCATGATATACAACCACCACTGTTATCTGGACTGGCAAGAAACAGTGCACAACTAAGGCTCTGAAAACCAGTAACTCCAAGACAGCCATTACCCATATAACATACTGAAAACACACAAGGAAATGTGTCTCCCTGAAAGCCACCCTTCTTCCTCCCATTTATAACAGTAGAAGAGTATGTCACAGTAAGCTTTAGCAGCGCAGACACATGCAATGCTGCTAGCAAGCAAACAAATCAAACATCTACTTCTTTATAAATGAATCCCTGACTATGCCTAACTGTGTGAGCAGGATGTGAAAAGATTATTCTATCTGAGGAATATACACAGTCCTTGTCTTTGGCAGCAAAATAATATCAAATTATTTAATAGAAGGAAATAACATTTTAACACCTAGGAAATCTCTTCATTTTAAAGGCCATAGTAATTTCCAGCATCAGCTGCTTTAAATCTACTAGTTTAACATACTATAGCAGAGCAACATTTAAATCTCATTTCATGGGTAGAAACGCACCACCTTTCAGCTACTGTTGAACTGACTCATGAATGCATAGTTCATCTCTTACTTAGTGAGGTAGGACTAGTATCCCAATGTAGCACCCAAAAGGTCATTGGAAACACTTTGGATGGCAGCTTCCAGTCTTTTCCCTCTGCTCCCCAACTATCAAGCCTTCATTATATTGCAAAGATTAAAGATACCACCTGCCCTGTTACACTAAGTGCCTTGTAAACCCCAAACACTAACAGATTATGTACACCCTTCCAATCACAAGGCAGTCACCATGTCACCCCGCGTGGAAGCGGAACCAAGGTGGGAACATGGGAGAAAGCTGTATTTTCCTGTCTTCCCCAGTATGCTACACTCCTGAGCAAAGTATTGCCCCTTTCCATGCTGGCCTCATTCACCATGATGAGGCCTTGCATAGAGATGCCCGGCATTTCTGTGTACACCCATGCCTGATGCTACCCTCGTAGAGTGAGCAGCTACTTCCCATGGTAAAACTCCCTCATCAATGCCAAGTATTGCTTAGTGGGAACAACCTGGCTGATACCACACATTCTGAGGGCATCAGTACTGCAGAATGCCAGACAGAACAGGGTAGCTATGGCCACTTTCAGTCAGACATACAGCTAAGGAAAAAAACGTAAACCAAACCCAAACTAAAATCACTGAATGTACAGCCTCAACCCATAGTCCTATCATGCATTCATGCCCTCCTGTCTCAACTGTAGAAGGTTCAGGTCTACTCCCCACCTTCTAGGAACCACAAATGAATGCTGCAGCCCTTTTGCACTCCTGTTCAGCTACGTCGCTCGGCACAAAAGATCCCTTCTGTAGGAGAGAGAATCTTGGTTCAATTGCTGTCCTATAGGCTGTTCTATATACTGCCTATCTGTATGCACATCACAGATACATGCTAGCCCCCTTGAGACATAGCCTTCAACTACTCTCTCAGGTCACACAACACGTGTCAGAAATCACATCTGAAAACAGATTTCTGAACACTGCTCATTCTGGATGCGCAGAATTCTCGGGCCCCCAACACTAGAGGGATGTGGATCTGCTTAAGCAAGTCCAGAGGAGGTCACAAAAATGATCAAAAGGCTGGAGCAGCTCTGCTCTGGAGACAGGCTGAGAGAGCTGGGCTTGTTCAGCCTGGAAAAGAGGAGGCTTTGGAAGACCTTATAGCAGTCTTTAAGTACCTAAAAGGGGCCTTACAGGCAATCTAGAGAGGGGCTTTTTACAAGGGCCTGTAATGACAGGACAAGGGAGAATGGCTTTAAACTGACAGGGGGAGATTTAGACATAGTTTAGTGTGTGGTGTACCTGTCCATGGCAAGGGGGTTGGAACTAGATGATCTTAAGGTCCTTTCCAACCCAAACCATTCTATGATTCTACAATTAGGCAGAAGCTCTTCCCTGTGAGGGCGGTGAGGCACTAGAACAGGTTGCCCGGAGAAGCTGTGGCTGCCCCATCCCTGGCAGTGTTCAAGGCCAGGTTGGACGAGGCTTGGAGCAACCTGGTCTAGTGGAAGGTGTCCCTGCTCATGGCAGGGGGTTGGAACTGGATGATCTTTAAGGTCCTTTCCAACCCAAACCAGTCTGTGATTCTATGTTCATTCTCATGGCTGCAAGAACATCCTTCTCTCATGCAGCGTAGTAAAGCTGAAGTAATGAAAAGAGGTCACCCACCGTGGACCAGACCTCAGGAAGGCGTGACCTAGTTTGTACTTCAATAAAGTCCACACAATTCCAGCTAGAATAAGGGCATATAATTGTGGCAGTTGTCTCCACTAATGGGAAGGAGGCTCATTAAATGAAGGTCATGTCAATTATCTACAGCTAGTTTACATATGCAGTCAATTACCTAGCTGTACAATTTATTTATTTACATTTAATGAGGATTCATCAGTTAATTGTTTGATTTCATTATTTTTAGTTATTTTAAGCAGAAATTGAGCAGCTTAACAGGTTGTATTTCCAGCAGAGAGACCTGAAGGACAGCTGTGAACGTGTGCGTGCTTTTCTGCATCCTGATATGTGCCATGAAAGCTGAAGTAACTTTCAGTAGTGAATAATATTCAGTAGTAGTGAATAAATTTCAGACATAATGCTGTAGTCTCCAGCAAGGAGTGTGTGGTGGAATATAAAATTAGCAGCAAGAAGACATTCATTTTCTGCCTTGCCATTTTTTAAGACCTTTATACACAAGTTCAATTTACTAAATACTACTGAATGGCACAAGCATGAGTTCCTGCTCTACGCATCATTACCAGAGCGTGTGAACAGATACCAAAATGGGATGCATGTCAGCACATGATTTGCAGAGACTAAACGTACTGAGAACAAATAGTATTAACCTTTAACACATGCATAACTGGATGTCTGACACACTCTGGTTATCCTCACGGCTATTTATGCAGCAAACTACATAATTACTTTTTATTACTGAAAATAAAGCACCCCCCCAAATACATACGCATGCACACCCACACTCAATTTGTATTCTTGTAAGTTGGTGCTTCATGTCAGGAAGAAGAAACCCATTTTATTTTTCTCCTCATGTTGTTTTTCCCTGAGGTAATAAAATCTACTTAACTGTAATGCCAGAGATGGCAGAGACCAAGAATCATTCTGAAGATAAATACTAAGCAAATGTACAAGTAGTTTGTAAACTACAGCTTTTAACATGAGAAATTTGCTTTCATCTTACATTGCTAAATATTGCCTATGCTATAGCTTCTGAGAGCAGTGAAACTCCGCAATGCCTACATTGGCTCTGGAGAGGTATGCATCCTGGTTAAAGCACTTCAAGGGGGTTTTGTGGGGTTTTATCACTCTCCCCCCAACACAGGAAAAAAAAAATTTAAATCACAACTTCTCCTGTCAACCAGAGGTGGGAAAGAACCCAAAGAGAACAGTGGCAAAATAATAATGACATGACATTATACCCTAATCTTTCACAGAGTTATGCATCAGTTTCCTACAAACTTTCATCATACTTTTCTGGACACTGCAAAGGGCACACACTTGCTTCAAAGCTCAAAAAGAGAGAATCCAGCTGCTCTAATGGGCACACACCAGACAGTCTCCTTGTTACAAGCATGCATATACTTAAATTGGCCAAGTGCAGGATTACAAGGAGTTCCCAGCAGGATTTCTGTCGGATGGATCTCAGGCCCATTCTGCCCATACCAGGAAATGGGCAGGATGAGTTTTGGCAGCACACGCACGAGAAGGAATAGCAGGCCAGACTCACAGATGGTACCAGAGCTTTCAGGAAGGCAGCAGCCATGGAAGAGAACAGATGTGCACTATTTTTATAACTGGACAATGAGAACTGATTGTTGAGCCAGTGACACACATGCTGCCTTTCCAGCTGTTTGTACAGCATCCTGCACATGGGGCTTTCCAACTGCATCGGGGGTTGCAATCCCTGCGCAAACTCAGCTCCAAAAGGGTACTTGTGTGCATGCCACTATACGTATCAAACACAATATTTTTTTGGCCCTAATTCCATGTTGACATACCAAGGTATGCAGTGAGGGTCCTCCTCAAATAAAAGCACTCCCAGCAGGTTTATTTTTGGTCATCAGGAGTATCACAGGTGGGGTAACATGCTGCACTCCTATTGCCATGACTGAAATACTGTACAGTAGGGATGTGACTTCTAAGTCTAAAACCCAAGCATTAGCAAATTTCAATTTCAAAACTGACTTCAGGCTTAGAAAACTGCATTAATCTGTTTTAGAGTTTATGTCAAGATACATTAATGCCATTCTGTGGTCATTCAGAAGTAACATTATGCGATGTCTGTGAAAGTAAAGTTCACCTTATAGATTAGGCTACCTATTACCCCCCTCAAAACAAGAAAACCAACCACAAAACCATTCCATGAAATAATTGCTCTGTGCCAAGATACAATCTGGTTCCTCTATGGGAGCAGATAATTATAGTTCTCCGAAATCATTTGCTTTGATAGCCACTAGAGCTTTATATGATGCTAATTCAAGCTGCACGCAGAAGAACCTCAGACCTTTGAGCAGCATCTGTGGTTTGTCTTCCATTTCACTACGGGTCTTTGGTATAAAATACTGTGCTGAATCGTCACAGAACTAAGCTATTCTGCCAAGTACACACATGAAGCTCCCACTGAAGTCAAGGATAATTGGCACCCGAGATTAGGAACAGAACGGAGCATGTTGCGTGCAAACTAGCGTGAGCTGGATCCCTTGTACTGTGACATGTGTCCAGCAGTCCTGGAACAACCCAGAAGCTGCTGTACCAGTTGAGCTTGGATCTCACAAGTGCCTATAAACTAGTGAACAGCATGTAAAACATCCCACGCACCCATCGGTTCTGCTGCAAGTGGCAAGTTTCCTAGGACCTATAGAACATTATGCACTCAACAGGAACATAAGTGAAGCTTAGCCAAGGAAAGTCAATGGTTAAAAAGCATAAGCATCAGATGGAGCAGCTACCCATGGTTTGGGCAGGCAGTGCCTTCTCTAGGGTAAGGGAGAAGAGCAAGGGCTATACCCATTTGTTGCAAGACTCTTACCTTTGCTGAGACCCTGACTGTGTGTGGCATTGCTGTAAGAGCATACCTCGTTTTTAGCCATAGTCAGTCCTTGAAATGAAACAGATCAGTATGTCGTGGTGTGCACGAACCCGAAACTGGAAATGCCTGTTGTCGGAGCCCTGACAGGTATTAACAATATGCCTGCATTTGCCAGTGGTGTTATCAGTCATCTTTTGGCTGCCCGCCCTCGTGTGCAGATTTCTCTCAACACATGCTCAGTCCAGTTGTTAGCACGGCATCTTTATGGAAATACCTTCCACAGATGGGGCAAGAGATAAAAGCTTACGCTGAGGTATCTATCAGAGCAGCTTCTGGGAGGAGTCAACTCCAAAGTTATATGGGAACAACCAGATCAGGAGCAGAAATTGGTCAGTTTGCAAAGCCATCTCCATTTACATTAATGGAATAATGAAGAATCTGTATGGAGTAAGGACATACTCATTAGGAATCTAACCGACCTCACCAGAGCCAGCCCTGCACGTGTCCTGCTGTGACAGCAGCTTTATCTTTGGAGATAACACTGTTGGAAAATTAGGTTACTATGTTAATATAACTGTATTGAAAACACTTTGGCAAGAAGTGCTCTTTCACCGCTGACATTTCACTACGACAATACAGTACACCACAGATTTCAAAGCATTAGAGCATTATAGTTTTCCGCTGTTTTTTTTCTTCCACACCTTCAAGGTGGTTTCATGCTGAAAAAAAAAATTCTGCAATTGTATGCCTGGTTCTCAAAATCTCACCTGTTTTAAAAACCTGGGGGCCAACTTCAACTGGATTCAATAGAGGGATACAAGTTTCACTGACAACACTATTTCCATGGTCATGTGTTGGAACTAGCATACAGTAGCTCAGACCCACCCAAATAAGCTCCCCCCCGCCCTTTCATCCTTAGTCAGGCAAACACCAGTGTATGTGCTTACCCACTTAGACTTACTGTGTTGTTGCTTTCATTTCCAAGCTCCACAGAGGAAAAGCATTTAGAATTATTAGAAGGGGTGAGGAGGTACATCTGGTAAAGTTGCAAGTGCCTGAAAACAAGCTTCATGAATTGTAATGCTCAAGGTACAAACATTTAATGGAACATAAAGAAAAAAAACTTGCAGTCTTGAAGGAAAAAATAATTTATCAAGCTCCTGCCTTCTCCCAGTTATAGAATGGTGTAATTTCTTTCACAGAGTAGTGTTACACTGCAATTCCCATAAATTACACTGACACTGGGTCCTTCCCCTCCCCATCTAAAAGCAAAGTTTAGCTGGTTCACAACTTTTCACACTTTGCCACCAAATACAACTACAGGTTGTGGCATCACGGGAAATTATTTCCACAAAAGTTCTTGAGGTTTATTGAAGCAGTATATTCCAGTGGACCTAATCCTGGTGGACACAGTCACTGCCTCGTGTAAGCCCATAGTTCATAGATTTATACCAGCTGTAAAGGTGGCCCTGTATTTATGTGCTCATAAAAATCAGATGAGGCTGACACCTAAACCCAAGATAATAGCTGTATCAGAACAAAATGTGACAGGTTTCAGCAAAACAGCTTCCTCACACTCAGGACTCCTGAAGGATACCTGCATATTTGGTAATAATTACACTTTAAAGGGGGAGGGGGGGGAAGCTTTCAAGGTGTGCAGACTAGCTCCTTCCTTCCCCCACCGATAGCAGCACATAAATAGCCCAGACATGCCTGTAAACAGAAGTATGCAAAATCCAGCCCAACAGCACCTAACTTAACTCTGCTCCGCACTTGGGTGTCTTGTTTCATGCACACACACCCCCCTGCCAAAGAAAGTGGCTTTGCTGCCAGCATACTGTTCTCACTGTAGGAGCCATGAAGCTCCAAAGGACAAGTCTATGTACAGGCTTTCAGTCATTAAACAAACACTTCCCTGGAAAAACTTCAGTACCTGTGGCCTCACATCAGCGGATCCTACTGCCCTGCAGGGACAGAGAACTTCTCTTCAAATAGCTGGGGGTGGGGGGAGGAAAAGGAAAGTTAAAGGGAAAAACATTAAATTACCCAATTAGTCTGTTGAAAACTCTCCCAAACCTCTGCACAACACAATAGATTATGTAGAAGTCACTATTCTATTCAGAATCAAAAGCAGAGCTGCCTTATCAGAGATGATTAGTGGCTCTAGAAAGGAAAAAACCACTTAGAAGCTGCAAGAGCAGAGAGACCTGGTACTTATGTACAAGTGAAGAGTTGCAGCAGCAACATTTCTTGGAGAACATATTATCAAAGCTTCCAAAGTGCTTTGCAAACACTAAATCTCAGCATCCTTAGGTGAGGATGAACCACATCGGAAATTCTATTTTCCTTCTGGGTAGGCTGAAGCCTATAAAGACATTTAAACAACTTACCCCAGGTTGCATAGCAAGTTGCTGCTGAACCAGAGGAGAGCAAGGGAGCCCCTGCTCCCAATCCCTCGCTTCAGGCACTACCCCAAGCTGCCTTAACCATGCGTATCCCTCACATATTTTGCAAATCTCTCTGTGGTAACTTAGATGTCTAACCCAGAAAGAGGCAGGGCAGCTGATTAAAACCTTAGGGGTATTATTTTGAATACATACGCTAACTTACTTCCATCTGTGTTGTTAATTAGTTCCTGACTGTAGGTTAAATGTAGGGCATGTTGTCACGAGCCTAAGGTGGGGTGGCAGGACCTCCTGCTATTGCCATATGGCTTTTTGTTTCTTCATTCTTCAGCTTTTAGCCTCATGCTTCTAATTTGTGGGCTCAACCATTACACAACAAAGAACAACAAGAACAGCAAAACTAGTGTTAAAATAGAAATATTCTTCACCATTAAAACCTTCATGAGGCTTGATTTGAAATGCAACACAACTTTCTGTCTCATCCAGGGACTGCTTTTACTTGCAGCAAATTTGCTATGAAATTCAGGAAAGACCTAGTCCCATGGAGAACTATGACTGCACAAGTAGGTATTTACCAGCCCTATAAACACAAACCAGGTGGCTTGCCAGGGCCCAAAGGTCAGCCTTCATTTGTATGAAACGGAGAAGAGCAAGGCAATGTCTACTCGTAATATGGATGTTCAGCATATATAGGGGATGAAGCCAGTGTAGCAGCACAATGCCTATCGAAACAAGAAAAGGAAAAAAGATGACCGAGTTCCAGTCGTCTTTTTTTTCCAATGCATCTCCACAGAAGCATTCTTCTGTTAAAATACAAATGGCTCGAGACTGTCCTCAACAAAACTACAGGTCATGTTTTGACATATGCCTGCACATGACTACTTGTAAGATATGCAGAGTATCAGCAGTTCTTCTTCTAGTGAATACCAGTAGGTCTGGTGGTGCTTTGTGACTGAAGACTTGCTCCAAAGTGCTTAACTCAGTAGACACGGAAGTTATTTATTGTGTTTTCTAGCTCTCATTGAACACCTGTCCTTCCATTAGCAAAAGGCAAGGGAAATGATTTCTCGTATTTCCAAGCATAAGATCCTATAATTTTTATAATAGTTACAGGAATTAGAGGAAGGAAAAAAACCATACAACAATACCTATGTTGAGCAAAACTGATTAAGGATCAGGCGATACAACTTCGTGGTTGAGGCTTATGGAATTCAAGATGTTGCATCTAGGTTTGTCAGACTTCTGTGGAGACTTAGAACTCCAAATAGCTTCTTCTTAAATCTTATTTCTGCCTTTTTATTTTTGTTTTTTTAATGGAGGCGTGTGGCATTGACTCACTTCTCCTTTTGCAACACCCTTGTTCATCAGTATCACTCCTGCTACTTTTTTGCAGTTACAACTGCAGGAAGGTTCTGCACACGGCGCAGCAGAAATTAATCATCAGTGCAAAACAGAGAGAAAAAGGACTTAACATGAGTCTTCCAAGGAAGGCAGCTTTGTTCTTTGTTTTCAATTCAGGTGCAAATCATTACCTTTAAGGGGAAAACTCACTTTCAGATATTCTTTTGCTAGTCATTACACAAAACATAGATTTCTGTGAGAAGATGTAAAGAAGCACCTGCTTATCCTCTCTTTGCACCATTTCATTGGCAGCAACTTGCCAACACCTTAAGTACCCTGCTGCTGTAATGAGACATGAAACATCCTTCTTTGCCTCCCATAAAATAAAACCAATCCTTCTTCACCAGTCTGCAGGCCACTCACTGTCAACAACAAAAAAATTAATCAAGATATTGACATAAACTGTAATGTTTCTAACTGGAAAACCAGAAATGGAGAACCTCAGATATGTTTATTGCTAGTTTTGGTTCAACCCATTATAAAGATAAAGGGCAGTCATGATGTTCAGCAGCAAATGCGTACTTCACCACAGTTTCCTGGCACAGGTTCTGGTTAAGATACCCTTGCCAGCTTGAACTTGTTAGTGGCTTTGCTTCCCCCTTGGACTCACACTGGCTTTCAGTACAAACTCTATCAAATAGCATTTCTCTCTTGGCATTTACGGCTCAGTCAAACTGGATTATCAACTCAAAAGGAATGTAAATAGCAAGTGAAGATCCAAGTTTTAATGCAGGCAGCCAGCAGGCACAATTATCTACAAATACTGCAAAACAAGTCCTGTTGCTCATCCCAACAGCGTCCATGCACTTCTGTGGTACAGTGACAGCTATGACTAAGGGGAGGTTGGTTTACTTACTAATCCAGCCCTTGAATAAAGTTTAGATTTCAGTTCTTTTTATCTCAGTATATCAAGTACTGAACACTTACGGAGAGCGCCATGGCCAGTGTAAAGAAAGGTAAACTAAACCATATAGATACTAAATGTTGCACCAAGCACAGAAAGTAAATGGCAGGAGGGACTAAGGAATCCAGAGATCATAACCTTTAACTCCTTCATCTAGACAAAACGTCATTTCTCCAGGAGCTGTTATGTTTAAAGAAAGCCATGTTTTGATCATGTTAGATAAGGCACAAGCTGCAGTAGAATTGGCACAAAATAAGCTTAACTCTCTTTCTTAAGATGTGTACTAGAGGATGGGGGGAGTGAAGTGGAAGGGGGGGAATGACACAACATGACACGGAGGACAGGATGACAAGGACTTAGTTCTGATCTTATTGTTACAGCCTTAACTGCAGCCACAAGTCTTTTCTATTCTGAGTTAATAAAGAGCATATAACAGCATTTTGCACAAGACTTTGCCTAGTTCAATATTTTTCCAGGCTCTTCCTGCTATGCTACACACACGCAAAGGACTACAGGCCTACTTGTAGCCCAGTGTAGCCAACTGGAAAGGCTGAGATTGGATGTGGAACTCCAGGTGAGCCAAGGGTAGTTTTTCAAACACTAGTTTGGAACAACAATTCTCACACACCCTGGTATGATACAAACAGTTGGCAGTTGCCTCCTGAACTTGAATGGCAAATATCCCTGTATCACAGCTTCTCAGTTTCACACAGGAAAACTCTGATCCCTCAGAAGCTATATATTAAGTGCTTCTCCTGATATACTTTACACTGACAGATTTCAATTATCTTAATATATCACCCAAACCATCACCTAGGAAGATATGCAGCACATGCAGTCAACTAGTGGCTTGCATTTTCAAGGCTCTGGGAGATCAAAGTTAGCAACTCCCACCGAGGTTTAGTGGTGTTGAGTTTCTTATTCCACTGGGCGCTTGATAGCCATAAGCTAGAAGTTATTACAAAAGCCCCCAAAATGTACTGTGTCTGTAAGAGCCCAACAGAAATAACTGCACATGAGATTATGAGTTCAGTGGGTAAAAAGGGCACATTGTTCCTCTTTATAGGCAGTTCCTCACAAATTAAATAGGGAACAGTGCTTATTCTTCTCTCTCCAATGCAGAGGAAAAACCTGCTATAGCCAAAGATTTATGTACAAAACAAAAATCACAAGCTGTGAGCTCAAAACAAAACAGGAAAACATATCCTAAGAATCATGGGGCAGATAGAAAAAGCGCATGTCATGCTGTTAGATTTGAGGTAGCAACAAATACCTACACATCCAGTTTAAATTTGATACTTATTTGTGACATTGGGAACAGCCTGGATCTAGTGAAACCAAGCTAAAGGCTGCTGCATTGATACATTAAGAAAATCAGGATTCCACCAAATATCTGCTAAAAGACACCCCCTACCAAGTAGACTTCAATGATGGGACAGGCAACAACCTCCCCCAATTCAAAACCTTAAGGGACGAGTTCTACATTGCTTTTTTACGGTGCAAGCTTTGGAAACGCTACCAAGTCTCAGCCACAGCTGTAACAAACACATTTGACTTGCAAATACTTCTTTAGGTGTAGTCTAAAGTTCAGTCAGCAAATGATTTACTCAAAGTGGTGCTCCTCGTTCACCTATTTTCAAGGAAGATAGTAAAAGATTAGTTGCCTGCATTGCTAGGACAGGATTTGCAGGTACCACCTCAGTTACAGGGTTAAAAAAAAACAACCCAGCATGCATACACTACACTTACTGCTGCGGAGTAAGAACGGTTTGGATCAGCAGCCTCACTCGTTTTAATTGTGCAGCCTCACTTGCCAGAGCCAGCCACAAGCAGCGTGTTTGGTTCGTGCATCTCTAGGTGGCGGTAGCTGCTCAGATTTTGAGATACGGAGCGATGCTTACCTCAAATTTAGCAAACAGTATTCCTCCCATGCTCCTAGAATTGCCTTTTCTAATTTGAAATGTGACCCCCTCCCCCATTTCTTCATAATTTATAGTAGTCTGAAGCTGAGTCACAAGGATTTCTGCATTTTCCTAACCAAGTACACAAGAAAAGAAATGAACTGCCAAAGTATTGAGGTAATTTATAGCGTAAAGCATCGAGAGCTTCTAGTCGATCAAAGGACTCAGAGAAACAAACATAAGAACAATCATGCCTTCTGTTCTGTAGAAATGCCACGGCCAGAAATAACTGTCCTAATTAACTGGTTTCAAAAAAATGACTTCTCTGAAAGATACAATATTCTTACCAAGGAAAGTATACAACTGCTACAGCCTTATGGCAGCTGTCAGCGGGGCATGACAATTCCCTAAATGAAGTTTCCTTTTGCTTCCTCTGGTTGTCCCTGGTGCTCATCGTCAGACAACTGTATCCATCCACGATACCTAAATTATGCTGTAGCAGGACCTTCTGCCACCACTAGCATCAGCGTTACTAAAGGATTACAGTCACATCAGAGCAGCAGCATCCCAGCCAACCCTTTGTTCACAGTTTATAAAGGGTAGAAATTGTGTTTGAGATGAGGTTGGCTTTTTTTTGGAAGCCTGTTGCCTATTTAGTCAAGTCCATAGCACCTTCAATGCTTCAGACTGTTCCACTTTGATCGTTACTGTTGGGTGCAGCAGCCAGTCTATAGTTGCCTGATGATTAGGTCCTGAAAGTCGAAAAGGAGGAAAACATGAACCTGACCCTACAGATCACCTACACTTCATGAACATAACCACTTGTCCATGCAGAATAGGACAACTTCTGCAAACAGTGTTCCTCATAGGACAGCTCAGAGCCTAGAACTGTAAGCAACACGGCCAATGTAAGATTATATCAGAGGACATAGACCATAATATAATGGCCTAGTGACCCCAGTAACTCACAAATGTATCTCCAAAATTAAATCACTTGTCTTCAGTTATTGTACAGTCTAGTGTTTCCAAATCAAGCAGTATAAGGATGTATGTTGATAACATGTACATTTTAGAAGGCACCATGGCAGAGTTGCCTGTATGCACTGCAGAGCAAAATCTGTTATTTATTGTTTGTATTACCAGAGCACTGAGGAGCCCTTGCCAGGTAACAGGAACAGAAGACAGAGAAGACTACCTCTGCCCCAAGAACTTATAGTCAAAGATGAGACTGAATAATGGGTATGGATAAGGAAGGGAAACAGTATGATCTGCTGACAGACAGTGGGGACAGCCTACCAGCTCCATCCCAGCTCAAACATCAGGCAGTTTGCTCAGTGCACAGCTGTATCTCTTCCCAATGGGTATGCCAGTGAACAGAAGAGTTTTTACACACAGCACCTTTCTAACTGGAACCAAAGACAGTAGGTTATTGAGTTACCTCTTCATTTTGGCAAATACACAAAAATAGCTTAGCTTCAGTGCTTTTAAAAGCTTCCTTTTAAAGGGTGTTCACAGCTAAGCATTAACAAGAACACCAGCATATGAACTGATCTAAGAAATGATTGAGAGTTTCCTAATTAAGCAGCATCGTAACTATTTAGAAGGAACCAAGCACTCACAACATATGCTTGAAAACAGGTCAAGACAAGTTAGCAATTAACCTATTAAAAGCACATATCCTCTTCTAGTGGAGCCTCCACCAGTTCACACAATGCCTAATGTGAGATTTCTAGTGTAGGCACAGGGCACATTCCTAGAACAGCATTTCAGCTTTTTACACAAACCAAGGAGGCAGATATAGGGAATTTTTTTTAATAGGACCACACTTACTACACAATCCCCTCTACTGAGTGAACTGTTTCTCATCTTCATGGAGATGAGAGGGTCTCCCAGCTGCAAGTTTCTTGCAACCTGCTTATATACCTGCACCCCAGCAGAGAACTATCATCTGAGCTCAACAGGTAATGCAGCTTCTTGTGTCTTCTTCACTGTAACAGCAGAGGAATGGCTGCAGAAAGTGCTACAGGTACGGCAAGGACTCTTAACTGCATCTGCTTTCAGCTCAGCACTCTCGCTACATGCAAAGCTTTTAAGCAAAGGCACAGATCCTTATTTTCCACTATATTCTTTCACATTTGTACAAGTCTTTAAAATCCTCTGCATCTGTGTACTATATTTTGTAGTACTGCAGCATACTGTAGTACTCCCATAGCACTACGCTACCACATAATGCCTTTGTATTTAAAAGCATGCTGCTTGAAATTAAATTTTTTTTTTTTTTTTTTTTTTTTTTTTTTTTTTTTTTTTTTTTTTAGTTTATCCTCACTCCCTCCAAGATAAAAGTCCTTTCCTGTTTTCCTCCACTGTTCTATCTGGATTATTCTGATAAAGCAGTCTTGATCCTTCTGACCCGTTTTACCCTGATTTCACAGCCATGTAACAACAGGATCTACCCTGCAGCTCCAGAAAACAGAGAGCACTGGTGATGTGAACAGAAGGCACGCTACTTACAAATGCGCTTTCCCAGCCGAGGTTCAGTGAAGCTGAACATTAAGTGGTAGTACTACAGCAGAAAATTGTTGCGATTTGGAGCCCTGCAGAAAGGCTCCTGTATCTAGTCGCATTAAGTAAATAGCTGAAACGTCTACCATCTCCTTCAAGGTATTTTAGAGTTGAAACAGAGTCATTGCTTTGCCCTGAGACCCAGGTGAGGGGTGGCACACCCTTCCCTTCTGCTGCCCAACAGCCACTCAAACCCGGGGACATGAAAGCTGCTCCTGCCCGCACCCAAAGACAACTGAGGAAGTTAATTGTATGTACTCATCACGCCATGAATTAAAGATTACAGAAACACTTGCTGAAGAAAAATGTATTGCCCGGATAGATTTCTTGCATTCATTAGAGCGGCGTTACTAGAAACATAAATAAGTAGTGACTATTGATCTCACAATAGTCATGACCTCAGAACAGCAAGCTACAAGAAACTGAAGAGCACGTTTTAACTGTAATGTGCAACCCAAGGTATCACTGCACCCCTTAAACATCAACAACCAAAGCAGGCATGGCCCATAGCGGTGACACCTTACCCTATTAATCCTATAGAGGAAAAGGGAAAATGATCAGTGGGGCAGCACCAGGCTTCCAAAGTATTTATTCAACCTTTGCCAAGCACATCCACGCTAACGTCAGCTCCTCTCTGGCTGGGGCATGTTTTCCACACCAACACGCAATGGAAGCCGGTGGGCAAGACCCATCCCGGCTCCTCTCCCTCCCTTCCCCGCAGGGGGTCGCCGGGCGAGCCGGAGGACAAAGCCCCCACAGCACCGCAAGCTCAGCAAGGGTGCCCGGCGTGCTTCGCATTCCGGCTTCGGCCCCGCTTCAACAAGTGCATCGCTCCCGTCCCTCACGGCCCAGGGCGGCTCCTGGACCCCGTCCCTCCCCGCACTAGGGTTCTCTACGCGCCCACCCACCGCACGGCGGGACCCCGACACCGGGAACCCCCTGCCCCGACCCGGCCCGGCCCGTCCGCCGCTGAGGGGAGGAGGTGGTCGGAGCCGCCAGGGGGCGCCGCCCGCGCAGGGCGCCGCCACGCGAGCACGCGTCCCGCGCCCGGCCCCGCCTCGTCCCGCGCCGTCGCCGCTGCTACCGCCGTCGGGGAAGCGCCACCGGCGCCCAGTGGCTGCCGGGCTCCGCGTGCCCCCCGACGGCGACAGCCGCAACGAAAGCCCCGCCGGGCCGCCCTACCCGACCGACAGGTGCGGAAACAAAGGGGCGCGGGGCTGACCCGGCCCTCCCCGATCCCCGGACGCCACGCGCCCGGCCCCTCAAGTTTCCCGGCGAGGCGCCGCGTACCTCGTCGTCCACACAAAGCCTGTCGGGATCCCCCGTCCGGGAAGTCACATCCTCTCCCGGGCGCCCAGTCCCACCGGCCGCCTCTCGCCGCCCCGGCAACGCAGGCGGCAGCTCAAGTGTCTCATCAAAGCTTTATGAGGGGCGGGAGGGCAGCGGAGCTGGATCCCCCACCCGCGCCGCCCAAGCGGAGCCTCCCGCCCCGGCCCGGCCTCGTTGCCGCCGCAGCCGCCTCCCCGCGAGGCGGCTTCGCCCCCCGCCCGGGAGCCTCCGGGCAGCGGCGGCCGCAGGCACCGCGCCGCGCTGCCCCGCTTAAAGCCTCTGCGCCGCCTCCCCGGCCCCGCCGCCGCCCCGCCCGGTCCCCGCTCCCCCGGCGCCCCCCGAACGGCGGGGAGGCGCGGAGGGGCCGGGCCGGGCGGGGAGCGGCGGGGGGGGTCGGTCCGCCCGCCCGGCGCGGGATATTGGTTTACTCCGAGGGGTATTAAGCAAGCCCGATCCATTTAAATATCGCTCCCGCACTGACCTCTCCCGTAGTTTGCCTATTAAGAATGCAATCAAGATAATAACAGGCATTGCTTATTAATGAGCGCCCCAGGTAACGTTACACCGGTGACTTTCTGGAGGCGCGCAGCGGGCGCGGGTGCTCAATCCAGGCGGCCCAGAGGCGGCTCTGGCCGCACCGGGGCCGGGACCGGCAGCCGGAGCCGCACGGTGCCCGCCGGTCACCGGAGCAAGGGGCGGCCGCGGTGCCCGCGGGGTCCCTCCTGGCAGAGACGCCCGCTCGGCCCTGCCCGGCCACCCGCGGGGAGTTTTCCGTCCCCCCTGTCAAAAATCTGTCTGGCTTTTTCCCCCTTCTGCCTGTGTAGCCGATACGGTGAATTATTGATAGTGGAAATTGCATGGCAGAGGCAATAATGGCATCCCCTGATTGAGTAGCTCCATTTGATCTTGGTAAAGACAGAGAGATGGCATGCTCCCTGGCTGGGCTGGAAGCACACGTGTGTGCAAGCAGGGCACAGCACCTCGTGTCACAGCTCACAACGGGAGCCAGCCATGGGAGAGGAGGCTCCCACTTCGTCCCAAGGCTGGCATGGACCGGTGTGGCCTCACCTCCCATTTCCTCACCTATAAATAATACCTTAGAAATTAGATTTTCAGGAGAAGGTACCCCATCTCTTTTACAAATTGGTTATAGAATCACAGAAAGGTTTGGGGACCTTTCACAGGAAGGGACCTTAAAGCTCTTCCAGTTCCAGCCCCCTGCCACAGGCAGAGACACCTTCCACTAGAGCAGGTTGCTCCAAGCCCCTGTGTCCAACCTGGCCTTGAACACTGCCAGGGATGGGGCAGCCACAGCTTCTCTGGGCAACCTGTGCCAGGGCCTCAGTACCTTACGAAACTTGTTAAACCAAGTATCCTTCTACACCTTTAAAGCCTGACTGCTGTCTAATTGCAGTTAACACCAAAGGCCTGTCCACTTCGGCATGCCTGTGGTTGACTATACTGGGAGAAATGTGTGCAACTCATTGCTGCCCTCAGACAGTCTGATTGCCTGTGTGCTTTTGCTATGAAACACCTGCATTGATTAGATCAGTAATAAAATATCCCAGGCGTTTGAAATTTGAGCACACCTAAGGCCTTCCATATAAAACAGCTTTTAATATATATTAAGGGAAACAATCCTGGTGGTTAATATCCTTTGCAGCTTTAAGAACTCCTTTAAAAACCATGTCCAAAGTACCACGTTACCATCCAGCAGCCTTTTTGCATGGTGATAAGACAATCCAGTTTTGATACTCTGTGTTCATAACATGACGTCTGCAAATATTTGGATGATCTACCAGTCAAGTTTAACAGCAGCAGCAGAGGCTACTTTAATCAGCCGTCATGTAATACGTTACACACGTGTTATTCCTGGAGGACGGCCTCTTCTCCTACTACACTAGACAAGCAGATGAGCAGCAGCGAGTACCATGCTTTAGAGACACCCAAGCATCTGCTGGCTTGTTCTCAGGAGCGAAGGAGAAGGCACATATCTTCAAAAAGTCTGCTTGCAATCAGAACAAGCTTTTTAATTTTGGAACGGAAGCATGTTACGGACCACCTGACAAGTCCTCATACTGTGGTGTGCGCTTTCAGCTCAGCTCTGCTAAGACTGTGAGAGCCATCAATCCCAGGCAATGTGTCCCGAAATTCCCACTTTGCTACCAACATGCCGCCTTTTGCGCCAGTGCAGAGATTTTCCTGGGGAAGAGGCGTGGTCAGAGAGATGCTGTATCTTGCCGGTATAATCAGCCCTTTGGGGATTATTAACTAGCCAGTGCTTGATTACTGGGAAAATGAAAAAGTAGTGTAAGTAATGATCTGTTTGGACTTCTAATGCACATACAGGCTGGGCTCCATATTTTTCAATCAGGCCCTGACCTCAAAGAGAATTTTGTATGAATGAGCCCCAAAAGATTGGGCCTGCAAAGGATTAGTTTGTGAAGCAACCGACAGTCATCACATGGAGACACTGCCCTGGTCAGAGCTCTGCTCCTTTGTCCACATGACATATTGTAAGCTTGGAGGTGTACGTAAGCCTTCGCCTTTGAAATTTGTAGGATATGTAGGATGCAATGCTCAGACATCCTAATGTTTCCTGTGGAGATTCCCAGGTGACCCCAGGAAGAATTCTCTCTTGCCATGTGCAGAAAAGAACATCTCCCATCTTCAGTTGCAGAGGTTTGGGTTGTACAGGCGTCAGAACCAAGTGGCACTCAAAAGGAAAGCTGCACCTCAGGCTGCATGGGGAAGAAACAGGCAGGCAGGCCCTTTCCTGGTGATTTTGGGTTGGTTAATTCAGTACCTCGAGCCTCTCGGTGTCATTGGCATGCCCACCTTACAGCATTTACCATGAAACTGAGTCTCTTTTTCCTATACCTAACTAGTTAAAATGATTTTTTGCATACACAAACCACATTTCGCCCTTTTCCATTCAGCAACAGGGAAACAGCAAGAAGGAGTATGAGTTGTCAATCAACATAATGTTGATTTATCCCTGCAGCAATATCAGATTGCTTGCAGGGGGGTGAGACCATTGCTTTTTGCTGAATTCAATTTAAACTGTAGCATAGGCACTAATGATGCTGTAGATACTATAAAGAAGAAAGCTGAAGCACACACATCTGTTTTCTGTCTTGATGGAGGTTGTGCATTATAGTGATTGATGTACAAGGTCCAAATTTACTGATAAACTAATTATATGATAAAGTAGTTTGTGGGGCTCTTAAATTCCCCCATTGCAATTGTAAGAGAAGCAATAAAAAAGTCAATATTTGAAAAGAGTAACATTCTTAAAAGTCCATAGTTAGTCAATACACAGCTGGCGATTCGGTCTCCCCCCACAACCATGTCTTTACACTCCTCATTTTATTCACATAGTATCTTGACCTGTTTTTGAACGAGAAAAAGGTCAAGAAGCTACAATTTGGACTGCCTCTCACTCGGTTGTCAGGAAATATAAACTAATCCTGATTACAGAAATGGGAATGCTGTCGAGGTACTCGGGTTTGACACTGGAGTATTTTTACTATTAATAATTTTAATTGGCTGAGGTCAGTTCTTATATCACGACAAGCATTTTATGTTTAATTATGTTTATTCATGTTTCCTAGTTACCTATCTTTGCTATTTTGTCACATTAAAGGGCTGGAAAGTTCATGGAAATAAACTTTTCCAACTCAAGTAATGCTAAAAATTGCAATGGATTATAAACACTATCGGAGGTTGCAGGCACATTGCATTTGTAAGAAGATGACTGGGCTGTGAGGCCACTCTAATGATTCAGTGATCACAGCACACACAGCAGAACCACTCATACTCCACACTACCATCAGCAGGGCTGGAAAACCCTCAGCATCTTTGAGGACCAAGCCCAAATTCTGCTCAGCTATGTAAAACCTTTGTAATCATCATCCAGGCTGTGACTGAGAAGGGGGTCATCCAAACTGTGGCCACAGCTTCTCCTGGGCACCTGCAGTACATGTTAATGCCCTGGGGTTGGTGGCACTTGGATCTCACTTGGATCTCACAGCCTCGAGGTTTACTTTGCGTCCAAGCCACAAAGAGTTGCTATGGTTCTGGTCTGCAAGTAGCTTGCTGGGTGGCCAGAATATACCCTGTGCCTTAAATAGCACAGGGTACTTGCTCTTAATATCGAGCATAATTTCGCCTTTGGTGAACAATGTCTGCCGAGAGGCCTTTCGGCCTCATTTTAGCAGGGAAAGTATTTGTGAAACAGCAAAGACACAGAAATCTTTCATTAGACATAGTTTGTAGCCTGCACGTGTAGAGGATAAAGCAGTGAAACTTACCCTTTCAATCACAGGCACCGAAACCACAACATTTTTGCTGAAGAAAATATCACCTAATAGCTCAGAACCTTCACCCTGCAGCTACAGAAAAAGTGAATTTGAAACTCCAACAAACAATTAAGATAATTGGTCTCTTCTCATGTCTGCTAGAGGTGCTCATGCCAGCTTTCCGTCACATGGGGGGATCTGTACCCTGGATCTTGTCCCATGCCTTCTAGTCAGGGATTTCAGCACAATTTTTGCGCATGAAACAGCTTCTAGAACAGAGCTCTGTGGTAGGTGCAGATTAGTATTTTGCAAACGAGGAAATGCATGTGTCTATTATATATAAATTCATTAAGCTGCTCATGAACATACTTGTTTGACGAGTACGCCCCTTCTGTGTTTGTTTCTTGCCACTGCTCGTGTAGTTGTCTCTACTGGCATCAACTGTCACAAAAAAGGAATATGAATCATACGTGACAATTACCACATACATCAAGTGATGAACACACACACACTCCTCCCCATCCAAATCTCCAGGCTTCCCTTTTGGGGTTTTGTACAAAATCCACATGCTCCTACACCACCCAGGAAATCCCTCTTCCCTGTGCAGACGGGCTGGGGGTAGCCCCCAGGATAATTCACTCTTCATTCTGACTACCTGGTCCCATGGCCAGTGTGGAGCTGTTGGCAGGCTGGACCCGCACTGCTGGGTGGAGGGCAGCTATTGAGGATGGTGGCACAGCCAAAAAGGCAAGAACCAGGCAAAAAAAAAAAAAAAAAAAAAAAGAGAAGAATGAATCTGGCCCAGCAGCAAAATGAAAAGTTGGGTTTATCATTTAATGCTTCGACACTCGCTAAAACTGGGAATTCACCTCCCAAGTGTCTCTGCCTTACTGCTGTCATTTTGGAGGCATTAAACACCCGGCACCTGAGCAAAGAGCAAAGTATCTGGGTTATGCCTGAGGGTGTCCTGTGTACCGGCTGTCTGTCTTGCGTGCAGTGCAGAGCCCTTCCCCACTCACCCCTGGCCTACCCACTTAACAGTCCGGCCACGGCTCCATTGCAATGGACAGAAAAGAGGGCATGGAACAACAACAGCAACAAAGCAGGCTCCAAGTCAGCTGCAGACATGGGAAGGGAAAAGAAAATCCCCTCTTCCCCAAAGAGGTTGTGTGTGATTCCTTGGGATGGGGGAAACCCGAGCCAAGCGCAGAAAGATTAGATGGCTGGAGATACACTCCTGTGATGAATCCAGCCGTTGGAGCACTATGATTAAAGAAGATCAGAAAACTGTAGGTGCACTTGTGAGTGAAAGGTGTTGGGATTGATTCATCTCTCCTTTTCTCTAAGTATTCAGTGGGTTTCAATTAGATGAAATACAGTGGATAATTTTTATTATTTAAAGAGATCAGATTGCAAGGGTTTAATAAACTTAGTCAGGCATCTTGTCAGAGTACATACGTACCTTACCAAACCCTCCTCAGCGCGTGACTGTGGGGAGCTTATTTTGGATATGTCCTAAAAATAAGCAAGGCTCAACTCCCCAGGTTTGCAGCCCTGTGAGTCCTCCTTTGTAGTTTATTTCTATTCCAGCAACTAAAATCTCCTCTGACATGAAGCTCAAGCACTCCCTTTGCCAGGTGCGGGCCGCTCAGTTATATTGCCTGGAGGGTGATGGGTGATAAGAGATCTAAAGCAAATAGACAGGGAGGGGAGATGGGAGATGGCATTCCTTGATGGGGGCCGGTAGATGCACCCGGGTGCCCACCACCTCCAGCCCAGAGCTGGCAGGACGGATCCTTGTCGGGTACGCAGAGATCCTTGGGAATGAAAAGCATGTGTAAACATTAAATAGTTCTTGTAGCTCTCCTGCCCTGCGTTACTTTCATATTAAGGCATTTCAGACTGCACTTAGATTGCTGTCTTCATCTTCCCAAAGAGGTTAAGGCGCTTTGGCTCCATCTCTCTTTAAAGCACAGCCATGTCAAGACTTTTAACAAGCTGATGTGTTTAAAGATGAATTCAAGATTTGTTTTTTAAATAGAGTATTGAGCTATTTTACCTAAGAAGCAACTCTAGAGTTCAAAGCATTTTCCATGTTAAGCACCTAAAGCATTAAAGAGAGAAGTATCTGAGGAACAGTAGATATTTTTATTAATTGCAAACTAAAATTATCAGTGCAGCAATAAAGATTAAATAGAGTCCTCAAAATGAAACCCAGACCACATCATGTTCTCCTCCTCCAGTTACTGTAACTTGTGGCTCAAGAAACAAGTACTGGATTAGTCACATTAAAGCCAAATTTTCCCTTGACTAACACGTTTCATTTGTTTGCTGTCTTTTCCATTTCTTGAACACTTGGGATTGTTAATCTCCCACTAATTTAATGGCTGGAACCATGATGTGTATAATGTTACTACAGTCCACTTTGGAGATTAATAGGCAGCCATGTGTCAGTCTGGCAGTTTTCACTTCTCCAGATAAAAGGGATGGTCTCTTTATCTGCGGCGGAGGAGAAATATTGATATATTCCTGAAATATTGATTCAGAAAATCAATACAAATGTTAAGCTATTTTAAATTTCCTGAAGTCCTCCACCATTTCTTAAATGGGAAAACATATCGATTTATCTGTCCCAACCTGCACAAGGACAGGGTGGCTCTTGAGAGGTGGTGGGGGGGCAGGAGCATCCAACAGCGGGGACATTGCCACCACCACAAAACCCATGCAGCCAGAACATCAAGCAGGAAGAAAGCAACTACACACTCCACAAGCCCGAACACCCTCTATTTTTAGGGCTGGAGGCAACTCAAAGACTACTCCAGTAAAATCCACCCCTGGCTTTGGCGAGACATTCAGCAGAGCCTTTTCTTGGTGGTTCAGGACTCATGCCACTGGAGTATTCATTCGTAAACAACATTATCCACATTTATTTCCTGGACACTGTTTATTTTTCATGTAGTTTATACAGCTGAAATGTAAATGCTTACAAGGGACTGGTGGCTTGAAACACCTCTTTGTATTTCATTAGTTAGCCTGTTTAATCTGCTATAATTTATTGCAACTCACAGTTGTACTATATGGCCTTATAGTGCCTGGACTTATTTGACTATAAAAACCACTGAAGTCAACAGGAATGCAAAGTATTTAAATCGGAAGAGAGCCGAGTGCTCGATTTTCAGTGAGGGCTCTGCAGCAAGGCAGTTAAACCCTTATTTTACACTTGCATTACGTTGCTGTTTGATGCTTTACCCTGCTACGTGCTCCAAGCAGGATCCTTTTCTCTTCCAGGCATGTATCATTTCTTCCTCTTTGGTTCCTTAATTGGGTTAGATCCCATAATATGAAAAATATACTCTGATATTGCACCTAGAGCACATTGATGAGGCCTAAAGAGCTCCTCTGTGATGGGAATTAAGATCAAAAAGGATATGGAATTTAAATATTCAACATCTCTTCTCAGATATGAAACAGAAAAACTGTTTTGATGCAAAAGTCATTGCGACAGAATATGTTACTTAGACTCTGGGACCATATTAGGGTAAAATGGCTTTTTAGATAGAAATTACACTGAGAGAAACTCCTTCATATGGAAATTATGACATTTTGTCTACTGCCTCTTACTACAAATGTTTAAAAGATCTGTTGAAAATATTCTTTTAAGAAGTTGTATCAAGATAAAAGAAACTGAATAAGAACCAGTATAGTTTAGAGGCTTATTTCTGATTAGTTTCTTAATTTAGACCCTGTTAACTGCCAGAAAATTGCGCCAGTTACCAAAGCTGGGGAAGCCTAACTGATAACGTAGTTTATTTTGCAGTTTGGGTTTGCTGTGCTTTTGCCAGGCCCTCACCCTTTCAGTAAATGAATGTTGTGTTAATTCCATGTACTGATGGGCTTAGAGAGGCTCAGGAAAAAAGGCTGAGCCGGAGTACTAACCCAAACAAAAGACAAGTGTACAAAAACCACATTCTTGCTGTCTGTTTGACAAACTTGTCCTACACCTCCATCGGAATTTAGCTGCTTGATTTTTAGCTAACCATTGATCTTTACTAACATCCCACAAAAAGCAAGGACTCAGGAGAAGGCGGGCAGCTTGCCCCATCAAGGTTTCAGGTACAGCCAGGCAGGACATACTGACAGACAGCTGAGGGATTGCTAAAATGGCTTGCCAGGAAAATGGACCTTACATCTGGGCAAGATGCATCACCATTTCTTTTCCATCTGAGCTGCTCCTCCCATCAGATTTGTTTGTATTGGTATAATAAATAGAGTTTGGGGAGTATTCTCAGGTACCTAAAGCACATCTCTTCTGTATATGCTTGAACCATACAACCCTATAGTTTTCCTTCCCTATCACTTGCCAATCTATGTTACCATATCCCCATGAAAGAGGGGAGATTCAGGTGGGATGTGAGGAAAAAATTTGTGGTAAAATACTGGCATAGGTTGCCCAGAGAGGTGGTGAATGCTCCTTCTCTGAAGACATTCAAGGCCAGGCTGGATGTGGTCTGGAGCAACCTGATCTAGTTGAAGATCTCCCTGCTCATTGCAGGGGGTTAGACTAGATGACCTTTGAAGGTCCCTTCCAACCCAAAGCATTCTATGATTCTATGATCATCATCTAGTCTCTGCCTTGCCAAGTGATGACAATGCTTATGATTATGGATAAGGGAAAATTAACTTGGCTGCCTCCTTTCCAAGAGTATAACTGGGCTGCCACTGTAGGAGTGGTACTTGGGGGCTCAGGGAGGGCTCATGACCATGGCTTGATCCCACCATGGCAGTGATGCTATATCCTGGCCCAAAGTCTCCAAGTGCCTGTGTCTAAGAGACTGTGCTGCCTTTTTCTAGGAGTCAAAGGTGGGGTTGGACAAAGCTTGAGAAGAGGTTGATAAAACTCACAGCGATGCCAAGTGTTCAAGCTGAGCACCTGGAACACACCAAGCATCTGCCAGAGACCCCTCCATGGGGCTCCTTCCCTCACGTCACACAACCCATTTCCTCTTCCAGGGGCTCTCCATGTCCTCCCCACCCTCTTCCCATGGTTATTTATATCAGGGGCTCTGTGTCCTCCAAACCATCTGCTTGCACAGTCCCCCATCCCTCTTATCTCCATTCTCTGGCTGCAGGAACAGCGCATGGCTCATTACCACCTACAGGTCTGCAGCGAGGGTGAGCAGGAGGCTACGGCTATGCAGGGAGATATTAATGTCCACCCACAATTAGCTCTGTGAGCTTTGTGGAGGTGGCTGATCCTATGTGCAGGGTCTCAGGGGTTACCTCAGCCTGCAAGCTGTGTTGGGAACCCAAACTGGGAGAAAGTAAAAGACAAACTGATCCAAATGAGGCTTGGGTCTGTGGTTGCACCATCCCCAGTATGTCTTAGGAGAGCATACGCTGAAGTCTGCCTGACTCTCCATTTCTGAGAGGGAATTGGCATAACTTACATCATCATCATCATCATGTTTACAGCCCTGGCAGAGGCAAGCTAGGAAGTTCTGCTGCTAATCAGAGCCCTGGGCAGCTGTCACACACAGGCAGCAGCTGGTGAAATGGCCTCTGGTGGTCAAGAAAGCGAGCCAGTACATTGCCTTGGTCTTGCCCTATTGCTCTTGGACGGGCTGACTTGGCAGGGGATGGTACAGACCCAAAAGAAAACAATTTGAAAGGTCCATCATCTTTGGCGTTCCTCCTGGCCTGAGTGTATGCCTCACATCAGTCTGAATTTCCTCCAAATTTTGTCTGGAAAATCCCTACGGATAAATGAATATGAAATTCTGGCTGTTGCAAATTAACTTTCTAGCTTTGCCTTAAAAAGGGTGCAGCCTTCTTGTAAGATATTTTGGTTTCCTTAAAATTTGGGAGCCAGCCGAATTTTCTTTAGGGAATGCTGTGGGAAATCTTTGATGGGAAAGTAGATGATAAAAATAACTATTTGGTGCCAAAGGCGGTAGACTGAGGATTAAAAGCCCCTCTGAAGTCAGAGACATTCAGGTCTTTGAAAGAGCTCAAAAAAAACAGGCATAAAAAGCAGTGGGTATCCTGGGCTATGACCATGGTTGGGCAGCTGATGACTGAGTCTAGGTGAAGGATTTGGGAAGAGGAAAACAACAGGTGGCGAGCAGAAAAGGCATGAGAATCAGATCTGCCTGGGGAATAGATGGTGGATAGAGTGACCGACTGCTGATGTGAGAGAAAATGCCATGGAGAAAGAGAAGAATCAGATGAATCTATGGTTAAACTCTCCCTCCTAAAAAAACCTAAGGAAAACCCCTAGACTTAAAAGTACTTGTTCCCTTCAAAGAGGATGAGAGCAAAGCGTGACAGATACTAGTCATGTCACTTAGAAAGGTGTTTGAATACCACGATGAATGATGAGCATGGTATAAGGACTTAGAATAACTTACTTAGTTAATAAACCAAATTTGGGACACGAAAAGAGATTCACATGGGAAATACTATAAGATTCACTCCTTGTGTAGATGTCTTTCTATAACCAGTAGATACATTATGATTTATTTTTTTTTTGTCCAATGCAATAAATTTTCAGCAATAGAATGAGGAGCGTCACACTTCAGGCTGCAGCAAGCGACACATACACAAGCAAAAGAAATTTGAGATGTATCATCATCCACTGGCAAATTCCAAACCCAGAATTTAGCCTCACTTAAAAACTGCTAGGGCTTTTTGTTTTCCTGGCCAATACTATTTTATCAGATACCTGTTTACAAAATTCAGCCAAATAGTCTCTTTTTTATGAATTTTTGGCAGATGTGAATGAACATGTATTTAACAGAGCCAACTCTCCACCTAGGCAGCTCCAGTCTTTTGACCCTTGCTCATGACTCCTACTGCATCTCATTTGCAATAGAGTTGGTCAGGTTTCAAAAGGTATTTGCTGTCAGAAATCAGCTGCCCCCCTTTTTTTCTTTCTTCTTCTTTTGGTAACCACCTGTTGCCCTGAAACCTGTTGCCTTTTCATGATACATTTTGGTTTGAATCTGAATCATTATCAAAAGTCATTGTCAGACTTTTGATGGTAGCTTTAGAGGGAAATACTGAAAGACTGCTTAAACACTCTGTAAAACAATACAGAGCTGAGTTTGTGTTGAAAATATTGGGGGAGGAAGATCATTCTGAAATGTCAAATATTTTCACAACTCTGTCTACCCTGTCAATGTGTGGCCTTTTCTGTTTCCTCTGGGAGAATCTGAATGGAAGCCAAAAGATAGATACAGGACGACCAGTTGGCCACCATACAACCTTCTTCTGTTGCTCTTGTTGTAAGAAGTGATAGATGTAAAAGAATAAAGAAACCTGAATGAATGATCAGGGCTGAAGTCAATACTTTGACATTTCCATAGCCGTACAGGTTTAGCATCCCTAACTTTAGAATAACACACTGCAAGAGTGAATACATTAACCTATGCTGTTATGTCTTATCTTAGGCACAAGCAGTCCCCATCTAGAAAGCCTGCACCATTCACAAGTGTTTCTTAAAAAAAGAAAAAATCTACTTATAAAGAAGCTTGAAATTATTGTTATTATTAATTATTATTATAATATTTTAATTTATGGTAATTTTTACCTGATTCAGTGCTCAGAGGTGAGTTTGGTAACATCTCTGTATTGTTGATGAACAAATAGAGGTAAAAGAACGGGAAAGACCTGCCACAAACCACTCAAAATGCATAGGAACTAGACTTTATTAATGAAGCACCTGAGGAACCAGACTCACTGGTCTTCCCTCTGGTCTGTCTTTGAAGAGGATGTATGACCACATGTACAAAGCAAACCCCCTGGACATTACCCTTGTTCTTCTACTCTTGCCAAGCAGATGAGAGAAGGGTTAATCCTGAAGTCTTCCCACTGGCAGGATCCCTTCCTCCTCAATATGCCTCAACTTTTTGTTTTAAACTGCTTCAGCTTGTATTTTACCATTTGTTATAATAATGGAGTCTAGCGAGAAGCTCATGGCCCCATAAACTTTACACACAATTTTAACTATGTCAGCTTTAAAAAGTCAGTATCTGCCTCATCAAAGGGCAATCATATCCAATGTGGGTGTTTGTGCCAATTGTGTTTTGAACTACAGCAATAATCCAACCAAACCATGCAAAAGAACTTTTCTACACCCACATTTCTTAATTATCATCATGAGACTGAGGTAGTTGAGACCAGATCTATAATGCTTTCTGGATGTCAAAATGCCCACACACCTTCTGTAATCCTTGTGCTACCATCCCCCTTTTATATTGCTTTTGGCTGGTCCATCTAATTACCTATCACTGTAATTGTTTGCTGCATTATTCCCAAGTCCCACAAAGGCTTGTCAGGAGGAAGGGGCTCTGTTAAAGAAAATAGGAAACAACTTGTTTGATTAGACTTCCTTAGCTGCGCAACCCTATCAACATTTTAGTGGGTGATAAACCCCCTTCAGTCCCCCTTCAGAAATGAACCATTATTTTTTTTAGCAATCAGTTGAGACCCAGAGCTTTAAAAGCCTCTGCATACATTGCACCTGTAAACAATGTGTTTTCTTGGGAGGTTTGTGGTCTACTGTCCATTTGGAGAATAAATAAGTTCGTTATTTTTGCATGTGCTACAGTCAAAGGATCTGGAATGGGAAAGCAGCGAAAATGTTATGACTTAATGAACATGTTGCGTAATCATTCTTGCCAAATGTCAAAATAAATTGGAGGCCAAAGCATACGGCTTACGCTTGTTAAATTGGGGGTTTGTGTGCTATTTTGGGAAGGAAAAAAAAATAAAAATGGATAGGCCACACCACAGAAAGGCAGGGGGGAAGAGAAAGCATACACTCGGCCACTTACAGCAAGACCTTGGTCCATTACAGTCCCACTGCTAATATTCCCCATGGGAGACTGTACAACAGCCTGGGACCATGTGGAAACCACTTACCGACGGCAGAACTGGCTCTATGGCAAATGCCCCAGACTCGAGGCTCTCCACCAGCTGAGGAGGAGCAGGGGCCAATCCCCCACAGCCCTGTTTATGCCACAGACCAGACCTGGCTAATCCCTAATCTCCGCCTCCCTGGAAAGCATGGAGCTGCACTGTGGGTGAAAACCAGTCACATCCATTACTGACTCCAAAAGGCACTTTTCATCAGGAGACTCTGAGTTTGCACTCTGCCATGAAGTTCAAATGACAACAGGAATAAAGTGGCTGGAGCCAGATTTCGCTTTTGCTGGAGGCTGTTGTGAAATTCCTGTTCACTTCTACAGATACCCCATTGAATCCAGTTTTGGCATAAAGGTACTGAGAAAGGCAGGTTTTGCCTATTTTATGCAAAGAGTTTTCTGTTTGTCCAAGCAAGGAGTACCTTGAAAGCTCCAAGCTGGGAAATATCTACACAGCTGAGGGCCCAATTCTTTGAACACCAAAGCAGGTCACAGCTGTTTTCCCTATGAGGTTGTCTCAGGAAAAGAACAATTAGGATTATGTGATAAGCAAAATTACTCCCGTACTTACGTGATTAGTAAAATAGGACTCTCAAACAGCATGTTCAAAGAGAGATCAAAGCAATGTTGTTCTTTTGCGGTTAGATTTTGACTTATTTATGGTTTTCCCCATTGAGTACATGTTCTAGCAGCACCAAGAGGCCACAGGCACGTGCTTTTTACTCCACCTCTACTTCTAGTAATGGGAGTGCCACAAAGATGCCTGTATTTCTTGCTGCTTGCATGAAATGTGTGGATACATGTATGTGGCTTTCATTTATTTTGTTTCATGGCACAGGGAGGGGGGAAAAATCCTTTTCATACACCTACATCTATCACATAGCAACTAAGAATAGAAGCAATATTGAGACAGATGGAAATGTTAACGGTGACAGCTCACAAGCACGAATCACACATTTGTGAAATAATGAAAAGGGTGGGCAGTTGTTATATGAACCCCATGTCAGTTGGTATGTTTTCCTGGCTATAATTTCTGCAGGAGTGTGTCTCAGAGATATTTTTGGTTAATGGGAGAAGCCGGTGCCCTGCCCTGCCCTGCACCTTGCTGGCATGTGGGTGTAGGGATTCACTGAGGCTGGCGAGCCATTTGCATGCAGAACTGCACGCCAGTCACCCTGGGTGCTGCAGGACGTCCTCTGACACTTTCCTGCCAGGGCATTTTAGTATTCCTAATCATGTGGTGGGAGAGATGCAGACAGGAGGTGCAAAACAATTTGGAAACCCAAACATGAGGGAAACACGTGATACACTGGTTTCAAACCCTTACTTCCAGGCATACAAGGATTAACCTTTTTTCTACATATCATCTGCCCATGTTCTGTGGTGCCTGTTACCAGCTGGACTCACTGACCACAAATGAAAATGAGGATTATAAATCCAGCCCAGTGTTTCTAACCCACGTTTCTCAGTTCTTCATGCCCAAAAAAACATCATCCCCATTTCAAGGATTGCCCTGACAAGCCTGTTGTCGCTAGCCCCAGTTTCTTAGCCCAATCTAATGTTAGCTCAAAGGGGAGTGAGCTGTGAAAGTGCCTATCCATATGGATTTTACCTTGTGCTACCTGTCTCTTTCCCAGGCCTGGGGAACCTGCTGATTTTCAACGACTTTGAGAGGTACTGTTTCCTGCAGATGCTGTTTACAGCACTTGACATGGCTATTTTTTGCTGGAGGAATGAACTAGTTCTCCCGAAATCTTATGGATGCTCTGTGTATCTGATTAAAAAAATTCAAGCAGCTACATCTTTGAGCACTCTGTGGCGATTTACTACAGTGATTCATGGTGAGACTTACAGCTCTGAGGAAAATCTGTCCCTCGGGATTCATCCACCTTTCCGGAATTTCTCATGGCAGAGCGATCGTCCGCCACCAGAAGCAGCAGAAGCAGCGTATGGTTACTAAATGGCAGCCAGTCTTTCATTTTCTTGGGGCATTTCTGAGACCTCAACAGTATCAGTGTGATAAAGAAACAAAATAAAGGACCTGCTTCACAAAGGGAAATGCGTGCATCCAGCCACCTCAGAATAATGAAATGCTAGACATAATCCTCCAGCACACCTGCCTGTGAATGGTGACCACTAAAAATAAATAGTGAGGACTATCAGACCATTTGAAATGGGAAGTTATTGAATGATGCTAACAATCATGTTATTATCCAAATGGGGAGATGCCAAGAATGACAAAGTTGGAAGAGACCATGCCTACGTCAAATACCACATGAAAACAATATCTCATGCTGGACACAGACACCCAGCAGCCACTAAACCACTGAAGACAACACTCATGGTATCTGGTAAAATGAAAGGAAAATTATAAAAGAGGAGCAAGACAGCAAAACTTTGCAGGACAAAGGGATAGTTGAAGGAGATAGATAGGAAATTTTACAGTATCATCACCATAAGCAATGAAAGGTGGTGATGAACCACCACCACGATGGTGACAGCTCTTGGGAAATAGTAGATACTAAAATCAATAAAGCTACTTGCAGATGAAGGTATGAGTCACAGTGAGCAAATGTGACCGAATAGGGCCCAGTGTTATTTGTTAGCAGCCGCCCATCCCATGCAACTGCAGAGAACGATTAGAATTCAATACAAACACAGCAACAGAGGTAGAAAGAGAAATACTGGAACCAAGAGGGTTTTTAAGAGCTGGAAAAGAAGTAATAGGTGTAAAATTAAAATATAGGAAGATATAAAAGATTACCCATGGAGTGGAAAATTGATATAAATAGAAGCTCCCTGGCAACCTCCTATATAACAGAACCATTTATTTTGGGAAGTGGATAGGTTTTAGTAGGGCTCATCACCACTAGAACACAGTAGGTATATTCAAGTATTAACTCTACCACCCGACTTTTCCATGGAGTGAAAAAAAAAGATCAGGGGACGTTTCATCACGAACTGAATGAAACTGAGACTGCAAACTAGATGTGTGTGAGTTTTATCCAGCCTGCCCATGATGGATGCTTCCAAGACCCAGCTCTTGGGCTAGTTTCTCCTCGCCTTGGAGCTCCCGAGAAGCGCCTCTCATCACATCCTGATAGGCATCCCCAGCAAACGCAAGGTCTACGAGTGGAAATGGAAAAACACACAGTGGAGATCCTGCCTGGCGCCGTCCCCGGGCTCCCACCCGCGTATCTCCGAGAGAGGAGGGTGCCTGCTTGTCTTTAATGATAAAAAACCACATACACACACCCCGAATAAGTACTAACTCAGAAGAGAAGCCAGGTGACCGAGTTAGTGGAAGCTCCCCCCGGTGCCGTCCTGCAGCACGTCCATTTTAGCTGTTTATCCGGGGGCTGCTGCCGACGAGCCTCTCCCGGCGGACGGGGACGGGTGTGCGGCATCCCCGGCCCCCTCCCCGCAGGACGGTGCCTCCCGGTGGGGAGGCGGTCGCCGTAGCAACCGCGGCGGGGACACAGACACCCACAGCGGCTGGGGGAGCCCGGCCCGGTGCTGCCGGTGCGGTGCGCGGCGGGGATGCCGCGCCGTCCCCCGCGGTGCCAACTCCCCGCCTGCCGCGGGGTTCCCTCCTCGGCGGAGCTACGTGCGAGCCGCGGCGGGAAGGCCCACGGATCCTCCCTCCTTCCCTCTTTTCTTTCTCCCTTCCTCCTCACCCGCTCCCTCCCTCCTTCCCTCCCCGGGGGCCCCGGCGCCGCAGCGGAGCCGGCCGCGGGGCGCCGCCGGTTCTGCCGCAGGGAGCGCCCGTCACCCCCGCGCCGCGCCGTGGCGGGCTGGGCTGAGGGGAACCGGACCACGCTCCGTGTCCCCCTCCCCCGGGGCGGCTGCTGCCGGTGTCCAGGATCCCCCATAGTGCGGAGGCGCAGGCTGGCCCGAGCGGAGCGGCGGAGGCAGTGTGGACCCCTCCTCCGCGGGAGCGCACCCCTCCGCGGCAGCACGGGCAGTGGGGCACATCTCCGTACGGCGCCGGAGAGCTCCGGAGCTTCTCTACCTGCGAGCACTGCCGCTACCGCCGCTGCTCCGCCAAACTGCTGACTTTCCAGAGCTTATTTTTAGCCCGGAGACTAAATATTATTAGCTACCTTTCTACGTAGGAAGAATCGGAAGGGGGGATGGAGGAGAGGGAGGCACTAGAGAGAGGGAGATGAGCAGAAAGCTTATCCGAATGATCTCCAGGTGGGGGGGCTGCGTTTGGGTTTCAGGCTTGTCAAACGCCACCACCACCCTCCCGTTAATTATAGCAAAGTAGCTGCGGATATTGGATCATCAGCAATACATGCACGGCTCTCCCTCCCAGCCGTAGGTTGCGTACACAGAGGGGCCATCAGGGCTCCCTCAAGCTGGGGACCAGCTCATTTCCATGTAGGTAAGGATCAGCTGCGTCTCTTTATCTATGTAGGATCAGTTGTGCACAGTGCCAGCTAGAGCTCAGCTGCGTCTCTTTAGCTATGCAAAATCAACTTGCATCCTTAGCTAGGGGATTTAAAAAAAAAAAAAAAAAAAAAAGAAAAATCCATTGCATCTGCTTATCTAGGTAAAGCTCAGTTGCATCTCTGCCCAAAGCATGCACACGCACATAGAGAGACGAGATTCCCAGATTAAAATCAGGCACAACTTAACTCAACTCGTAGTGCAATCTCACCAAGCTTCTCCTTCCTTTTCTCGCCTCTGCACACAGAGCAGCCAGCAAGGTAACAAAACTAAAGACTAATGGCAAAGAGCAGGCACCCATCCCCGCGCCGCGGAGGGGGAGAGGCAGGGGCCGGGGGGGTCACCCCTCCGCTTACCTTGGTCACAGCTAACACCACGGACAGTGGCTAGATCGCGGAGATAAACACTGGCATTTCCCAAAGTTGATACCGTCAAACCAAGCCCCGGAGCTTGCAAGACTCTGTGGGGTCTGGTTTTGGGTGTTTTATTTCCCCTCCTCTCCGTTTCCTATTCCAGCCCGCACCACCAGGAATCCAACTTCGCCCAGCTCCAGCGGGGCGAGAGGGCGGCGGGCGGGGAGGGGAGGGGAAGGACCGGGAGCGGGGAGAGGGGGTGGCGGAGGGGAAGGGGAAGACGGGGGGGGAAGCCGGTACCATGTGCCAGCGGCTCCCAGAGCCCGCAGGGGCGCGGGGCGGGCGCGGAGCGATGCGGAGCGGGGCCGCCCCCGCCCGGTCCCCGCCGCCTCTGTCCAGGGTGCTGCCTCCGCCGCTCCGCGTCCCCCCGCGCCGTCACGTGCCGCGGCCGCGCCGCTCCGCACACCGCGCCCCCCCCCCCCCCCGCTTCCTCCCGCGGCGGGGCGCGGAGCGCGTCCGTCCGTGTGTGTGTGTGTCCGTCCCCCCCACCCCGGCTGTCAGCCGCGGAGAGAGTCGGGGGGGAAGGAAGGGGTGTGGGGGGGGGGGAAGCGCCCGGCGGCAGCTCCAAGTTTCTCAAGCGCGGCGTCTCCATCCTTAAATCAAAGAGCGTTGCGATTAAAGTTACACCGTCTAAAGCACAATTCCCCCGGCCTCCGCGCCTGACATGCTGCTTTGGTATAGTAAGTGCCAGAAAGCCGAGCCCGTGATACCAGATACTGTCGTTAAGCAACAACTCAAGCTTTTTCTTAATTTTTTGTTGTTGTTGTTTTCTCTCCAGTTATAAAAATAGGCTTTTTTATTGGTACTCACCATTGTTTCTTTGCTGTCCTGGAGACAGAAGTGTCTTAAAATCCAGTCTCTCCAACAGATGCTGGAAGGTAATGTGTCTTGTTTGAAGTCATCATGTGAGAACTTCTGCTTTGCTCAGTGGATCGCCCACCACTTGGTGTGACTTATGAATCTAATAACCCTTTGCAATATCCGCAAGCTTAAACTCTCCACCACCTTGGTGCCTACAGAAGACAGAAAGCAACTGGCAGGGAGTTTTAAAAACCTATAGATTTACGCAAACGCCTTAGCTCAGAGTCACGTTTCCCTTTGAGTTATTACGTGAGCTTAATGAATGAGAGGGGTTACCAGCTAACAACGGTATAAAACGTGATCGCAGCCGCCTCCCAGGAAACCAGAGCGGGACGGAAAGTTCCCGAGGAAAGTCCTTCCCGGCCGCGGAGCGAGCCCCGACTCCCACCGCCCTCCGTCCGCCTCCCGGCCCGCACAGGGAGCCGTCCCCGGAGCTCTTCGCTGGGGACAGGTAAGTAAACGTTTGCCTTTTATTTCTTTTTTATCCATTTATTTATTTATTTATTTTTAAATGTCACGTTCACTCCGGCTCACACCAGGAAGCGCTCCAGGGACTTGTTGCATCCTTCCTCCTGCCACAAGAGGAGCGTGGCACAGTTGCCAAGACGAGCTCCGTTTGGAAACCCCTGCCTTTCCCAGTCGCAAGTTCCCAGCACCTCCCCCTTCCCCCGCTGTGCCCCTCGGGGCTGCCTCACACCAAGGGGGAGGAGGGAAGCGGGGCGCATCCCGGGGCCCGGCCTTCCCCTTCTACCCTTCCCCGCCGCCCGTCCCCGGCCGTTCCTGCTACGGTTCGGTCCGTCCTCGGCGTAAAACCACCCGCCCGTGCGCAACCGTGGCCCCTTTCCCCACGGGAGGAGGTCGATCCCGGCTGTTATTCCTGCCACAAGTCTCACAAAGTCCTCGCCCCAGCATTTTTGTCTCCGAAACTCGAGTTAATTTCCCACTGAACAGCCCAGCGCGGAGAGTGTGCGGCGCGGGGTGGGATGGGATGCGGGGCGGGGGTTGGAATGCGGGGAGGGCTGCTTCGCCTTTGGAGTCGAACTGGAGCCAACTGAACCCAGACTCTCCAAAGCTTGTGGGTGCTGCCTCTCCTAATAGGAAAAAAAAAAAAAAAGCCCAAGCCCCAGCAGCTCCTCACCCGCTCCCATTGTCTCCCGAGCGACTGTCGCAATCGCGTTTACGGGTCGTTCCTCTTCCGAGCGCCCCTTCTCCCATGCCCACCCCTCGCAACCCAGGTACCTCCGCCCGGGAGCCCAAGCAAACAGCCTCGTCCATGACAACCATTTATGTTGATCCATGCAATAACCAGCAGATGCTGCCCTAGGACTGGTACAGCTGGTACTTTCCTGCCTCGGGGGCAAGGTGTTAGAAGAAAAGTCAAGTGGTCTCCAGCAAAGCTGCCCTGAAGAGAAAGAATTGCTGGATCCCTTCATCGTCGTCCCGCACTTGCTGTGTGCCATGCAACAGGCAGAGCCGTTCAGAAAGGCTGTTGCTGATGTAAGGCTGCACCTAGTAGATCACCCTATCAGTTGTCACCCGAGCTCCATCCTTAAGTATTGATCTTCAGTCAGGAAGCTGAAGTTTTCTTCCAGCAGTTGGAAGTACTCGTCGTTTGTGTTATTACTAGTTGGGAATACTGCTTTTTAAATTACATTAAAAGAGAAAAAAACCAAAACAACCCCAAACCAAAGTGTTTCAGCAAGTGGGCTTGCAACGAGTTCTGCCTTCCCCCAGTCCCTAAGCAAACAGCTCCTGCCCCTCCCTCAGGGGAATAAAATAACTATGGTAATATCTACTTTGGGTAGCTAGTCACAGAATTCATATTTTGACTACACAAATATGTATTCAAGTTTTAAAAGTTTCTGACTCCATGGAGTCCTCACTGGTTTGGAGTAGAGAGAACTTTATAAAGATGAACTATCAGTTAAAAAAAATATTGCTACATACTTATTTCATAGCTCAAGAAACAGAGTCTTTCATTGAGAAAGCAGTTCCAGCTGTATCACTTGTAAGGAAGTATTTTATCTACAGCACTGCTTCCCCTCAGCTTCTCATCTCATTAAGTTCTTAGATATTTCCATTTTCTGAGGAAGGCCTCAGTTGTTAGAGATGCCCAGAAGAATCCTTTGGTGGGTCATAGTATTATACTGATGTAGTAATGTTAAACTTACAAAAAACTTCCAGGAAAACTTCCCAGGAGATCCACAGCGGGAACTGGACTTGCTATCATTTCAGTCCTGCCCAGCTGCATTTTCCAGAACAAATCAATGGGGTTTGCTAACAATACTAAGGCAGGGTCATGCTGACAGAACCACCAGCAAAGAGAGAGCTAACTAAAAGAGCTCCTGGTCAAGACTTCTGCTAAAGACAACACAATAGGACTCCACCCACTTAGGGATAGCTGACAAGTGATAACCTACCTCATGCTCTTTAGGCCAAATTAAGCACCTATTTTCTTTATGTCACTTCAATCACGTCAGTCTGAAGTAATTAATACAAAACCAGGCACAGTAATCAAGAGAATGGTACCAATGGTACCAAAGTGTAGGGAAGAAGAAAAGATCATTGGTAGCGTAATATGGGATGCTATGGAGCATGGGAATTATCTGGCAGAAGAGGAGGAGGTAGTATAAAGCAATCACAGTCCTTTCCTTGTTGTGCCATTCACTCTCCATGGTGAGAGAACAGCCCAGGTTGTTTTGATGAAGCAGAGCTAAAGATGGGACATCAGTCAATGCACAGAAATGCTGGAGGAGAATCACTGACAGACAGCCGAGATTCCTGCAAGAAAGGCATTGGAGAGGGAATGGAGCAGAATTAAGCCCAGATGCCTGTTGAGTTTCCAGCCATTTCCTTTGTCTACATCTTGTTTCCGACTATGTTCTTATCTCTAGAAGGACTGATCCCTAGGCTATGGGAGATGCAGCCATGAAAAATCACCTGATGTGAGTAGGTGCGGGGGATTATTTTTCCTTATTACCATAGAGGGGCACAATTGATTCAAAATTACTCATTGGACAAGTCATACTCGTCAGTACAAGTCAGGACCAGGGAGTAGAGTTTGGTCCACCGTTTAAAACTGATAGCCAGGTGATCCATCTACAGGGTGTTGAAACAGGATAGCTGTTAGCTTTTGCCAGAATGACAGGGCCCAGAATTTGCTATATTCAGGTAGTTCATACATATAAGGCAATGTACATCTCTTGTTCCAAGTCTGTTTATCTTGGATTTACATTGTTACCAGATGAAGTATACAGCTGTAGGACTTGACTTCGGTGGGACTACTCATATGTAAATAGTGACATAACTGTTTATCAGATGAGGCCTAATTAAGTGGGAATCAGTCATACATTTTCCCCTCTCTCAGACAAAAGAATGTGAAGAATACTGCAGGAGCATTGCTAGAAAGTCACAGCACCTTGAACCATCCTGCCAAACACCCAAAAATCCTCAGCGAGCTGCAAACATTCATTCCCTGCCTTAAAACATCTCTGAAAACAATGAGCTATTCTTGGTTGGCTTTTTTACATGCTTGAAAGGCTACCAAAATGTGTGGACAACTGCTAAGCACACGCTAAAAGACACCTTACACCCATTGTGCACGGGCTGCTCCTTCAGAGATCCCTGAAAACCCTCCTGGAACACCAGCGTTAGCAATCCAAGCAGAATCAGATGCTAACTGCAGCTGTCAACTTTCTGTAGATGCTTCTGCAATGAAAGCTGTATTATTACATTATTGCTGTGTGAAACGGGACTGCCAGCCATCAAATGGCGTGTTTGAAAGGTCTCCCAGGGGTCACTATGTGCTGGTTTGGCTGGTAACCTCCTGCTTCTTCAACAGGCAGGTTTGGCACCTGCCCTGCTACTCCCTGGAGGGTAAATACCATCCTCCCAGTACATGTTTAGAGCAGCCTCCCATCAAGTGTTGATTTTCTGTGGCTGATCTCCTCCTCCTGGAGAGATTATCCCTCTCCAATATCTCCATCTTTTCCTGCTGCAAGCATTAGCAGACTTTCACTCTGCCTCCTCTCTCCCTGGAAGAGTTTTCCTTTCTTTCTGAGCCTACTTGTCTTCAAACTGCTCCCAACTGCGTATATTCTGTGCTGGTAACATGCAGATGAACATCGTAGTCATGATCCCACTCAGATACTAAACAAGCCTCCCACCAATGCCTAGTCCTCCTTTAAAGCACTAGAACGTTTCAGCTTGCTTTCAATCTCCTGAAAGCACCAGGAAATCCTCTGGAGTAGGCAGGCGGCAGCAAGTGTGTTTGCTATGTTTTCACCTCAGAGAATGGCTCAGCACGGACTTGCCTCTGAGTGCATGTTTGGAGGGCAGAGAGGGCAAGACCCCCAAGGTCAGGTAGTGGGTCCATAGCCAGCACAGAGCCTTGAATCCTGCCCACCTCCATTCAGCACCCCGAGAGAGGGGCTTCAGCATCAGCATCAATGGGAGGCATTTTGCACCTTGGCTTCTGTTAAAATCACAAGTTGTGCCAAGCACATGTTCACGATTAGTTAAACCAGAAGAGAGACCCAAAGGGCAGCTGGGTTGCCCAAGGAAACTCAGACCTGGTATAAGTCAGGATAACATCAGGGTTTCCACCATCCAAGGTGTTTTGAGCAAACACCTTGAGATGGGTGCCTGGGCCAGTATTCCAGCACTGCAGAGGCAACAGCACAGGCTAGAGCAGGAGGAAACATGGCAAAGGTAGGAGTGGGTCTGCCAGCGTTGTGTCAGCCTTTTTGCTCATGCTGGGAAAATACTTGGCTGTGCATTCTTGGCTGGCTCTAGGTCGTCCTGCATCGCTTTTGCAGCACACTGGGGCTGTACCCAAAGTTTAAGAACAGGTCTTTGAATTTTGCCTTAAGCATTTATTTGCCATCAACTATTGTAAAAAGTTTTACTCCAGCTATTTTTGTTATTTGTGGAAAAGGCATTGTTTCAGGAAAACTTCTAGAAATAAGGTTTTGTTTTTCTCAAACTACCACTGATGCAAACGTAATTCAGACTATATCTTACCTGCTTATGTGGCACTCATTTAGGTTAGCTGCAAAAGACAGGAGCGGAGATAAATGTAATGGAAACTATTGGCCCACGTAAGTTCTCCTGGATGACCTGAGCAAAATGAGCCAGCGAGTATCCCTTACTAGAAGAAAACCAGAGATAGGGAGAGAAATCAGAACCTGGAGAAAAAAAGAAACATGACAGCTGTAATCTGTTACTATTGCAACCTGATTACGGGATTCGTTGACATGGTGGAGGACCCTGTCTTTTGGCAGTAAAGACAATGTTGCTTCACATAACCACAGGGAAAGTATTTCTGGGCATATCAACCTTTAAAACTGATTCTTTTTTCAATTTCCTTTAAGAAGAGCAAACATACAACATGACCGTGAACAAAATAAGCTACGCCACCACCTCATCACATTTTTAAATGCAGTTCTGTACAGCCCTGAGTTAGTAAAGAACTCCAGCACTTCCAGTACAGAAATACTCTTATGGAACTAGAGGGAATTAGCCTTAATTGTACTTAGGAGCAGAAAGTAAACGCATACTTTAGTTCCTTTCTAAGTTAATGTTTATAAGGAAACTATCTCCCAAACCATATTAATCTACTTCTCGACAGTCAAATACCCTATCAGTTTCCATGGGAGTTCTCAGTAACAGCTGCGTATTTGAACCTCATTGAGCATGATGGAAACATGTTATTGTTAAGAACAAAATATCTGTTGGAGAAATTATACACTGAGTTAGCAGAGAGTGAGAGGAACTGGGTACATATCACGTCAGGATTATTAAGGGTTGCTGGCGAGCTCTGAGTAAGAGTGACCCTTGACTTTGTCTCAGCATTTATATGATGAACTCTTCCAAATATAACTGTGTTCTCTGTAAGTCCCTAGTGTAAAAAAGGAAGGAGGTAAGTTGACAACAGAAGACGAGGGAAACAGGGAAATAGTAATGTAGGATACAAACACTAAAGGAAAGTAGAAATACAGAGAAACTCTTATGAGGCCACTACTGAACTGAAAGCATTTAGTAAAATTATAACCTCTTGCACCGAGGTAACTGAAAAAACCCCAGCTATGTTTGCAACTGTCCAGTATATTTTTATCCTGTCATTTTCCAACTAAAATGACAAACAAATTCTCCCCTGAGACAGTATTCACAACAGCCAGGAAATAGTGCTAATGTTGACCTAAATAAATAAAGCTTCTCCTGCATAAGAATTCCTGCAAGGATCCTTTAACACAAGGTACTCTGAAAACATTTACTGCAAAATGCATATGAAGCCCAGGGGGACAAACACCCTGCTAGGCACTATGGTCTCGCTATTCCAATTTGGCAAGTGAGGCTGAGAGCTTTATAAATACACTTCTGAAGAAAATAGTGGTACTCAGGGTAAGACTTCTGATGCCAAATCAGAAGGTCGTGGATCCTACTGGAGACCTTTCAGTTCCAGCACAGATGAATTTTCATAGCGAAAAATCTTATTTTGTGGAGTTCTATGCAGAGGTTTGAGCTAAGGGGTGTTGGCACACATACTGCTTTACCTACATTGTTTGATGATGATTTGCATGATGTTTTCTGCCTCAGGTGATGCTATTACTCCTGCTTAACTTTTTGATGGGGTTATTCATTGCTGTTAATGAGAGCAGTTACCCACTTAAAATAGATCTCTTTAGATGCATTGTTTATTGAGGTGGGTTAGGTCTGTTGTTCTTAGCCAATCTGAAGCAGTAGAGCTGAGATCCGTTTCCAAAATCAAGGCACCCAGAGACAGGGACAAGTCTAAAGCAAGATTTTATAGAGTCTTATTTATGATTTTATTGTAAATGCACCAAACTCAGCAATGTTAGAGGCTGTTGGTAAAAATATTATTGCCACTCCTACTTTCCATTTGCAACATAGATTTGAAGCTAGTTTTCTTCCATTTGCAGCCCACATACAGCTGCAACATCCTTCCTTTTGCTCTACCTGATAACCTGTCACAAAGGTAAGCTGTTAGCAAAACCTTTGCTGACCAAGCCTTCTGTTCCAGCAAAGATGACAAAACTGCCTTGTGTTTTTCCAGGATTTGGGGCTAGAATGGCAAAAAAGGGCCATTATTTTCATTTAGTGCCCCCTGTAATGCTGCCTGCTTACCTTAAAGATGTTCTGCATGAGCTCTATGAGTCAGTACCTTTCTTGCATGCAATGTGCATAGGAAGCCTTTACGTGCGCAGGAGTACTGTGTCCAGCTCTGGGACCCCCAGCATAAGGAGGACCTCTTGGAGGGAGACCAGAGGAGGCCATGGAGATGTTCTGAGGGCTGGAGCAGCTCTGCTCTGGAGACAGGCTGAGAGAGCTGGGCTTGTTCAGCCTGGAGAAGAGAAGGCTCCAGGGAGATCTTAGAGCAGCTTCCAGTGCCTAAGGGGGCTACAAGATACCTGGAGAGGGGCTTTGGACAAGGGCCTGTAGGGACAGGACAAGGAGGAATGGCTTTAACCTTACAGAGGGGAGATTGAGATGAGATCTTAGGCTAAAGTTCTTCCCTGTGAGGGTGATGAGGTGCTGGCACAGGTTGCCCAGAGAAGCTGTGGCTGCCCCATCCCTGGCAGTGTTCAAGGCCAGGTTGGACGGGGCTTGGAGCAACCTGCTCTAGTGGAAGGTGTCCCTGCCTGTGGCAGGGAGTTGGAACTGGATGAGCTTTAAGGTCCTTTCTAACCCGAACCAGTCTGTGATTTTATGAATTAATACACTTCAGCCACGTGAGTCCTTTCTGCCTTTTATCACCCCTGTTGGAGCTGAACTAATTATCATCTGCACATTTTCCCTTCCACTTTCTTCTTTGATGCACTCTCCTATTCTAATTGCTCCTCTTAGGAGCTGAAATAACTTTTGTTTGTGACCCAGAGAACTTTATTCAATAAGTATATCAAGAAGTGTTTCTAACACTGAACAGCACACAAACTGCATGATTACTTTTAGTGTCTCTTATTCAACAGAAAATATTTTAATAACCTGAAATATTCTTCAGTGAACAGTGCTGGATCTGCACAATTTATAGGATATTTAAATATTTTTACATTGGTACCCAAGATTGAATTCCAATATTTCTCTTTTGTATCTCTGAGCATTTTAATACACTTCTGGGAACACTTACCTTTTATGATGAAAACAATATTTTCTAACATAAAGTGGTGATTTCAGCTTAAGTGCAACCATATGTATCTTAGGGCAAGGGCTTTTGGTTCTAAATAACTGTTTAATGTTAAGGATCTTTCACGATGGAAATGTCACAAACTACCATATACCAGCTTTCCTGAAGAAACAAAGATAAAACGCAGAACAGTACAGCTTCTATAGTTAAAAATAAATACTTTGAAGCACAACTGAAAATTGAGATTTTTTTTTTTCAATGAAAATTATGTAACTACAGAGATATGGGAAAACCACAAAACAAATCTGCTTGATTTAATAAGCCTGTCTTTCTTGGTATGGGTTAGATCATGTCCTATTTTAGTTTACCAGTCTGATTACTGGTGGATAATAACACCCTAAAACTAATTCCACAAAACTATGCAAATAACTTCTCCCTGGGTCTGTGCAGCGCATACCCCTCATCAGTAGAAACATCACATTCAATTATTTTGTTTCAGGCCAAGATCTCAAATCTTTCAGAAACCTGAATTAATCTGTATGGCTTTGAGGGACATTTTCGTGTCCATTTTACAAGAAGGAAAACTGAGGCAGAGAGCATTTAAACTGCCAGTAAATGACTCTGATATTGCAGCTGGGTCCCTAAGCAGTTTGCCCACAATAATAATGCCGGTCAAGATTTTGCAGTCCTAATACTTTTTTCTAAGAAGTGTATAATGATTCTTCTCCTGTGCTGGGTATATTACTCTGATACTGGGAATAGATCCATGTAAAAAGTATTCGTATCATAATATCAAGGATATGCACTCATTCATATTGAGCATGCAATATCTGCAAAACACTGGAGAGGAGCAATTATTAATTTGGGGGTAAAATGGCTTTAGTTGTTCGACTTGTGTGTAAATCAGAAGAGAAAGCAGAGGACTTGGGCAAACAGCAAGAGAACAGCAGTCAGGTTTTCCAGCTCTTAAGCCTTCTCGGACGTGCCCCACCTACTCTGAAGGTTAATATTCACCTCTGGGTCACTACAGGCTTCTTGTGCGTTTACTCCATAGTCTGCACCCTGGGGTAGTGAACTGGGAAGTAGTTTTATGGAAAAACTTTGAAATCATAGAATAGAATCATAGAATCATTTAGGTTGGAAAAGATCTTTAAGATCATGAAGTCCATCCATTAATGTTACACTGTGAAGTCCACCACTAAACCATGTCTCTAAGCACCACATCTACACATCTTTTAAATACCTCCAGGGATGGTGACTCCACCACTTCCCTGGGCAGCCTGTTCCAATGCTTGACAACCCTTTCAGTGTGGAATTTTTTTCTAATATCCAGTCTAAACCTCCTCTGGCACAACTTGATTTTGTTTCCTTTTGTCCTATCACTTGTTACTTGGGAGAAGAGACCAACCTCCACCTCACTCCATCCTCCTTTCAGGTAGTTGTAGAGAGCTATAAAGTCCCCCCGATCCTTCTCTTCTCCAGACTAAACCCCCGCAGTTCCTGTCAGCCATTCCTCATCAGACTTGTGCTGCAGACCCTTCACCAGCTTTGTGGTCCTTCTCTGGACCCTCTCCAGCACCTCAATGTCTTTTTGGTAATGAGGTGCCCAGAACTGAACACAGGATTCAAGGTACAGCCTCACCAGGGCCCAGTACAGGTGGATGATCACTGCCCTGGCCCTGCTGGCTGTGCTACTTCTGATATGGGCCAGGATGCTGTTGGCCTTCTTGGCTGCCTGGGCACAAGCTGGCTCATGTTCAGCAGCCATTAATCAGCACCCCCAGGTCCTTTTCCATCAAGCAGCTTTCCAGCCACTCTTCCACAAGCCTGGAGCGTTGCATGGGAGTGTTGTGGTCCAAGTGCAGGACCCAGCACTGAGCCTTGTTGAACTTCATACAATTGGCCTTGGCCCATTGATCCAGCCTGTCCAGATCCCTCTGCAGAGCCTTCCTACCCTCCAGCAGATCAACACTCCTGCCCAACTTGGTGTCATCTGCAAACTTACTGAGGGTGTACGCGATCCTCTCATCCAGATCACTGATAAAGACATTCAACAGAACCGGCCCCCACACTGAGGCCGGGGGAACACCACTTGCAACCAGCTGCCAGTTGGACTTAACTCCATTCACTACCACTCTTTGGGCTCTGCCATCCAGCCAGTTTTTTACCCACCAAAGAGTACACCCGTCCACATCATGAGCAGCCAGTTTCTGCAGGAGAATGCTGTGGGAAATGGTGTCAAAGGTTTTACTGAAGCCCAGGTAAACAACATGCACAGCCTTTCCCTCATCCACTAAGCAGGGCACTTCATCTTGCCATAGGAGGTGATCAGGTTGGCTAAATGCCCTGAGAGTTCCCAGCTGTGGAGGCAGGGGATGGTCACCGCTTACGACCCTGCAGTAGTTGCACTCCTTACCTGGTGCCTGCTCTCCCTTTGTGCCTGAGTATCCTTGGAGCCCTACCCTGCCTTGCAGCTATAGGAGCTGGGCAGTGAGAGGAGCCCCATGGTATGCTGCGCCATGCAGCTGGAAGTGCACACGTGCGGTGGGCAATGGCAGTGATCCAGCCAGGATGCTGGGGGCCCTCCATGCCGTGGCAGCCATCCCGTGCCGTGCTGTGCCACTAGCCTTCCCTCTGTAATCAGGCTTTTAATCAGCCAGCACGTGGGACAAAGCAAGAGCCTGAAGAGCAGATGATGTATGCCAATATTTTCTGATCTTTTATGGGTGACTCATTTTTTGTGCAGCCTGTTTTCCATGAGGAGGAGAAGGCAATCCAGATACTACCAGCGAAGGGAGGTGTGAAGATTCAGATAACTACAATGAAGATAATACCAAATTATTTGTCGGGAAAACTCAAGATGACTATCGTTATTAGTAATTTCAGTCTCTGCGGTCTGTGCAGTTACGTGAGACTGAAATGAAACTTTGCCTAAGGTATCCCTGCCTTTTAGTGGGTTTGATTGTTGGCTTAAAGATGCAGCTGTGATGAAGATGCTGTCTCTCATAATCTCACATTTATCTTTTTCTCAGGTTCCTCACAAATCTTTCGACATTCCTTGCTCAGGAGTAATCCCCACTATATCTAAAGTACATGGCAGTACTCCGAAGGAAAAAATCTGGGAGCAAAATCTAGAAGGAAAACCATAGGCTGAAAAACAAATGATTAATCATAGGTAGGTAAGAAGTAATAGAATATCAATACTTCTCAATTATTTAAACTCAATCAACAGCATATAAATCACTGTATCTGAACACGTCACCTTCCTCTACCACTAAACCTCTTTAAAAAAAGTATTTTTTGGGGTATTGGCCTAAAGAGTGTTCTCGGAGAGTAGAGCAACACAAGCAAAAAAAATGGTAAGATAAAATTATTCAAACCAAAGTTATGTAGTTAGTTAACAACATTAAGCCTTGAATGCCATTTGAAAAATGCAGGCAGATTCTTAGCTACTTCAATTGACATAGGTCCATGGCTTTGTGATGCTGAGCCACTTTGCACCAGAGCAGGATCTCTCTTATGTACCTCCAGCCTCTTAGAGAAACAGTAAAGAAGAAAACCAAACAAAAACTGTTCAAATCACTCTAGTGATTGCTTGTCTATATTGATAACTAAATGAAGCTAATTATAAACCTTTCCCCCCACCTAATTCTTTAGGTGCTTTAGGATAAAGTCTTTTTGTTGTGAAAACTCGTTAGTGAAGCTTATTCTCTGTCATTTACACTTACTAATATAAATAGCCAAAAAGCACTGATGAATAAACCACTGGCTCTGAAATACAGCAGTATGGAGAGGCCTATGCTCATAGTCACGTGAAGTAAATAAGCACAACATGCTACCCTCTGTTGTTAACATTCCCCATCCTTATATGCACCATTTTATGCACTTAATGTCTTAAGTTTTACTTCCCAGTGCAGCTACATACACGTTGCAGAAAGCAAGAAGCTCCTGAAATAGTTGTGCCCTGATGTCAGGGTGCACACTAAGCCCTGGGAGGTGATGCTTTGTTTTACGAAGGGAGGTAGGAACTGGCTGTTCCTGGGCCAGCCAGAGGAGCCATCAAGAGCACGCAGGCTCTCCCTAGAAGCCAGTCCAGAGGACACAAAGTAGGGTTGGATGACATGGAGCAGGGAGAGATTAGATGCAGACGGCACTCACTCTGCAGGTTTCTGGCTGCAAAGCAGGAATTGCTAATAAGTGAGGAGGTGCTGGGGTTCAGCAATAGCGAGGGCAGTGATGCGGCCTGGTAGAGACTATAGCAAGAAGTCCTCAGTGGGAAGTGCCATGCCAGTCCAGTCCAGCACATTGGGAGGCGCTGGTGCCACAAGGGCATGAGAGCTCAAGTATCTCAGGCGCATCTGGACTGCAGGCAAAAGGAGGCATCTCCAGGTGTTGCCTCCAGTGCAGATCAAAATTCTCAGGAAGAGATTAAAATCAGAGCCTCTCACTTGGATGTCAGCCATTGCAACCTGCTTCTCCTCCCAAAGCAGTCAAGGCTGGGGTTCAGACAAGACTTTCCAAGTTTACCTTACAGAGATGTGGCTGGTTGCAGTGCACCATGCTTTGGCAAGTCCTACGGTAGGGGGGGCAGGCAGGGCATGGCCAGCCTTCACCATTGCACATCCCCCTCAGTGCCAGGGATGCTGTGCAGAGGAGAGGATGGGCTAACATCTGCAGAGATGGCAGAAATGCTCTGGCAAGTGAAAAGGCTTTTATTAATCTGAGAACGGTGGTTATGTAGAGCAGGAGTGTCGTGTCCTAGAGTGAAAAGCTGGGCATCATACTGGCCTACAGCTTCCCAATCTTTCCATACACATATGCATATATATGAGTAACATATTTACATGCACCTGTATGCATTTACATGCACATGAAGACTGATAATAAACCAGACTGGAAATTTGGCAATTTAGAGAACAAAAAAATTAGAAATTAGAGAATAAGTGAGAGCAATGGCACAAGAAATGGTCTTCCTCAGCTCCTGGTGCCCTGTAAGTTGGAATGAGCTACCTGAAGCCTTTTCCCTGAAGGTACACTGGAGCAGGGATGCCAGCAGGAATACTATGGTGAGAACATGGCTGGGAAGATTATTTGTATGGGATAGGGTGAAAAAAGTCAGGAGGACTTCATGTCTCCGCCATGCTGTGTACAGAAGCAACCCTTTCATGTGCATGGCTCTCAGTTTACAGGAGTGAGATAGAGAGAGCAGGATCTGAAATGTGTGGGCAGTATTTTTCCTCTCTTATGAAAAGCAAAGCAACATTGAAATAGTGAAGTTGACAGAAATAGTTTTAATACATAATCATTATTTCCCACACAAAATTTATGGCTATATTGGCAAAAGCATTCCTCCTTAACCACTCTCATGGACAATGCACAGTTCAATGGCCAAGTACTAAGAAGTTAAAATGTTTCTCCCAGTAAACTTAGAGCAGTGCAGGATGTAAAAGCCATCGTATCTATGCAAATCTCAGACTCCTTCATCTTCACCTCCTACACGCGCATGGTCTACAGAGGACACAGGTATCAGTGAGATAGGCAGAAGCATGCAACACAAGACTGGACACCCTAGGAAAACTATAAACCCAACCTACTTCACAGTTCCCCATGCCCTCCTGGCCAACTGATCCTACCTCTGAGAAGACATAAAGAGCCACATGAGCTCCTTACCTCCCGGAGGTGTTGGGAGGATGCAATCCTCTGTCCACAGGACAGCCGCGGGGATTTGCTGGGCAGAGGCACCAGAGCAAACACTCGCAGGACTGAACAGACCAGCAAATTTGTAGCAATGTAAGGTAGCGGTTGTGTAACAGCCCTGGTGATTTACATGTGCTATCTGCAGATAGGGATGAAACGCGGGGTGCCTGCAGTACGCTTGCACGCTCGTACACGCACACCCTGGAGGAAGAGTAAAGCGGAGCCCTTGGATGTCAGTCAAGGCAGTGATTCAGAGGCAGAGCAGCACGCGCGGGATGGGTAGCTGCTAGCCAGCTACTTGTTGGGTGGGCTTGGGCTAATTAAGCTGTCTGATTGGAGAAAGGAATCAAGGATTCAGGAGTGAGAAAAGAACAAAAGTGCAAGTCAAACTTCAGTTTTCTGAATCTAACAGAAAATTACCTATTTTTATGGTGTGGAGGGATGCTGAGCTGAAGACAAGACTTAGTTCACAAAATGCAGTTTGGCTTCTTTTTAGTCTTAATCTACTTCCTGCTACACACCCCTCTGTCCAAAACAACATACATCTTCATAACATCACTTGCATGTGGGGTAGTCTTGTTTTGTAACAGGACTGGGTTCAGGGAGGAAATTGTTTTCTGATGGTCTGAATGGCTTTGTAAATGAATGATGACTGAAGATGCAGGCAAACTGGGAGATACAGGGAAGAAATTGATAAATAGAAGAGGACACTGTGGAAAAAACCCAAGGGGATCTAAATTACTTACACAAAATCCAGTAGTAATTTGCATGCTTGGTATTAGGTATTAATGGCATCTCTCTCCCTGCTACACTGAAACATGCTTTATATGCACGGGTAAAGGAAACTGCCAACCACCCCAATGTTTGTATTAGTTTTAGAGAACCTCCACATTTAATTTCCAAGCTTAGAAGGAAATAAGAATCCTGGAGCTCTGGAGATCATTGCTGTTTCCTTCCAGAGCAATTCTGCATGTTTGACATTTTATCTGTTGTTTATGTCAGGCAAACAGTGCCTGGACAACACACAGAGTGGGCTACAGCAGTAACACAGCAAGTGAATACCTATGAGTCTCGGTGATTCATCGTGCCAAAAAGCCCTTGCTTTAATCACGGAGGACAGATGAGGAAGACCATGAGGATTTATGACTTTGAGGCAGTGACAGCTGCCCCAGGTATTCCATCCCAAGTCTACAAATCAATGCTTTTATTAGAAAGTGACAGTATTAATGGCGAAATGTTGAGCAACCAACCGCCCCCCAGAACAAAACTGCCACGCGAGAGAGCAACCTTGCCTCACCCACAGAAAAATCAGTCTGAAATGAAAGCTTTTCAGTGGCTGAGGGATCCATCGGCAGGCTCATTTCTAGCTAAGGTAATCTCGCCTTTCTGAGTGCTGGGTTGCCTGTTTTATCACAGGCGTGAAGCAACAAAGAGTTTAGTGCCAGGACCTTGTAAGCAGCAATTAGCTGTAGAGCATCCCCTAGCCCTGTGGCATCCCTGTGTGGCTGCTGCCTTTCACTGCTCCACTTCCACAGAGCCCTTTTCTCACCCACTCTGCTGTTTTAGATGAACAGTTTGGTGTCCGCATCACATTTTATGTAGCAGACCGATGGTCTCTCCAAAGCTGCACTCTCTACCACAAACAGATGGGTCCTGTTTAAAAGCAGCAATCCCTACAGGTCATGGAAAAATGAAAGCTTCCCTTCAGAACTTGCAGCTGAAGTACATGGCAAGAAATTAAGAGACCTCAGCTCCATCGTCCCCTTACAACGCTCACATATGGAGGTGAATAGTTTCCTTATCTATGCAAACTCGGTTTCTCCATATCTGAGATGGAAAAGCTGTCTCTCTGGAGTGTTTATTCATGAAAAGGGTTGTGAAGCTTTCAGCCAGGTGGAAACATAGAAGTGCAAAGTGCTAGTACAGGCAGCAGCTGTAGCCTGCTTATACCCAGAAATAAAGAGAACCAACTACAGGAAGGACATACTGAATGCTTCCCCACACAACCCTCTCCACGAATCATGACATACTCTTTATTTTAGAAGAGGGACAGGGACCTGCCCTGCAGCTGCTGCTGCCCTGTAGGGCAGGGAGGTAAAAGGGACCCTAATGCAGAGCCCTCTCTCAGACTGAGCTGCTCCAGTAAGGTGATAACTGCCTTCTAGCCTCAAAGAAATTTCCATGGGAGTCATGCCTTTTCCAGCATTGTTTGAATCACCAAGAGCTGCCTTTCCAGCCTGCAAGCACTTGATTAACCAAGATGTGCCAGGCCATGCCTGCTGCAAGGGCTGAGCCACATGGCTGCCCTTTGGTGGCCTATGAGTGGCCATTACAACACGCCATCAGGGTAGTTTAGATTTTCTCAACCTCAAAAGGTTGATTTGTCTGTTTGATTTCAGTTTCAGTAGCTGTAAAAACCAAATACTTGCTGTCCCACTGAATATCCTGTAGCTCATTGCAGAAAGCAAAGTCAAAAGCGAGATTGCATTCAGAAGCCAATGCCCATTTTGTCATTGCAAACTATAGAGACAACACATTTAATTTAGAGATACTATCCTTGGAGTTGAGTGCTGGCATAGGATAATGGTCACCTAGCACTGCAAAAGCAATACCAGGATGTTTTTCTTTAGAGAAGACGTGAAATCCTGCGTGAAGCCCATTACACTACCACGGTGCCTAAGTTGCTGTCTCTGAGGAAGGCTCGGGAAGAGGAGGGTCACTGCTTCCAGAGATGCTGGAGGCTGCCACTTCCCACTCAGGCTGGGTAAGGGCAGCCTGTTCAGAGCTTTAGGGTTGTTTGTAGTAAGACTCTTCTACCTGTCTCCATTTGTTTTCAAGGGCGATTAGAAAAGTAGTATTTAGGGGGTTGGGGAGAGAAAAGAGACTTTTGAGGGACTGAGCAACCCTTGGAGATGTTATTGCATCCTCATGGCATGCTTTTGTCATTTTATTAGGAAATACTGCTATTTTTCCTTCAGCTCTAATCTTTTGGAGAGGCAGCATCAGTAGTCAGAACCACCACACAGAAATTTCTGTGTGGAAGCATCCTCACCTGAAACTTAAGGTGTTGCCATAACATTTTGCTACTTCTACTTTCCCTTCTGCAACAGGTCCCTTCTACCGAACATGTAAGCAAGACCGAGTGCTACTTGTGAGAATGTTATCCCAGGGATGCAATTTTTTTCCACCATCGATAATGGGAGAGACAAGAACTATCTTCCAAGTCATTGCTGTGGCTATCATCAGTTATCAAAGAAGAACATAAACATACTTTGACATTTATGTATAAAGCAGGACAGTATCAAACAAATGCATAGAAAGCAGGAGAAAGTAAAAATAACAAGCCAAGAGTATCTTTGAAGCTCCTACAGTAATGTGAAACATCATTCTATCGTTTTCTTTGGAAAAGTATTTCCTGTGGTGTTGCCTCTGTATGTGCAAGACGATTGTTTACGCAGCTAGTTCCTAAGCTCTATACACTTCCAGCTGAAAGATCAGGAAAAAATAGACAAGTCAGAAAATGTCACCTCAGTTGGGATTTTTTATCACAAAAGACTCTTAGTAATGACAGTGATTCCTGGAATAAGATGATGGAGCATTTGAAAGAGAGAGAAAAAAAAAAGGAGATATTGTCAAAGTATTGCCTGACGACTTGGTGGTTTGAGTTTTGCAAAGATACAATGAAGCCGATGGTGCTGTGGGCTGTGATGCTCCAAACCATCTATCAGCTTAGCAGTACTGGAGAAACTCCAAAGTAGGACAAAGGGTGATGGGTTTAAACTTAAACAGGGGAAGTTTAGATATAAGGAAGTTCTTTACAGTGAGGGTGGTGAGGCACTGGAATGGGTTGCCCAAGGAAGTTGTGGATGCTCCATCCCTGGTAGTGTTCAAGGCCAGGCTGGACAGAGCCTTAGGCGTCATGGTTTAGTGCGAAGTGTCCCTGCTCATGGCAGGGGGGTTGGAACTAGATGATCTTAAGGTCCTTTCCAACCCTAACTATTCTATGGTTCTATGGTTCTATGGTTTGCCTATTTCCCACTTTCCAGAAGGGGATGAATACACAGCTTTGGAAAACAATAGCTTCCAAGACCTGCCATAAGAGTATTTCTAACATTTTAATGACCTGAGAGCCAGACATTTTTTTTGGTTTTGGTTAGCAGTTCAGTAACATGCCTCAGATGTTTTGCTTCACTTCTCAACCTCACACGTGGTACAGCATAGCCAGACGCTTGCGATATGCAGCATCACGGGTAGGCACCGAAAGAGCACTGCATATACAATGGAAAAAATGCAGTAGCCACACACAGGCATCTATAACTATTTATACACACACATACTGCCATTCAGGTGAGCACAGGCAGCCTGGATTTTCTGGGCTGACAGGTTATTTACTCTTCTCCCAGCCTTGGAAGGTTTTCCCTGGTGCTCGTAACCTGTGCCCCTCTGACAGGGCTGGGGAGTGGACCCACCACGAGGTTCTTCTGACAGCCTCCAGCTCACCTCCCTTCCCAGTTAATGTTAAGTAAACATCAGCTTTTAATCTCTAGGGCATTACATTTGACCTTTGCACCCACAGCAAATATCTTCATAAATAAATACTGAAGCAATGAGGAAGGAGGAGGTGGGAAGGAGAGAGGGGAAAAAATAGCATATGTAAAACTCTATTGAGCTGTCTGGTCACTACATCCTGATACAAAGGTGATTGAGGAGGTTTTGTGATGGATGACGTCATTTGCAAAAGCTCTGTCTGTAGCTGCCAGCACAGAAAGAGGTCCTTAAAATTCCAGCAGCTGTAGCTCTGCCATCCATCAGGGAGAGGAACACAGCTATCCACCCACCCGCTTGGCCAGCACAGGAGCCCAAGCCATGAACATAAGTCACAATCATTTTGTTTGTGCAAAACTCTTGGCCAGGAAGCAGCAGCCGGTGCCTGGCTTGCTGTGTGTGCCACTCCTATTTGTACTGACAAATACATCTGTGTGCAGGGCTCCCAAACTCCTGGTGTGCAGGGCTTTCCCTACCCAGCAGCAAACTGGCCAGGGGGGAAGATGCTGCTGCTTATGGTGGGATTACTCAGTCGTAGGAGTACAGCCTGTGCCTACCTGCGAGAATGATTGTTTCATAAAGGAAAAGAGGTCAGTGTTGTTCAGGCTTCCATTTGTAGGCATTTAAATACTATTTTAACCCAATTAATCTTTTTTTTCTTTTCCTTTAGACTGTCGCCCATCATGTAGGGTGCAAAGTGGAAATGGTTTTTGTCTGCCTTTGTTTGGATCTCAGCAGCATGAATTTTTAATTGAAAACTACGCTCTTACACCAAGAAGCCAGATAGGTTTGATTCAAACCTCACTCAAGCATCCTTGGATTCTGCTTCGAGTACTTTATATTAGAATTTATATTATTTAGACTAAATATTATTTGTTATTTAGACTTTATATTATTTAGACTAAAATAAAACACTGATCTATGTAACACATTCCCCATTCAGAATCTTTGGGGAACTTTGCAGATAAGTCCCACCTTTTTCCCCTGCAGCTCTTGGTTACTTGGTCTGGTTCCCACACTGCTCACACTGGTTAAGTGCCGACCAATTCCTAGCAAAATAAATACTGTTTGTTAGTCAGTACAAAAGCATGTGGCTTCTTTGCCTGAGTTATAAATTCTCCAGAGGTTACACCTGTGGCCAATAGGGCATGAGGGATGATGCAATATGAAAGCAGGTCATTATTTGAGTAAACATGAGATGATGCCATGAGGAAGTATTTGGCTCACCAGGTGGCAGAGAGAAACAGCATTGTTATTCCACTTTCCTCTGTTCCTTTGTCAAGGAGAGCACCACCAGCCATTTTTCACATTACACAACTGTCCTCCTGCATTCCCTACGAGTTAAGTGGTGGTCTAGGGAATGATGTAATCAGAGCAGGAATTTGGGCTTGATGGCTTTTTCCCCACCGATTTGAGGCACCAGATGGGGAACACCTGCAATTAACAGGACCAGCACGTTGATATAGAGAACACAGGGCAGTACGGTACACCTCATCAGCCCCTATTTACCCAGGGGAAACCAGGTATAGATATGCAAGTCAAGGCATGTGTACTGCTGCAGCTCAGAGTTACTGTTGTTTAATCTTGATTTCTCTGGGCTAAAGGGCAGCTACCTAGGGAAGGCAGAGGGTACGGGGTTGATCCCCAGCTCCCTTCCCGCAGCCAGCCCCCGGGTTGGCACGATCCGCACACTGACCTTTCCAGGAATGGGGCTGCATGTCTGAGTGAAGACTCACTCAGGATCAACCCCCGTGACTCTGGATAAATGAAACACTTTGCCGTCTGGCATATCACTCCGTTTCCCACGAACGGCACAAATAGTCACCGCGGCATGTACAAACACAAGGAATCTATTATTGGCACCTCTCCTTGGCTCGCCGTCGTGACGTCCAACCTGGAGGCAAGTGTTAATGCCCTTATAAGGCTCCTCGCACACATTTCAATGTGTTATCCTTTGGCCGATGATACAAAACTGCTATCTCAGTAGCATACGGCATGGGGAGGTGGGAGATTTTCTTGGCTCTGTGGCGAGAGAGAGAAATTAAAAAGGAGCCTACAATGCTGAGTCACTGTGACAAATAACTTACTATGGAATACATTCAGGCTTCAGCAAGGAGGCAGCTGATAGTGAGTCAGTGACTGACTAGTGCCTCCTAGATTTTCCTCCTTGGGAAAGATTCAACCTAATGGGATGAAGTGCCAGCAAAAAGTCATTCTCGGAGGTATCGAGTCAATATCGCTAATTATACACATGGTTAAAACTGTCAAGCGTCATTATAGCGTATCACATAATGTGTGCGTTTTGTTTGGTGTGTAGCATCCCCTGTTATGATGCAGTTCAGCACATCCCATTAAAAACGCTGCTTTTCAGACACTGGAAATTTTGCCACACTTTAACTGCTCAGCTGTGTTAATTCAAGCATCTCCCCTCTTTTGGTTGCTCAACTTTGCAGGCTTATGAATGTCCTATTTAGTGTTCTGGTTTAGCACTTCGCAACAAAATTTAAACCAAAATAGATAGTCTTGTGTTAAAACCCCCTTTCCAAGTGCAAAACTGGTACAGTTTTGAGGCAGAAGGTAGAAGGTGGTCACAATTCACCCAAACATTTAGTATCAGTGAAGTTAAATCTGCATGTGCTCAATCATGGCCAATTTTGTGTATGTGTATGTCTTTCCTCCACACGCCCCCCTCCCTCCAGTCTGACAGACCCACGCTCAGAGAGGGAAACAACATCTCGCCCTGAGAAGCAGCTCATTCACGACTGCGGACCGAAAGGCGGGAAGCATAACGCAAGTCTGAGCAACTTTGTTCTGGCCCCCTTCCCCTGGGCCTCAGGTCACGTACCTGCCAGTGAAACAGCAGAAACATCAAGAAACAAAGCCTCCCAAAGGCTGAAAAGCTGCAGCCAACCCCCTTTCCCATTCACACAACCCCCTTTCTCTTTACACTGCCCGACACAGCTGTCGATTAAATTCTCAAACATTCACACAGTGTCCTCCCACCTCATGAGTGACACTGCTCCATTTAGGAGACAATTTGCTGTCTTGCTGCATATAAATAATATGCAAGAAGTTAAAGGCAATTCTGTCACCCAAGAACCAGGTGTTGAAGCCTTTTCAGTCAGCCCATCCTTGGCCACAGCAGCAGGGGATCAAGGGGCCTGAGCAATGCGATACCTCCTGTCTTCCCAACAGCTGATGTCCCTTTCATCTTTGCCTGTGCTCTTGCCTCTAGAGAGACCCAACAGTATCAACCCTGAAATTCCTAAGATACCATACTAACTATTACATTATGGGGAAGATTATAACTATTCCTGAGCAGACCACAACCAGGTGGAAAGAATTTCCTATCTTCCTCTTCCACCTGCACTTTGGGAGGTTCAGCCTGGCAAGGGGAACATTTCCCCTCAAGTAATTCCAGCTGGGACACTGCAGTCAGGCTGCCCTTTCTGAGCACAAGTATCATGAAGGCGTAGAACAATCCACTGTTCCCTTGAACTGTTAACTAGCGAGTGAGTTATACTAATGCTGTTCCTGTCTAAAGACTGGCTGCTAAAGAATTTGTTGTTCAACTCATTTGAACTACAGGGGTCCAGCTGCCAGTGAATGGGGTCTATAAATTTGGTCAAATATTTTTGCATGATGCTTTTGTTTGTTTCTTGAACAAATGTGTCTTTTTTTTCCCCTAAAACAAAGCTTTTCTTGAGAAACGGTGATATCATCAACAATTTCACTGTCTTTTTTTAGCCCGGTGCATCTCTCTCCAACCCTGTCAGACAAAGGGCTTCCTTATTTCCACCATAGCTCTACTAAATCTCATTACAAACTCCACTATTAAAGCAACTGGCATTCTTGATAGAAGGGCCGAGGGGCAGCCAAGGGCTTTTCCAGGTCAGGGAAGAGGCAAGCCCGAAAGGCTGCAGAGAACTACTCGTTCCACCAGTGCCAGTGTTGGCTCGCCTGTGGTTGCTCAAGGACATTTGAATCAGGCTTTCAATGGCCTTGAGGCAATGTAGAGGTCTGAAAGAGGACATGAGTGTATAGTTATGATCAAGAGAGTCTGCTTTTAAGGAAGAATTGTCTTCTATCTGTGAAAAATCACACACAGACCCTGATTTTGAGAGCAGCAAGTTAATACAATTTTAAATAAAAAAAACCCCGTTATGTTTTGTGTTGCACGCTTGTCAGGAGAGGCTCTCAGATATGACCTTTCCAGAATGCCTGTCAGTGATCAGCTATAAAATGAGATGTCAGTAATATTTTTCTAATGCAGAGTGAAGAGCAGCCAACTTCCCATAGAAAAGGGGGAGGATTTTCTCAAACTAATTTTATTTCCTTATCTTTAGTCATCTGTTGAAAAGAAAACACTAAATATGTTCCTCAGTCTACTCCTTCCAGTGATAGCTCGAAGGAGTAAAGAACCATATGCTCTTTCAGCTGATCTATACTGTCTCCATGACAATGCACATTTACAAAGTTTGCTTCCAACAACTTTGTAGTATGATCTCCAATCACTTGTAATTAGGGGTACGAGGCAGCCTTTCAGGAGGGAAGGGCTGCTTATGTTCAAGGCCGGGTTGGATGGGACCTTGAGCAACCTGATCTAGTGGAAGGTGTTCCTGCCTGTGGCACAGGGTTGGAACTGGATGATCTTAAGGTCACTTCCAACCCAAACCGTTCTGTGATTCCATGCTGGTGCCGCTCAGCCATCTAGCACCAGCTGAGGAGCTAATATGCTTAGTCCCATGAAGTCCTGTACAAGTTTTAATATGTAAGGTACCTTAAATGGTTTTTTTACTTATAGAAAAGTCAGAAAGTCTTAGATTTTCACAGAGTATCCTCCTTGTTAAAGGATGTTTTGCTCACACGTTGTTCTAATTCAGTGAAAACAGATTTCCCAAGGTTTCTCTTGCTTGAGTACAGCAGGGTCTTGAAGCCATGACCTCCTTGAGCAGGACAGAAGAATGAAGGAGCAGGAGCCGGACATGGGTGCCCTGCATGAGGACACTCACTATGGCTGGAACTCAGGCAACGGGAGAGGGTTAGCTGGCTAGCAGGAAAAGGAAAGAGCATGCCAGAAAATAGAAGGGCATGATTTACAAACAAGGAGGCTTAAGTGTCAGTAGCAAAATAAAAAAGCAGTAACTCTAAGATGGGAAGGGGCACTTTGCCTCAAAGGCAAATGATAGCATTTCACTTTCACTTTCTAATGTCTTAAAAATGTAGTTCTAGACATAGGCACATTTTATACTAAAAAAAAGTCAATTCCTTGTCTGATCACCCTCCCAGTACTTCAGGCAGACTGCGGCTTGGAAAGTCCCATGTTTAAGGCTTTTACTCCTCTCTTTGGTCCAGCTTAGCTCACCCAGGATGGTGGACTGGCATTTCTTCCCAGGATCAGTGGGTACATCGGGACTGGTGTCCCTCACCCAGAGGGCCTGGACAGAAGCAGGTTGAACCCCAACATGGAGGGAGGGCAGAGCGGGCCCAGCCTCACAGGGCCTGGATGCTGTGAACAGCCTTTGGGGTCCTGGGACAACCTGCCCAGGATCCAGAACTCCATGGAGCGGGCTGTGTCCTGGGCCCTTTAGCACTGCAAACTCACCCCCACAGAGATTTATTTTGCTTATTGACATTTACTGGTGTGCCCAAGGTTAGCAGCATGGTGTGTGATGTGCACAGCTACCTGCCAAGGGCAAGGGAGTTGCATAACAAAACACTCGGGCCGGGGCATGTCTAAAATTTAGGGATCTTTTCCAAAATAGCATTCGAAGAGGCCAGAATCAAGAAGTCACTTTACAGCTCTCAACACATCATACCAGGGATAAAAAATCAGTAAGTACAGTTGCCTTCTTGGGCTTTTACCCTGTGCAAAACACTGAATAATATCTGTTCTGGGACTTGTGGAAGCTACCAGCATTCAGGAAAGGCATCAACCCCGCCTCTTGCCACCCATGTATGTCAGGACATGGTCTTCCTGGGAAAGGAGATCTGTTGCATCTTTCTTAAAAAGTGTTGGGAAAGGGTCAGAAATGCTGGCTGGTGGGCAGCAGCATGGAGTGGGACAGGTGCCATGTTTATTGGCACAAACAAGCAGATTGCCCGTGATGGGGACCACTGCTCCTGGAGGTGCAGCCAGCAAGACTGGCTGAAGCAAAGTCTTACCACCCAGAACCAGAGGTGTGGTGGACCTCTGCTTTATTCTCCTTTAAATCCTTTATACTCCTGGGTTGGTTTTTTTCCAAGTTTATGGGGTTCCCCCCCCCCCGCCTTTTGTTTATTCGAAATACATGGTATCTTTTAATCTTCTATTGTGTTAATATTTTTCTTCTGTGTTAAGAGCTTTCTGTTTTGCTGCAACTGCCAGAATAACTTCCATTTGAAAACACCTTTTGCTAGAAAATGTTGACATGTTCCAGTACTTACAGAAGCCAACTTACATATCAAACAGTATACAGAAGTTTTGATTTAATTCTAATCGAGCAAGCCAGGATGCCCAACTTACCATCTACTTTAATGGACAAAGTAAGTATCTTATAGTACAAGATAATAGCAGAAAAGCATTTGGGAACAGGCTGTGTCTGGGCCCCAGACTGTCGCTTGGCAGCCTTCACCTGAACAAGTGCAGAAACACGTTATATTGTTATTTCCATACATATTGGGAGGTTTTCACTATTTCCTAACCAGTACAATAGCTGTCAGCACTCCTGTTTTGAATTTCATGCATTTGCTTAATCGGAAACCAACAGAAACACACAACAGGCTGAGGGTGGTGTGTGAGGCTCAAATTCTTTCCTTATCAAGAAATAACCCAGAATACAGGTTACAGATCAGGTTAACCCCAAATAATCAGTTTCAAATGGACCTATAGTACATATTTCAGCTCAATAATAAAAACTTCTTTAGCTGGCTGTGACTGTATTTAAAAAAGTATAAAAGAACAAGGATACATTTATTATTTTAAAATCAACCTGACACATTTATTTTGTCAGAATGAAGCATTTAGAGATTGATTTTTTTTCTTCCTGTAGTTCACAACTCCATAAACTGACCCAAGCAGCAAAATCCCTATGAATATATCACATATTTTGATTTTTGCTAGACTTGTACCATTAAAATGACCTCTATCATTAAAAGTTCACTGCTTGTACATCTCATTTAAACACAAACAGGACTCCCAAGAGCTGTCAAACACAGACTCCTGAGGAGCAGCTTTCTGCCACTCTGCTGCTCCCAGCCCTTGCCCTCCCAGCAGCCAGGCTCAGGACACTGCTCGCAAGCTGTCTCCACATTCATTTGATGCCTGTAAGTATATGCCAAGTTCTAATTATGCTTGACAGTCCTCTAGAAATTCAGATTTCCTTTTCCCCCACCCAAAAACGCCAAATTCCTCCCAAAGACTATTTAAAGGAAGTGAAACCAAAGCTTCTCTAGTTAGAGCCGAGTCTCCAGTTATCCCTTCACCCCATATACTGGGAGCTAAGACAAATTCTGCCAGAGAAGAGTCACATCTAGACTAGTCTACCAGCATTATGCAATGAAAGGAGGTGTGCTGTGCAAGGAGTTTCTGCTGGGAAGAGAGACAGCTCAGAGTCACAGCTTCCTCTTCAAGCCTCCAAAACTCATGGGTTCAGAAAGATTCGGTTTCCCCAGTGCAAAAGGCCCTTCTTCCAGGGAGTAAGAGACAGCCCTGCTTGGGCTTTGCTAATGTCTCCATTTAGTAGAAAAGTACATGAGACCTGGCATACCAGGAGCTTAAGAGGCATCACGCAAACGTATTTGGTGCCTCTGAGAGCTCCCTGTTGAATGACAAAGGGTCCAATGTGTGCGCCCAAGCATCGAACGAACACTGCCTATTAAAGAGTTTAAGGGAAGGAAATGCTTTCCAGACACACAAGCCTTTTCTAAGGGAATTGCTACTCCGTAGGATGTCAGACACATGATGCCAATGCCATAAATGTCACCATACAGCAGTTTTAGTTCAGAAAATATATGATTGATGTCAAGAAAACCCAAGGAAATATTTATCCCTTTTAATTCCTCTTACCCCTGCCCCCTTCTCCAGGGCTTTGGGAAATAAGCTCCAGGAGATGCTTTGAACAGTCATGCAAAATCAATCACCTCCAGCTTTGAGAGGGTGGGAAGAAGCTAAAAAATTGACAACATCTTTTGTGAGGTTGGGAAAGGGGAGCAGCCCTGGCAGAAGCTCTTACACATCTGGTGCCTTCACAGCCTGGCTCTCTAGCCTGCTGTGCCCCTTGGGGATGCATGGCTGGTGGGTCCTAGGGCGTTTTTTTTGCCAGGAAGGATGTCAGGCCAGAACCCTGGTGGAAAAATTAAGTAGCTATCAGTGCATACAGAAGAGTTGCTTGCTGCCTGCAACATTACTGTACCCCAATGAAAAAACCAGAGTATTCTTTCCTATCCTGTTTGGGGCATAGAAGAGCAGATGGAACCAGAGGCACCTTTATAAGACTGTGGTCAGATGAACCCAGATGAACAGGTATGCATGGATGGCAGCGATCCCCGAGCCCACGTGGCAAGCAATGTCTCTTTGCTCTCATAACACCAAGCTCAGGCTGGGACTGGGCTGCATCTCCTTATGCCTCCTTGTCTGGGAACCCTGGAAATGATCCCCTTCCCCATGGCTAGGAAACCTAACCTATTTTTCTTATTTCTTTTTCCTATTTACTTTGTTTTGCTTTTCCCTAAGCCAAAACCTCTACTATGCGAGGGACAGCAACAACCCAAAAAGTTCATAGTTTGGGGAGATAAGCCAGGCAAAGAAAATATTTGTCCTTATTATGTAGGGAGATTAAGATCCTGGTTAATTTTTATTTAATTGCCTCCAGTTCCTTTTGGTCAACAGGGGAAGGCAGACACCTCCAGAGCGATCCAAACCAAGGACTAAACACCCCTGAGATGAGCCTATATAACTAAATCCTTACAAAAATGGCCCTCCTGGTTTAGATGTGTTAGTTAAATGGGGTTAATGCAGGCCTGAGTTACTGGCTCAGGACTGCATCAGGCTTGGGTTCAAGCTACAGCTGGCAGAAGAGTCGTGCCCACATCTTTGGAAACCCAGACTAAGACCTGGACTGAACAGCCACCCAGTCCCCCTAGTTTTTTCTGTGTTACTGTTGTGCTTCATGGTCACTGAGGTGGCTTTCTCCCCCCTTCCGATATGTGACTCCCCAGAGTGGGCTGTTTGTCCCCCCAAGCAGAAAATAAAGAGTCACACCAGCAGCAGAGGGTGTGGGGGCAGACGCTTTTTGGGCATCAGAACTGGCAGTTTTTAGAGCCTCCGAATGAGTAGGCGACTGTGCTGAGGCTCTTTCTCCCACCACAAATCACGAAGCCAAATATCTCAGCTGCACTGCATGTCTACAGGAGCTCCTCCTCCAGTGCTGGCTAGTGTGGGAAGGGTTCTGCTGGCATGCAGCTCACCCGAGCGACCACTTGTGTGCATGTGGTTAAAATTAAGGCGAGTCCTAGTGCATGTGTTTGAGAAGCAGACATGGGCAAAGCCCTTCTGCCACTTACAACCTGTCTGGCTTCACAAGAGCAACCCAGAGCACACCCAGCATCAGGACTGTGCCCAACCAGCGCATCCCCTCTGGGGATGTTGGCACTTTGATAGCCCTGTGCAGGGAAGAAGACGTGGGCATAAGGACACCAGAGTGCAGAAGTCTTCTCTGCTTCTTAGAGAAGGCAGGGAAATGAATTAGCTAAAGGTAGTAGAAACAGATGTACTTATGTATCTTGTACCCTATAAAAGAAAGGCCCTTCCAGTTAAACAGATGGGTTTAAGTGCCATTTAAAGCAACTGCTTTTCCCAAGAAAGCCTCATACAAGTTTTGCGTGTGGATTACGCATGCAGTTTATACAGGAAAGAGTCTGGCCACATATCTCTAACATCACAGAAAGCCTTCTTAATCAAATCTGAACCAGAGGAGTCAAGAAAAACAGCCCCATAGTCCTTGAACCTCAAGCAGTGTTACTGACTTAAACTACCTGTGGATGGGAGCTGCACTTAATTTTGCAACTGCTGCTTCTCCCTCCCTGTTTGCTCGCATCTTTTGATAGCCCAAGTAGTTTTTAGGAACAGGGAACAGCACGGCTTCATTATTTCTCATGAATTATAAAGACCATCACAAAAATGCATATGCAAAAGGGGAAGAGATTTCACAAAAACAACTGTGCAAGCGGAAGTTCAGTATAGACATCATGCCTCTGAACTCTTCAATGTTGAGCCACCAATTTAGCAAGTACTGCCTCAGGCCCTGCGCACCTTCCCCTGGGTTAATTTTCTTCAGGGATCAGAGCAATGAGAGCTAAGCAATAGGCTTCAGAGATTTCCTTTTTCTGCCTCTTTTCTTTTGCAATCCTGTACTGCAAACGAGGGTCATAACTAATATGCACTTCTGACCTATGAATGGAGAAGAATGTGGAAGACAGGAAATACCTTAGTTTCTCATTTATGTTCAGTAAAAAAGTGCTGGATACAGAAAAAGTTGAAATTGTTTGTTCCCTTCCAGTCAAAGTACTACTTAACAGTTAAACCTCCACAAGCAAAGCAGTAAGAATGAGAGGATAGTCAGACTTTGTTACAATAATCAATATGGATAAAAGAAAGAATAGCTTGGATGAAATTTAGAGAGAAAAATATCCTCTCATCCTTCCTCCATACAGGCTAATCCAAACACTCAGCTTATGCTGCTGCTGCCGTTTCAGAAGTGACAGCTTTCAAAAGAGCCAGGACTGGTTTGCAATGCTAAGCTGAGGGAAGCACACACAAGCAACAGCTGAACACAAAAATGCAGAGGAAACTAAAGTGTTTTTAAAAGCAAAAAAGAAAAAAATAACCCCAAGGTTATAAAATAGAGTGTGTAAAACAGAGTAGGGTCAAGGTAGTCCTAGCAGTGAAAGAAAAGTTGCAGTTTTGCCTCATTGCTTAAACCAGCGTTTAAGAAAGAAAGTCTAGTACTGACAAAGGTGAGGAGGTACAGAAACACTAAACATACCTGCTGGTGACTACACTAAAAGCCTGAAGGCTCATCTCCTTCAGAAAAGAGCATTCCTGTTCAATTGCTGCTCCATGTGCTTATACCCATGAACACTCCCACCACCAGCACTCATTCACTCTTGTCGACAGCAAACACTTGAGCCTTTTCCCTGTAAGCACTTACACCTGCTTCCTGTAGAACTGGTGGCTGTGCTCACACACTTGATGTCAAGTAGATTAGGGATCAGCTGGCCCTATATAAGCCATGCCTAGGAAGACTCCTTGCATCCTCAGTGTTTTATCTCTTAGGTTTCAGATGTCACTTCTACTAGCCAGTGACCTTCTAAGAGTGTGGGAAGGAAACGAGTTGCATGTTAGCACCATCGCCTTACTCTTTTTTCCACCTCTTTAGGGTCAGCTGCTTGCTCCAGGTGACAGCACTGCGGTTGCTAAGAGGGTTGGAGTCATACCACTGCTTCCGTTCATCATAACAATATAACAAAGCAATACAATATTTTTGGCTGAGAGGGAAGATAAAAAAATTGATTGTAACTATGAGTTCAAATAAGCCCATCTGCTCTTTGTTAGATACTATGGGAGATACAGCAGCAAATGAGCGCAAAGCTCTGGGATAAGCATGAACAAGTTGGCAAAGCTAATGAAGCAAACTTTTCTCAACACATTCAAAAGCAAAATGGCTAAAAGGTAGGATGGGACAAAACTTTTGTAGGAGAACAGATTTGTCCACATTTTCAGTCTTTGTATTGCACATGTTTCTCAGGCCAGATTTTTGATGGCTCTTTGAAGTGTTTCCAGACCTGCTCATGGCCTATGCTTGTGGCCTTCCTTCTGTCTGCAGCAGGAAAACAGAGTGAAATACTGGCAAATACTGATTTTTTACAGGTATAACTGTTCTCACCTTGGCATGACAACTCCTGACTTATACCCTTAGTAACATTCATTTCTGTTACCTACTTAGTACTCTTCATTACTGTTTTAATGGCTTTGGTCAGTGCTGTGGGCAAGGCTCTGAACAGCACCGTGTCTTTCTAACACAGCAGGAACATGCAACAGAGACCTTTCAATGCATGTATCTTGTGGCATGCAATTCAGAAATGCATGCAAAAGTGTGTATACCCAACCAACCATTTAAACAACCTGTAGGAGCCTTACTGAGAGGCCTTAGGATACCAGCAGAGCACAAGGATGAAGGCAGTGTATTTGGTGAGGAAATATATGAACCAGCTGGAATTCAGCCAACTCAGCATTTTATTCAAAAGGAAGGATATGAGGGATAGATGAAGCTGGCATCAGGGTAATATAGCAAATTCCCAAGGAAAGGAGACAAACAAACAAGGATATTCACAATGGAAAGAGGGAGCTATGAACCATGTGAAGCTCAGATAAAAATCGGTTTCAGGTATGTGGGAAACAGATCTCTGGCTTGAAAAGAAATGTCATTGTAGTAACTCCATAAAAGGGTTTTGGCAAAGCCAGAGAGTGACTGAAATGAAGGTATGAGGAAGGAAGAATGACTGTTTAATACCCAGCCACAGTCGGGTATCATTTAAGCATGATGCTTGTTTTCAGACTGAAAATAATAACAGATCTTCCAATTGAGTATGCATGAAGCATAAAAACATTAGAAAAATGTTTAGGAACTACAAAGGTATATGAAGGCAAAAGAAGACTTCACGACAAGATAAATCTGTGTTTCTGCAAAGGTACTTGCAGGGCACCCACTGGTTTCAGTGGAGCAGGCTTTCAGGCTAGTTGTCTTAGCCTGAGACTCCACATAAGAAGAAGGACTTGGATTTCACATCAGACTGATGAATGGGGAATCTCTTCCTAGAGCTAATTTAGCCCGTCACTTGTAGGGAGTCAGGGAGAACAAAACTGTCTTTCCTTCCAGTTGAAGCAGAAAAAAAAAGTGCCAGTTTTGGGCCCTGGCAATGGTACTCGTTTGTGTGCTTGTTCTCCCTTATTTGAGATATACTGGGGAAGCTTGATGTCTTTTGGTTGCTGGAAACATTCCTCGTAAGACTTAGAGGGATGCAGCTTGCAACCTTTGACGAGGAAGACACACAACTGACTCCATGATAAGAAGAGGAAATCCTTGTAGTTTGTTGGGTTTTTTTTTCTCCTTCCAGATGTTCATTCAAACATTTGAGTTAACATAAAAAAAAAAAAAAAAAAGCTTCAAACAGACTAACCAAAATCACTCTTAAGCAGGTTTTGTTTCCATGGCACCTTTGATGTCATAAGCTTAATAGCTCTCCAGTGATCCATAGTCTTCCAGGAACAAAAAAAAAATAAATGGCTAGACAACCTGAGTGCCAAATGTTGAATACACCCTTAAAAAAATCCTTTCTAAAAAGTTTTCAAGCCTCCCTTCTCTTTTAAGAACCAAGGGAAACCAAAACACAAACCAGGAATTTCCCCCTCCCACACACCTCCAACCCTGCATATCACCGGAAATCTTTGCATGGCAGTTGGATTATATGGAGGCCTACAAATGTATTATTAAACTGCAAAAGAAATGCATAAAAAAACCCCTTATAAAAATAGCCATAAAATGCTCTTTTTTTTCATTCTACAGATGCAAACTCTCAAGAAACATCTTTCTGTCAAAACTGAAACAGATTGTGGTGTTCAGCAGCACATTTCTTCACTAGGGAAACATTCCTGGTGCAGTATTTTTGCTCTTCGTCTGCTGCTTCTTCCAAGGATTTTCTAATTAATTATGGTGCTGATGGATGATAGCAGTCATGCTATGGCTGCTACTAACACACATAAGTCTTGCCAGAGGTAAAGTATGTATAATTTGCTCTATTTAAAAGCTTTTGCTCAGTAATATTTTTATGTCTTGATCTGGCACTTGCGGCGAAGCAACAATCCCAGTCCCCTCAGCTTTCAGGACCCTTATCTGGTTTTATATGAAAGAAAAGGGGCATATCTTTGGTTTGCTGCTTTTCTGGTTACCACCGGCCGCTGCCACTGTTTGTTTGAGGAGCAGCGCATCCCTCTGCCTGTGGTTTTGGTATGTATAGGCGTGGGACTAAAGTTTCAGATGACATGACTTACAGAAACTCACTGCTGGAGAAGTTAAATAACATGAACTGCACTAAAAAAAATTGAAGTCCTAATCCTGATTAGAAGCTTTGTTTCTTTGAAAGTAGCTGTATGATTTTGATGTGCTGATAGCGAAATACACAACAAAGGTCTACTAACTTTGATGGAAGGAACTGCTTAAAAATCCAAATTTTTTTTTTTTTTTACTGTTGATAAAACTCTGTTTGAGAGATGCCAAATGTGCCTATCAAACAAGATACCTATAAAATGTGATATGAACAAAATAAATAGTTCTTCCAAATAAATGCCACTAATACTTCATCATTTACTGTTGTTAGAACAGAAAAAAGAAACAATGCTGTACCCTCCACATGTCCGGGCTTGAACCTTGCAATACATGTAGAGTGAATCTGGATGCTGTCAAATGAGCCAGCATCCTAGCTAACCTTCATTAAGCACAATAAATAAGCTCTTCATATTGAAATAATTACTTTTTAGAGGGTAATATCTAATAGAATTTTAAGTGTAACTTAAAGAGTGGATTACTGCCATATTACCTCTACACATGAAAGGATTTGAACTAAGCTCACTCTACTGGTGGATTAGTCTAGGCTTTTGATGATCTAACAGGGGTGTAAAAGAGTTTACTGTACCTTAAATCACCCATATATGTCTCAGAATTTGGCCCTGTCACACTTTCTGTGATACGAAATGTAGTGGCTGGTCTACTGTGGTCTGGAATGGGAAGGGACATAAAAACACAGATCTAAAACCAACCAACCAAAACCCCCCAACATATACTTCCAGATGCAGTAATTACACATTTGTTCTCTCATTTAGGCCACCAGCTTGTTTGTCTCTTTAACCTTGTGTCAGTATGGAAAAGATAAGGTACATTTTTACAGTGTACTAAAAACCAGAAACAAAACCCTTCTCTTATTTTGATAATGCTTTTTTCTTGTGTGGCTTGTATTTTGCATAATGAGACAGATATATTTAAATATATATTTATATATTCATATATGTATATGCTATTATTCTAAATTATGTTCTGTAACAAACATTGGCAATTTTCTCACTGGAAATTTTTCCAGGTGAAGTTTCCCACTGAACCATCCAGCCATTCATATACAGACCCACATTCAAGTTTTAATGTGTTTCTATTTATCCTGCTTAAAAACAAACGTCTCCAGACAGAAGAGACTGACAGGCACATGAAAGACCACTTTAATCTCCTTCCCCAGACAGTGCAGATATATGAAGTGTGGTATAAACTGGAGCATGCTGAACTCACATTGTGAGAAACCTTGGAAAGGTGCTTTCCAAAATATTGCTGTATATGAGACCGTTCCCTATAAATGACTTTATAGGATGATGATGAAAAATAATAGCAATGTCTGAGAACAAATGCTAGTGGGAGCTGGTTGCTGATATGCCTACAAGCTGTGTTAGGTATGGCTCTTACAAGGCAAACCCAAGCAAAACACGCCTGCCTATTAAGCTAATGTGAAATGCGTATACTATAAATCTTGTGAAGTTATACATATCTGTCTTCCATTTGGTAAGTGAGCCACTGATTAAAGACAGGGGCCAGGACATGCAGGGATCCAGATTCATGACTGGAGAAGTGGAAACCACAAATAATTCAGGATTTTTAAGAGCATGTTGTTATCATCACTATACACAACCACACATGCACACATCGATTTTTTTTGGTAATTGGAAATCAAATAGAATCTTTTAAAAGACCAAAAATATCTTACTGAAAGCTGTCAACTTTTCCATCTTGAAAATATTCTCCTCCTTTTTTTGTTTGAGTCATAATTTCTCCTTCCTCAGACTTGTCTAAGCCACTCTCTCCCTCTCGTGTTCTTTCTCTCCTGGTGATTAACGGGTTTCAGGAATGAACTTCAGACGAGTCTGAAAGAAAAAAATCTCTTCCAGATTGGCTATTTTTCAATTAAGTCCTACAAATACATATTGCAGGCAGCTCAGAAGACTGACCATAAAATACACACTCTTTCATCTCCGTGTCACCCTTTCAACTGCAATTTCAGGCAGTAATAATCAGGAGCTGTTGGCGAACTTCAGTCAGCATCACTTTCTTGAGGATCCATACTCAGGACTGAATTTTGCAGCACAAGCTCACCCTTGCCAAAAGGAGATGTTCTTAACAAACAAACACCTCACTTTCTTCCAGTCTTCCATCACTTTTTTTTTTTTTTCCAAGAGCATATTAGGTTCCTTCTTGATTTAAATCCTCTCTTAAGCAGACCTGACTCACCCACCCTCTGCTTTCATAGCCAGTGGTGGCATTCCAGCGTCTTTTGTCTCTGCATCATTCACATAACAGCTCTTTTTGTCTCCCATAGCATGTTCCTTTTGAACAGCCCAACTCAGTCTGCATCAATAGTTTACCTTGAAAAATAACTCTTTCTCTCCTTTTATCCATTCTCCACCCCTTCCTCCCCTCCATCCAATCAGCAGAGTAACTCCAGTATTAAAGATAAGCATTTTTTTCAAACTCAGCATTTCTGTCCAAGTCAGATAAAGAATATAGGTTTTCTATTCCCATTTTTAAGCTTTACCTTTAGACAACTATTTCAGCACCTTTTTTTTTTTTTTATCTGTTCTGGGAATCCAATTTCTCTTATGTTTGATGTTCATCTGTCCTGAAGTTCAGTATAAGGTGGAATGTTCAAAGGTACCAAGTAGCTCCCAATTTTTCCAGGTTTACATCACAGTAATAGAGAAAAATCCGAACTCAAAGCCCCAGAGTGATGTCTGTGCCACTGATTTTATTGTTATTTGCATGTACCGTAGCGTCCCTGATAAAAACATGTGTCTCTGATTTACACAACGGCCTCTAACCTCAAAGTCAGCTTTTTCTTCCACAGACCCATAAAATGCACATAAGGAGAAAATAAGGGCCACGGCTAACAGAAACTGCAGCAGCTTTAGACCCAGAAGTTTCTGATTGCTCCGCTTCTGCAGGGAGAGGCAGGACCCTCTGGCAGCACTGCAGCCCAGCCAGGGGTTCAGGAGTCACAAAGCATCACACATCAGGGGGAACTCAGAACGCACTCACAGGTTTTTGTTTATTTTGAAATTAAACCCAACAGAGTAGAAAATATTCAGCTTCATACACCTCAGATCAAACACTTCATCATTCTGTGTACACACCATGTACAGGACTGATCCCACCACAACACTTCACCTTTAGAAGAACTTGTATAATGATTACAGCAAGGAACAAGGAGCTGAGATCCCAAGGTTATGGTCCTAGCTCTGTTTGAAATTCCTCCACCAAAAAACAAACCCAAAAGTTTGAAGAGCTTGCCAGAGAAAGTTGAAGAGCATTCTGCTGACTCCAGAGTGTGGTGTAACTTACACCAGCTAGCACCCTGGCCAAGGCTCCACTTCTGTTTCACAAGCCCTGTATTCTTTACTTGCATAGTAAGAAGAATCTCTGTTTGTGCTTCTTCATGTCAACTTGCTGGTTGGAGCAAAACTACCAGCTGGCCACTCCCATGGAGGAACGAGACCACAACACTTCTGCGGGTGAAAGGGGCCAGTTTGTGTTTCTAGCTCAGGCCTGCAGTGTTTATCAAGATGGAGAGATGGATGCTCCATCCCGCAGGGAGCTTCCTTTTGCGGTGGAGCTTGAGCACAGTGACAGAATTCTTTTGAGGGAGACCTCTGCACATGTACTCAATACTAACCATTAATAATGAGCTAAATTGAATTGAATTGAAACATCAACCAGTTTACTGCTATGAGCTTGATGCTCTCAATGCTTTGCAAAGGCATTTGAATAAATGCTCTTTACCAGACTAGCTGTGGCTTCAGATCGATCCCAACAGCTGTTGGGATGCATATTTGAATATTTGAATGCGCAGTAATTTCATTAGTCTGGCTTTTTTCACAGATGTTTATTTTGAAGTACTTTTGCTGTGTTCTGATGGTATTAGAGTAAATAATGCAGCATTGCACTGTGATTTTGGTGATGATCATCCACCAGGCTGGTAAAAAAAAAAAAAAAAAAGGAAATATAGAAACAAAAATCACAATGAAACAGGCTGTGGTTGCTGCTTTTTAAAGTTTTTCTATACACAGGATTCCAGCCACATAACTTCTACCTCTTTTAATGGTCTTACGCAACAAAAATCTTTTTCACATGCTTGGGTTGGAACTTAAAGCACTGTAATGTATTTGTGGCCCTGTTTGTCCACACAACAAATATTCCCCAAAATACGCTTAGGGGTCTGAATGACAAGAGGGAACTATTCATCTTGTGATGCCTTTTGTGGCTGCTGCTTCCAGTTGTCCTTCAAGCAACCCTCCGCAGAAATGTCTCAGTTATTCACAGCGTAGCTGCTGAGTTGCCTGTTTGCAATTCAGTGTAGGAAAGAAACCTACACTTGGTACAGGTTTACCCCAGTGTAAACTGCGTACTGTGAGTAGCTGCCACATGGAGATATAAGACAGCACCCTAGAGGAGGAGGGCAGCCCTATTCATTGTAGACTAAGTCATACTTGCTCATCAGTCACAGCCCTTTGTGTCTTAGTTGTCATTTAAACTAACATCCTTTTACACAGCCCCAGCCATATCCAGAGGACTTCAGGTATAAATAGGAATTATGGCCACTGTAAAGCCCCTTTACTTTGTGAAAAAGAGGTGAAATGGGGTTTACTGTGAATAATCATTCAGGTGAAAGCTTTTCAAAAGGCACAGTCTTTGGGATTTTTGACAACAGATATTTAAAAGTAGTTCTGGTTTTGTTATTTTTTTAATCACATTGTTGTCTTCTCTGTGTGAGTAGCATTCAAAACACGATTAGGTCAGTGAATAATAGTAGATTTGGTGGTATTTGCTTTTTTGGATTGGTGCCTAAGTAGTCTAAATCACATATACATGCGCTGGCATCACTGGGTGTGAGATTATAGAAAAGGAGAATTACATATGCCTTTTTAGTAATTAAAATGTCTATTGTATTTGGTATCTTTTTTAGGAGTCTCTGAGCCCTCTTAATTCCCAGTGTTAGAATCCCCGTTGCCTATTTTTAATATTCCTGCAATGTAAATACATTTTTCACATCACTTTAAGGACCTTGGGTGAATAATACCCAAATAAACACAAAACAGTGAATCATATTATTTCTGGATACTTCACATGCAAGGAGTATGAATTCAGGTCATGGAGCACAGTGAATTTATGAAGATGCTTTGCTGGCTTGTAAGACCAATTAAACAAAAAAGTAAAATAGATTGCTTTAGCTGTTTTGCAAAAAAGAAAATATTTCATTTGCATTTTGTTTACCAGGAGCTCCCAGTGCAAAATTCAGTACTGCCAAAGAGATGGCAACGGGCTGAGCTTGTCACCTGCTCCACTGCAAAGCAGTACCCGCATGCAGCAACTATCACAGTCTCTGAAAGCTGGATAGAACTGAAATGACTAACTGAAGAGGTGAATAATGTAAATACCAATGTATTTGGTATAGGTTCTTATACCTTCTCACCTTGCTAAACTGTCTATGCACCAAACTGTCCATGCAACCCAAGAGCAAGGCTGCGGTGCAGTTTTGCTCCTCATTCTCCTGTTACTGAACAATACCCTAGGGAAGAGCCTTGATGTTTGTGGCTTGGTGGTAACTACACTGGATGCTGTATTTAATATAATTTCTAGATTTCAGACTGACATAACAACAAAATCTTATAGTGTTACTGAAAGTAGGATATTTGAATAGGCTGGAAAGGAGGAGGAACAAGAACTTTGTATATACTGCCATTACTTATCCAGCTATACTTCACACTGAGTCCAAATTAGATATCATTGTTAATTAGCATAAGTGGAAGAGTTTTACTGATTTATAGTGTTTAATTTCCATTTCCCTCACATTTTATTTGGCAGGTGTCTGAAATGCCTACAGCAGCGCAACTTCTATCTTTTGTCCTGGACCCCCCATATGTTATTGTGTTTTCACCAAAAAAGGACCAGTAGTTGCAACTACCTCTGGAAAAGGTCAGTCCCAGTTATCAATCATTGACTTGTTTTTATTTTACTGTACAAAACTGAGAAGTGTCATGTGAGGTGAGGTAGGGTTTGCTTGAAACCTTTTGTCTTGTAATTTTAGGAATAGATTCTCTGTTAGGTCTTAGTCTGCAGTTTCTCATAAGATGGGGCAGGCTCAACACTTTATCTCAGCTTCAACATATTACAAACATTTTGTCACAACAAGTAGGACATACCTGCAAACAAAGATGTAACAATTTCATACGTTGTTCCTTCAGAAAGGCTCCATTTGCATAAATCTTGAAGTCTGACATGTTCCTGTAAAAGAAAACAGTCTTTCTTGGTTTATAGATTCCCCTGAATACACATACATATGTATGGACACATATTCCCCTCAACATATGCAAAACTTAAGTTACCTGAAGAACAGGTGATAAAACTGGATAAAAACAAAGACATCGAGACTTCCTGAAGAAACAATCCTGTGATATTTTCTTGTTTTGATCAAAATCAAAGTTTTTATGTACTGTATATTAAATAACATGGAGATTTTGGTTAGTAACTGATTCCTCACCCCTCCAACATGTGAAACTTTTTCTGTCCCTCAACAGTTGCATTTCTTTAGGCATTGGCTTACTTTCCCAAAGGGCTAGAAGTGATACCAAACAGTGTGAGTCCATGTTGGACACATTTGTCCAGGTGCCTACAGGCACAGCGTCATCTCACGAAAAGTTTTGCTGGGGAGGTTTCAACACTGTATGTTTCTGCAATATTTTCAATGACAACATCTGGATAAGGAGCACATGGTCACCTACCACGTCTTCCTGGGAAAGGCTGGTTAAAACTTCTATCAGTGAAAACTGCAGAGCTGTGTTCCCAAAATGGTCACAACTCCCACTTTTGCCAGATTTTTCATCAAAGTTCAAAAGAAATTATTGCAGGGTCAGGGAATTTCATTTGTAGAGGCTTTAAAAAGCTCAAAATTGAATGGAAAAGTTTCTTGTCGAGAGAAATATTTTCATAGAATCACAGACTGGTTTGGGTTAGAAAGGACCTTAAAGCTCATCCGGTTCCAACCGCCTTCCATGGGCAGGGACACCTTCCACTAGACCAGGTTGTTCCAAGCCCCATCCAACCTGGCCTTGAACACTGCCAGGAATGGGACAGCCACAGCTTCTCTGGGCAATCTGTGCCAGTGCCTCACCACCCTCATAGGGAAGAATTCTTCCCAACATGTAATCTAAATTTCCCCTCTGTCAGCTTAAAGCCATTCCCCCTTTGTGCTGTCACTACATGCTCTTATCAAAATTCCCTCTCTAGCTTTCTTGGAGGCCCCTTTTAGGTATTAAAAGACTGTTATAAGGCCTCCCCTGTGTATAAGGTCTTTCCTGAAACCTTTTGTCCAACATGAAACATATTAACTTTGCAGTCCTTTGATTTCTTTTTCCTCTTTTTTAGGGAGCCAGCAACTCAAGAATCAACCTCCTTAAGGTAAAACTCTTTTCCCAGAGGACATGCGAGGCAGAGTTGTAAAGCAAGTGTTCCCGGATTGTCTAAATGACAGTACAGTGAGGGTGGTGAAGCACTGGAATGGGTTGCACAGGGAGGTTGTGGATGCTCCATCCCTGGCAGTGTTCAAGGCCAGGTTGGACAGAGCCTTGGACCACGTGGTTTAGGGCAAGGTGTCCCTTCCCATGGCAGGGGGGTTGGAACTACATGATCTTAAGGTCCTTTCCAACCCTTACTATTCTATGATTCTATGATTCTATGATTAGTCTTCTTGACCTCCAACACCAAAACACCTGCATATGTGTCTTTGCATACCATGCAAATGCTTTGGCATCAAGTGAGAGGTCTGAAGATGGACACCAAAATGTCTTCCCTAAGCATGTCTTCTCTTTGACACAGTCGGGCTTTTTGCCTCACCCACACCTTTCTGCTCCCTTGCCTATATTCAGCCTCAATGACTGGGAAGAGATGCCTGCTGAACCTGAAGTCCTCTTCAAAAAGAGTGTGACCAGCAGGTCGAAGGAGGTGATCCTGCCCCTCTACTCTGCTCTTGTGAAACTCTTGGAGCACTGTGTACAGTTCTGGTGTCATCAACATAAGAAGGACATGGAGCTGTTGGAGCAAGTCCAGAGGAGGGCCACAAGGATAAGGGGGCTGGAGAACCTTCTATATGAAGACAAGCTGAAAAAGTTGGGGCTCTTCGGCCTGGAGAAGAGAAGCTGCATGGAGACCTCATAGCAGCCTTCCAATATCTGAAGGGGGCCTAAAAGAATGCCAGAGAGGGACTCTTCATCAGGGACTGTAGCAATAGGACAAGGGGGAATCAGTTTAAACTTAAATAGGGGAAGCTCAGGTTAGGTATAAGGAAGATGTTCTTTACTGTGAGGGTGGTGAGACACTGGAACAGGTTGCCCAAAGAAGCGGTAAATGCTCCAACCCTGGCAGCTTTCAAGGCCGGGTTGGACAGAGCCTTTGGTGACATGGCTTAGTGTGAGGTGTCCCTGCCCATGGCAGTGCGGTTGGAACAATGATCTTAAGGTCCTTTCCAACCACAACTATTCTATGATTCTATGATTCTCGAGCAACCTATTTGAATAAATCTATGAGACACATTGCAATGTCCCTCCAGTGTTCATGCATAAGGGAAAAGAATTTTCTTTTTATTTCAGAGATTTTCATATAAGAGAAGACTGCCAGACCTGAATCACTCCTTCTTCATTAACGCTGCAGTTCAGCATGACAAGAACAGTGCAGAGGGGAAGCCGTCAGCCCATGGGGCATCCATCCGTTCCCACCTCCCAGGGTTAAACTGCCTGGAGGTGGACTCTCCACTCAACCTGCAGTGCCAGCAGTAGCACCAGAAATGGCAAAGCCAGGAACAGTGCTGGCACGGACTGAGCATTAAAGAAAATAAGCAATGCTGCCCCAGGTCATTAGTTGACTAGGCGATTAAGCTGAAGGTAAATCAGCATATTTATTACACAAATTGCTTTGTCACCTGCTTACTGAGGTTCAGCAGTGGCTTCCCACATTGTAACCAAACGGGAAGTGTCAGAGCTCAAAGGAGTATCTCCTAAACTGTGCTGAAGTAGAAGGACATCCTTTTCTTCCCTGCAGTTTCAAAGCAACAGCACATTTGCCTCCCTCCATCTCCTTTTCTCTCTTCATCTTCTGTATTTATTTCGTTGCAAATGTCGTGGAAGTGAGGTTGTGCATTAAGCAAACACACTTCGCCTTGAATGCTGAGTACACCGGACTTCCAATTCTTCAGGCTTTACACCAAAGCAATTCCGGTATTTTCAGGTTTCTATCCCTTACCTATTGCCATGACATCTGATGAGCTAATCTAGTGGGCAAACCCAATCAAATCACAGGTTTCTCCCTTCCCCCAACACAGGGGCACAAGCACATATAACTGCGTTCCAGCTAATTTAACAACATAAAAGCAAAATATTTTACATGTAGGATCTGGAACCATCATTTTCTAGTGTCAAAGGTCACATGAAATACCTCTTACATTGTCTCAGCCTATTTCCTGGCATAGAGTTGTAATCTCCGAGAACACATAAATGTTTCAGTATTAGTACTAAGAAGCCACATGAGGGAGCATTTGGAGAATTGAAATGCTTTCCTTGTATCATTGTAAATAAGGGAGGGAATCAAACTTGATCCCTCTGGGATATATAGAATTCAGACAAATCTAGATGTTATTATCCATTCCTCCACTTATACAGGGATGCAGAATTTGTGATTCCTACTGAAGACAGAGTTTCTAAAATAAAAGCCCATTAGTGGTCTGAACCAGACAGTTTCTTACTCTTGCCAAGCTATACTGTGACTGGTATACCTGGAAGGGATAAGTGGCTTTACGTTTCAGCTAAATGAAAACAGAAGACACTCCGTACAGGTTATTCCGGGCTGAGCATGGCAGTGGTGCCAGCTTTTCCAGATTGTCAGCAACCTTGGATAGCAGTGGCAGAGAATGGTAAGGTCCCAGTTCCTGCAATCTTCTGACTAGGCAAACAGCTCAGCCAACATGCTTCTAAATAACTTTTACACCTTACGCTTTTATATATTTGGGCTTACTGAAGAAAATAACCCCTATAGGTACATAACATGAAATCAATCTCAATATTGTCATAAGCTGACTCAAGTTTTTGAAAGTTTGAGGTTGGCAATACTGAAGCTGCAAAATGGGAAACAAAATAATGGGAAATAAAATAATGGGAAATAAAAAAATGTCAGCGTGAACTGTGATGGGAAATGGGTGTTCATGTCTGCTCTGTACTGTTATCTCAGCAAAAAAATCAGCTGCAGCTTGGGCTATCCTCATTGGCAGTCATCTCAGCCAAAGAACAACATCAAATGGCTGTACTGAAAACATTTTTGTTAGTAGTGCTAAACAGGTGTTGAATGAATAAAAAATCTAGCACTCTACCTCCAAAAATCAACATCCATAGTAATTGTCAGAGAAACTATTACGAAAGGTCATTTTGAAATCATTAGAAAAGCACTTCACCAAGATCCCATTTTTTTCCTCATTAATTACAGCTAAAATGGACTAAAGAGCAAGTAATTAATGAACCATATGAAAATAAAGTTGCAGCTATGCTGTTATGAGCACTCATTGAAGTGAATATTTGACTGAAACATTTGCAGACAATTTTAATGGGCAGAAGCTCCATCATCTCTTTCTTTCTTTCTGCCTAAACTATGTCACCAACTCCTGCCATGGCAGAAAGGTGGAAAGGAAAGAGAGAAAAGAAAGATAAATCTGAAGTTTCAAATCAAGTCTGTTTGCTAGGACTCGATGAAAGAGGTCCAGGATGCTCCGCACTGTGGCATTCTGGTGGGATCAGAGGATGCCTGCCAAGCCGCACCAGGTTCAGCGAGCCTGGTGGCCACCTCCAAGCTGCAGTGGGGATTGGCCAGCTGTCTGTGGGGTGGCCCTGCAAATCACAGTGAGCAATTTATCTGCATTTGAAATAATCCCTGTTTTCCTAAGGATTAAATTTAACCCCGACCACACCAGTGAACCAGTTTACGGCTCAGTCCCCCATGCAGTCATGTCACTGCAGCTGAGGGGGGAGCAAACTCTGGCATGGGAGCTGTGTCCAAGGGCAGGACCTCCACAAGCCTCCTCTGTTGCTGAAACCAGCAACCTGGACCTGAGGAGGAGGAAAAGTTGGCATTTGCCCCCTGCAATTTTCGCTGTTTTCACTGCTTTCACTGCTTACTGGTTTTCTTTGCATGAAATCATCTGACCATTTTTATTAAACCAAAGATGGTCTGAAAGTCTGGTATTTGCTGTTATCCTCATCTCCAGAGAACAATTCTTTGCAGCTCCAGTAAATAGGACTTAAAAGGTAAATGGTATTATAGTGTTAATTTCAAAGTGAATTATTCAAAAAGTGCTCCATATGTCAGCAAGCATCATTTTGTGGAACTATATTAATGTCTTAAATACAGTTCTCCCTTTCTAAAAGCTGTTTTATAGATCCAGGAAATATGTCTGGTATGAAGAAGTACTTATTGTAAAGGATGTTTTAGCAGTTGTGTTCAATTAATGAGGAAGGCAGGATGTAGCCCTATATAAGAAATAACATAACAGCAATAATTCCTTGGGGCTTGGGAATCTTCACACTTTCAGGTACTGTGCAGTTATCCAATCATTCAAGATACCAGGTCAGTTTTGTTTCGTATTCTGTATTTTACACCAAAAAAAAAGGTAATGCCTCCTTTTGACAGGACTGGAGCATGATTTTTAAGGTCCCTTCCAACCCAAACCATTCTATGACTGTTAAGAATTGAGAAATTAAAACTAAAAAGAACTGTTGCTTTTCAGCAGAGAGGCCTGAAAGTAAATTACTCAAAAAGGACCACAAAGCTTCCAGGATCAGCTGAAACAAAGTGACAACTCCCAGTGCTGACAGCAACACCCATTTGACACGGAAAGGACCAGACCACAGAATTCTATTTTATCCCACTGACTCAACCATCATCTCCCTTTCCACCATTTCTCAAATGCTAAGGATGGCTAGAAGGCATACGACCAGCAAAAGACATCCCTACATTTCTACATATTGACTTGTTATTGGACATTGATCAGCAAGCAAACAGTAGTCTTGATTTAAGGGACAGCTCTGAAATTGTGCAACAATACAGAAGCACTTTGGAATCCAAGCAGCAAACCTGGTTTTCTGGCTTTCTCCCATCCAGCTGAAAAGACTGAAACTGCCTGTTTTTTACATTCCACATCCATTTCATGAACTCTATGGCACTGGGGATTAAGGGCAAATAAATGCAAATATTAAGAGGATTTAAAATGTCTGCAAGGTGGCTGTGCCCCTGTCATCTTTAGTAAAAGATGGCTTCTTTTTTTTGTGTTACCAAAATTGCTTAGAAGCTCAGCCAGGCTTGGGATCATACAGTGAGGGCCAGGACAGACAGAGACATGGAGGTGACAGCAGGCAAGGATTGTTCTCATCCCTATTGTACAAGGGATAATTGCAGCATGGGGAGATTACACCCAACCGAGCACCAGTCACACAGTAGGCACCGGTGGAAATACTAGTGCAAGGGGCATGTCAGAAAGCTGTTAACTGCCACCTCTACATCAAGAGGCATCCTTGCTAGAACTAGAAAAGCCAATGGCTCCCTATCCAAAAAACAACCTGCCTGGTTTAACTCAGGATTACACTCTCCGAGCTTCTTCAGTGCTCTTTATTGTGTCCACAAAAGAAAAGCATTTTTTACTAGTAACTGGGATGTCAGTGCTTTAACTCAGGCTTACCTGGGAGGCTGGATCCAAGGTCCAGAGCTTGGTCTTGGCTCTCCATCTTTTACTATGCAGGTGAAAAATCTAGCCAGACTTTATTTGTATCTTATATAGTAGTATATTTATATCAAATACTTGGTTGATTATTGCATGGCATTACAGAACAAGTGCTATTGTTACAGTCTCTTTCTGGTACTTACTTTCAAATCTTCCTCTCCCAAAGTGGTGTGCTGATCTACACTGTTCATAGGTAAAATATAGAGCAGAGAACATTTCTGGTCACATTTTTCATATCAATTAGAAGCCCTGTAATGTTAATCTGACTTGCAAACTGCACACGCCTGCAAGTCCCCATAACTGCAAACTCCTGCAAACTGCACTAGCTGTTAGTGATGGAAAACAATAACATATCTTCTATACAGTGATTTTCAGATTTTTTTATGGTGAGTGTGACCTCTTCTGCATTTGAACTGATCATAATGTTGACTTTTCATTGACAGTTGGTACAAGTAAGATTAGTGCAATATTTAGATTTTGGCGATGACTTTTGACTTTAATTCCTCAGGTCTATTGAGAAAATTAGTCCCACTACAAAATTACAGTAAAGGCAATACATCTTAAACTGCCCTTCTCAGTGAAAAACATCCATTGGCATACTCAACTACCTTACAAAAATCACCTGCATGGTAAGTGGGCAGAAAGAAATAGAAATTCAGGATGTTTTCTTACAGACAATTAGAGAATGGGAGCTCAAAGTCCAGAACTCAGCTCATTATGCCTGTAGCAAGTCAAAATGGCTCAGGCAAGGACTTGTACCATGCATTTGCCACTGGCTTATGATAGCATTATGGTCTCCTGACCATATTTTAGCTGCCATACTGTCAAAGCCTAACTCAAAATTATTGTTATTATTATTAGTAGTAGTAGTAGTAGTAGTAATATCATCAGTAGTAATAGTAGTAATATCATCAGTATTACAAGAACACTGGAAAGGGACCTTTTACAAGGGCATGTAGTGATAGGTCAAGGGGGAATGGCTTGATAGGTCAAGGGGGAATGGCTTTACACTGGTAGAGAGGAGATTTCGGTTAGATATAAGTAAGAAATTCTTTCCCTGTGAGGGCGGTGAGGCGCTGGCACAGGTTGCCCAGAGAAGCTGTGGCTGCCCCATCCCTGGCAGTGTTCAAGGCCAAGTTGGATAGGGCTTGAAGCAACTTGGTCTAGTGGAAGGTGTCCCTGCCCATGGAAGGGGGTTGGAACTGGATGAGCTTTAAGATCCCTTCCAACCCAAATCATTCTAGGATTCTATTAGTATTAGTATTGCATAACAACCTTTCATCAGGTGGACCCATATGAGCCTCATGAGGTTCAAAGGGGCCAAGTGCAGGGTCCTGCACATGAGTCGGGGCAATCCCCACTATCAATACAGGCTGGGGGATGAAGGAATTGAGAGTATCCTGAGAAGAAGGACCTGGGAGTGCTGGTGGATGAAAGACTGGACATGAGCCAGCAATGTGCGCTTGCAGCCCAGAAGGTCAATCGTACCTTGGGCTGCATCCAGAGGAGCGTGGACAGCAGGTCAAGGAAGGGGATTTTGCCCCTTTGCTCTGGTAAGACCCCACTTGGAGTGCTGCTTCCAGCTCTGGAGTCCTCAGTATGGGAAAGACATGGACCTGTTGGAGAGGGTCCAGAGAAGGGCCACAAAAATGATAAGAGGGCTGGAGCACTTCTCCTATGAGGAAAGGCTGAGAGAGCTGGGGTTGTTCAGCCTGGAGGAGAGAAGGCTCTGGGAAGACCTTACTGTGGCCTTTCGGTATTAAAAGGGGCCTATAAGAAAGATGAGGAGAGACTTTTTAGCAGCGCCTGTTGCGAGAGGATGAGAGGTTATGGTTTTAAACTGAAAGAGAGGAGATTCAGGCTGGAGGTGAAGAAGAAATTCTTTACAATGAGGCTGGTAAAACACCGGCACAGGTTGCCCAGAGAGGTGGTGGATGCACCATCCCTGGAGACATTCAAGGCCAGGCTGGATGTGGTTCTGGGCAACCTGATCTAAATGAAGATGTCTCTGCTCATTGCGGGGGGGCTGGACTAGATGCCTTTGAAGGTCCCTTCCAACCCAAACTATGATTCTAGGTTCAGACAGAGCTGTGGGAAGTGCAGTACAGGAAGTATAAAAGGTGACCACAACTCTCTCATTCTGAACCTACAATAGGACAAGCACCAGGAGGAGGAGAGCTTGATATGGATGTATTGCCCAGCAGTCAGAAGGGACAACTGGAGTAGAGCCCATCCCAGCCCCTCCAGCCTGGCACTTCACCACTGCACACACACGCTGCTGGGCACAGGCATACAGATTTCCTTCTTTCTTTCTTTCTTTTCTTTTTTTTTTTTCAACTGGGATTTACAAGTTGGCCAAGTTTCAGCAGATTTTCGTGAGGATGGCTAAAAGCACATTGTCAACATCAGGCTGACAGACCTGCTTACTTAACCTAAATAACACTTAGCCAGTTTTTGAATTTCTGTTCTCAAGCATGAAGACACTTTAAGTGAAACTTCATAGAGCAAAAATAAAGTACTAAACCAATATACTTCCCGTTAGCCTTACTCCACAGGTTACCTTGTGTTTCTTTCACATATGTACACATATCAGCTTGATGCAGTCTGGCAAAATGACATTCCTAGTAATGAAACTCTACCAAAGTTAAAAAACAGATAAAGATGGTCTTTACTGGGCCATGCCAGGCAGCTTTCATGGTGGTGCTCCAAGCTGAGCCAAAAGTATTTGTACATTTAAACAATGTAAAAGAGACAACTAGCAGGAGAAATGTATCTGAGACAAGTATGGAGGTGAAATTTGAGCAAAAAACGACTGCAAAGAGCTCTGGCTCTGAAAAGTGAGGTGTGGGGTGAATGATCTTTGGTATAATCATACCTTTCTTTTTTTATTTTTTTTTTAATCCATATATGCTTCTTCTCATGAGGTAACTTCTCTGGAACGAACACAATTTAAAGCATCTCTCTTGGAGTCTTTTGTGATACAGGTATTTCTAAGTGGCTGCCATGCCTGTGCTGCCCAACTCATCTAACTGAAAATAGGTGACTACTTTGTGTGTAAATTCTTTATGTAGCTAACCCAAATATGTTGAAGTACCATGCACTGCTATTTCAGTAATTTGTCCAAAGGTGGTCACAAAGTTAAGGTCTGGTGGATTATCATGTAAGGAAAATACAAATTCAGAAGTCCAATCCATGCTTGTTTCAGGAGCAGCAGAAACCTGTGGGCTTTCATTCAGCGTCAGTACACACACTACAGCAAAGCACAACAGCAAGGAACTTGCTCATAAAACAAATATCACTAAAACCCCAAACTACATGACGTTTTCCTGCAGCTGAACCAAAGAGGCACATCTTTTTCCAAGCTGCATGGACTGGACATGAGAAGAGGTTTGCCCTCATCACAAGCTTATTTTCCAAGCCAGCAGTGATGCGCTTCCCACTCGGCCACCAGAGCGGCACCTGTGGTCAGTGGTAAAAGAGGCTGTTGAGGATGCTAAGAATAAATAGTAGGGTGCCATTTTTACTTGTACTCTTAGGTGCTGACTCATACCCCAGAAGAGGGGGCCAAACCATATTGCCAGTCAGAGGTGGCCTCTGGCTCTTGCTGTCCCTCCAACCGTGCCCTGGCCCATGTGAGGAGGGCACCAGAAGGGATGTTAAGAAGGGGGGTTTGCAAGTGCTAGAGCTCACGCCTGTGCCTATTTCCATGTCGTTTGCTGGAGTAGTGGTGGCCCACAGCCCACGATGACATGCAGAAGGTTGCATGTGCCACAGTGTGCAGGAGAACCAGCTGGTGTGGGGAGAGACTTTGCCAGAGGCTTTTACAAGTTTGTCCATTTCACTCAGGAGCCAGCAACTAGTCCCTCTCTGTGCAACCCAATTGCATAGGCAGGCTTTGAAATTCAATACAGACTATTTGATTTTCTTCCTTCTTTATGCCTCCTTTCATGGGAGTATTAGAAAGTCTAGGAGGACAGATTTACCTAATCCTTTTCCTCAGCTTCCTTGGTCTTTCCTGCAATCAGAGATGTTGGAGTCTGCTTTATATCTGCTGAGGGCCATCCCTGAGGGTGTTTGCTCCCACACATGCTTTTATTCTTCCAGCTTTCCACCTATAACCTGCATTGAGGACTGACTGGCGCAACAGGCAACCTGGAGCCTTTTGGCAGGTCCTTCCTGAGCAGCTCTTAGCTGGTGAGTTATAGTCACAGTCTGACCCCGTTGCACTGACCACCAAGGGCCTGCCCCAACAACCTCACTCCCTATTAAATACGTCAATTCCCATGATAGTTTTTCTATAAGGAAAATAGTTTTTTCACAGTATTACTTGATGTCTCTCCACCAAAATGGTAATACGTTAAATCCCTCCACCATCACTAAATGAAAGCTGTACTGGCCTTGATAATCTCTGTCGTAGGCTACGTCAGTTACTCCCACGACAAACTCTTTTGAATTACAGGAGAAAATGGATAAAAGCAAAACAAAGAGAAGGAAATTATGTGCTGCAGCCTTTAATTTCCATGATCTCTCTCTCCCTCCCTAGGGAAATAAATGAGTTACTGTGTGGTCTGTTCGGCACATGGGTCAGCAGAGGCACTTTCTGCCTTGGATATTCTGCATAAAACAGGGCATGAGTTTACATTTACTGCAAGTGAATCCACATTTTGAAGTGCATTCACAAACTAGTGCACTTAGAGTACTAAAACTAGCAACAGTAAGTAAACTTCTGCCATAGCAGACTGAATACCAGTGTCAAAGCTGTAACTGCGCTTATATTTTCAGTTGCCAATAGCCAGTAGATTGAGAGAGTTTTGTAGATCCTGCAAGTCTCATCCATGTAACAAGCCAAGACCAGGTTTTTAGTGATTTTCAAAGTGTCACAGATACCTTGCTCACAAGATGGAACCTGTATGTGTCTAGTAGCTTCTTGAAGGATGTAATGAAGCCACCAAAGAGCACAATGGCAGCTGATTGAGAAAGTACCAGCTGACGACATCGTTCTCCACTTCATTACAAACCTATAAACCTGGATGGGCCGACTAGGATTGAAATCTAAAAACCCATACCCCATTTTTTCATGGCTAGTGCAGATGAAGCCTATTTTGTTTGTCTGTGTTCTGTTTATCCGTCAATGTGTGTTCTCTGGAAGGGCACGTTTCCCTCAATATCTTCGCCTAGTTTTTAGGTTTTAATTTATAGAAAGTAGATAAGAATTTTGTCACAACTTTTTTGTTAGCTACCTCTTCTTCTAACTGAGGAATTGCATACCACCAAGATAGCTCAGTGCCTTTCTAACCGTACCCAAAGCTGTTGCTGTGTCAGTTCTAGATGAATTTGTTTCTGTGTGAAAGTCCGTAATTTTCCTCCTTCATTCCTAAATCACTTCTGCCTTGGCTGTCTCCTTTCACATTTGGTGACAAGGAATAAAAGTGGCACTTTCAAAATAAGGAATTACTAATTTCTAAAATAGAATCATATATTTATACTTTTCCCCCACATGATTTATATCACCTGTTGCTCTCATTCCTTTTGGAATTCGATACTGAACAGAATTTGACTGAACTGAGACTACGTTGATATGTGAATTGATACTACACTGACACACGAGTCTTCCTTTGGAGTAGTAACAACTCATTAATGAAGAAGCTGCTTCCTGTGCACAGTAATGTGCATTTACCAACACCACTTTGCTGATGCTGTTGTCTACCCATTCTTTTGTCTTGTAGAGGTCTTGTACTTCTGCTCTACCTGCTTCTAGCCTGCTAGGGAGCTGTGGGTCTAACAGGAGTGCAGAGTTCCCATAGATCCTTATGAGCAAGCTGTTTACTTTTGGTTTTCTACAAACCCATAAGGAAATATTCCATGAAGATGATGGTGGCCACCTGGGAAAGGGCACCTGAATTAATAGAGAGGGAGCCTAAGTACCAAACACCAAATCCTGGCACCTACAGGTAACTACAGTCCTGGGTCAAAGATTAATGCAGTAAGTTTGATTGTAACTGAGCAAAAGAATAGTTCAGGAGTATTGTCTACGACAGAAACCAAAGTTTATTGGGCATGTACACTGGAATTTGCTGTTTCTGTGCAGTCTTTCTTGGCCACATGAGCCAAAGGCCCTTACATAATATGGGAATAAAACCTTTCCTTGGAAATCAAGTCCTCCTTGTGAGTGTAGCTAGCTGGAAGTGTCAGTGGGGAATGTAGTGTGAGAGCTGAAGATGCCACAGAGCTTGCCCTCCCAGGAAAGCTGTGCCTGTGCTGGCTCGCTGACTCACTCAGAAAGGCTGGACACAGGCAGGAGCCCATCAAATCTCCCCATCAACCACTTCAAGGGTCATTCCACTGCTGATGCCTTGCCAGGCTTAGATTTAGAGCAGCTTCTATTTTCTGGCCACTAATCTCTTTAAACTGAATAGCATTTTACCTCTCATTTCATGCTTTCTCTACTTCGTTAACAGTCATTTGTAAATACAAAATAAAAATCAAGATATTAAAGAGGTACAGTTCCTTCAGAGAGGCTAAATTTCCTCTTTCAATTCCTATCTGCTGCCAAGCATTTTGAACAAGCATCACTTATGATTGTTTTTACAGCTTTTCCTAGAAGTAATGAACACGAACTTGTACTTCTTTGGGGTCATCATTCCTTTTAGAGGATACTGAAAAAACACCACTTCAATTTCCATTATAAATGTATCTATCTGCTATAGGCACTGTATCTAATACATACCAGCTACTTACATGGGAATGTTTTAAAGCTTTATACCTAAGCTCCTCTGGAGTCAAAGCCCAAGCCCTGAGCTATTTCATCATCTAGCTTTGGTGTCCTGTTATGCCTCAGCTGATCTACATTTCTTGCAAAATGTATTAAAGCAGCACTTCAGTCCCAGATGGTGTCATCTCTGTTGCCCGAGGAAAACCTGTGCCTCCCAGCAGCCTCCCAAACAAGACTGACAGAAATACATCCATGAGCTCTTCAGCAGTATTTTTTAATTACCTCTCGGCTTTATTTTCTGGTAACTCACTCATCACACTATAACCTTTATTTTTCTGCTCCAAGATGCTTGAAGAGTTTCCTGTTTGTTTTCACACTTTGGCCTTCTACTTTCCACATTTGCCCTTATCAGTCAGAGTTTGGATTCATTTTTTTGGCTCCACAGTCTGGCTAAAGCACCTTTGCAATGTAACCATTGGGAAGCTCTTCTTCATTTCTTTTTTATGTGCCCAAATACATTTGAGGGTCAGTTGGTGGGTAAACCTTTGTGTTGGCCACTCTGGTTTAGTCTCCCACCTTTTCTGATTATGTTTCATCTTTCCCATTCCTTGTGACTCTATTTCTGACATCTTCAACTCAATCCTAGACTGGAAGTCCTGGTTCACACCCAAAAATAGAAAATTTGACCCATTTTTACCTGCCCCAATATTCCGTTTCTTCTCACACTGATTCTTCCTTTCCTGTTTTCCAATGATACTCAATATCCAACATATAACAGATAGATCAATCCCTTGCACATCTGCTGTGTTAGAGATTCAAGTTTCACATCCACAGATAAGAATCTTTCAAGGGAGATTAACCCCAAATAACGAACTCTGAGGGACTGACCAATCCTGGCCTTTGATCCCTCCCCCCTGCATAGGAATGGAATCTTTAAAGTGATGCTAACCTTACACATTTGGAATTAAAAATGAGGTAAAGATAACATTGTATATGGCTTCGTTGAGTAGCTTTCTGAACAAAGAGTAGTCATATGGGGTATATTACACAAAAATCAAAATCACAGGTTTTCCCATTCATCTTCAAAAAACACAAGCAAATACTAAGCTCATCCAGAGTTCCCTCAAGATGAAGTAAACCTTTCTCTGCTTCTGAACATAAAGAGCTAATCAAGATTGATATGATTTCCAAAGAATTAGAGAGTTCTCAAAATATGTTCCAGGCACAATGGATGTCCAAATCTATTCAATGTACATCATGAACAAAATAAATTAATGTCTCTAGTTACATATAGACAGAAATGCTGTTGATTTCCTAAAGTTTTTAACACACAGAGTTTATAGAAGTGTTCATATTAGACCCGGTAAGAGAGGCCCCAGAATTTCAGATGCATTGCTAGGGCAAAAGACAGTCCAAAATCTGCAAGTTTGTTTTGTCATCAGGCCAACCAAAAAACAGTGAGATCATTTAAATGCTTTGGTGGTTTCCCCTGACATAATTGGATCCATAGGAAATTTTGCAGCGTAAATTAGATAAGAAGAAGAGTAAATTAACATGTTAATAAGAGGGACAGGGACATGAATTATGTTGGCTGCTGTCTGTAGCACTGTGTTGTGTACACCACCTAAAGCACCTACAGCTACCAATAGGTGGCAGAATATTAAAAAAAAGATAAAAAAATTGAACTCACCTTTTAGCAGAGATTCAAACAAATCATCTTTGCCATGTGTCTCCCACATCTGCATGGAATTAGATGCAAAGAGAAAAATATTTGTGAAGCTGACGGATTACTTGCTAGGATTTCCCCTCTTTTTTAATAATTTCTGCAATTTCCCTAGAGCGTGTGAAAGCCCACAGTGCAAATTATTTGATCCTTGTCACTGTTTGTATAATAAGCCATAAATGCCTCTGACCTATTGGAGGATTTAGCTTACTCCAGGCTCTAAGGACCCTGTTCTTTTGCCGTGTGGTCCCAAACAACACCCTTTCATACTTCCAGAGGTGAACAAAGCCTGTCAACTGTGAGCGTTAGCTAAAGAGAATTACTCCAAAACAGAGCAATTGGGTGACCAGCTGAGTTCTCCCAGGAATAGATTCCTAGTGTTTCTGAAGAAAGAAAACTTACAGAATCTTAACATTAGCAAACTTTCAGCTTCATACCTAAATTAATCCATTGGAAGCACTAACAAAATAAAGAAGCTTCAGTGATGGTAGCCCACTATGAACTTTAAAATGCTGATTGTACCATCAATTAGTACATCTTCCCAGGTCATAGCTGGTTTAGACAGCACATCAGTGCAGTGGCTCTAAAGATTTCTACCTTCTTAGGTCAGCCAAGGGATCAAGAAAAATTAGATCAAGAAAAATTTTTAAAAAGGAAGAATCTGTAGTTAATCAAACTTAGATCCATCAGTATTTATGATTTATTTGTTGCCAAAAAAGGTAATTACAATCACCACATTCTTCATTTCATTAGTGGTATGTCAAAGAAACCTACTGAAGCTCATATGTAACTATTAGATTTGCGCAAAAGAAACAGAGGCAGATGTGCTGGTAAGACCAGTCTGGGTTATCTGGTTGCAGGTAAAATTGCTAATGCAACATTTTTAGCAGTAAAATACATTTATAAGAGTACTTTTCACATTTCTTATCTGTTCTCATCACAGTCAAATGGACAAACTTTTAAATGCAAAGAAATTGGGCAAATAGGGTTTAATATTCAAATCATCAGCTGAAAAGTAAGTGAAAGTATTTACACCTGCAAACGTAGCCTACATTTCTACCACCCCTCCCCCCCCTCAATAAAGTAAGACTGTTATGAAATTTCCAGTACCTTCTATTTCTGGGCAGAAATCAACTACATATCTGCTTCACCCAATTGAAATCAGAATACAGATCCATAAACTAACACTGGAATGAGAATTAGTCTGGACAAAGTACTTAATACCCTATGCACTTAGTGTCCAGGATATGAATGAGACTTTATAGGCACTTGAAGCTAATTTGGGGAGCTTCTACGCTAAGCCATATTGGGCCAAATAGATGCTCCCCAGGAGAGTCCAGACCCGAATATTACAAGCATTTGTAAAGTGTATATCCCGCTGTGGCTAAGGAAAACTTACCATTGAACCAGCTCAAACCCTACTGTCTTCAATACATGCCCCTTCTAACATATCAGGTTGAGGAACAGCTTTATGTTGCATCACTGTAGTAAATTCTTATAAGCCTTGTGGCTTAGCTGTGAATGGAAAAATGTGGTGCACCCAGGTGGCTGTGAGAAAGTAAAAGAAAAATTGAAGTGTTACAGAATTGCAATTATTATTTCTTTTCATTGTCAAAATGGTGAAAGACCCATGGGGTTTTTGCTAGCTGCTTCCATTCCTGAGGAGGAGCTATTTCTACTTCCTACTTCATTGCTTAGCAGCTGGCCTAGGAGGTGTGACAACTGGTAAATGAATAACAACCCTGCTCCCAAAGCTATTGGGGTTCTTTGGTACTGGGGTTTGTTAGGTTTGGGGTTTTTTTTGGGTTTTTTGTGTTTTGGTTGGGATTTTTTTTTTTTTTTTTGGGTTGGTTTTTGTTTTGTTTTGTTTTGTTTTTTTAATTTTAAAAATTATTCAACATAAAGAAAGTTTTTTTGCCAGGACTGTTTTTCTAAACTCTTGCTGCTCTGTTACTCACATGAAAAAGAAAATAAGTAGGATAATCTATAACATCACCATGCCTATGATGAAATCATGCCAGAAGATTTTTCCCTGGTTGGCTTCACGTTCATTCAAAGACCTGAAGCCAAGTAAATGTCAGGCAGTTAGGACTAAATAACCCCTCAGGAGCAGAGGGGATGAAAGATGTGCAAACACCATCCAAAAGCCTCCAGTAAACATGGAAAGAAGAAAGTTAAGGAAGAGAGCACTTTTCAGCTCCAAATATCTTCTTGTAAGCTCAAGCATGGAGAGCCTTAATGATTTTGAAGTGGGACATAGTGACCTCCCACCCCATACACACTCATGAAAACTGAGCCAGCAACCACCCCTTCTCCTTCCCTGTCCCAACAAAGCCATGGGCACTGTGGGGGGGACCTGAGCCCGTGGCAGTGTGTTGGGGCTCAGACTTGCATTTATGAGGCTTGAGTACAAAGCTGAGCTAAAAATTGGTGGTGACCCTCTGTCAGCGCCCTGTACTCAGGTCTTCTTTTTCCTCTGAGCTGGTTTTGCTATGAATACCGAGGAAGGAGGGGATAAACATCTTGGGAACAGTTGGGGTGACTGATATCAACACAGACAACATTCATTACAATGCAGGGGTAGACGATGCTCTGTTAGTCAGATTCTGACATTCTGATTTCCTAAAATTTCTCTTAAGTTAAGCAGGTTAAGATAATACTCATTTCTGAATGAGTATACCACATTTTTACCCTAGGACTTATAGCTCCCACACACACACAGAGTTTTCCAAGCCATTCGGAGTTATTGGGCTACATTTAATTTCTTTGGATATGTTCAATTGTTTAATCTAATTTCCCAAATTGGGGCATGAGGCATTTATTCTTCATTATAGTCTGGTTAGAGCGGTCTGGAGGATGCTTTCGACTGGAGGGATAGGGCAGCTGCAATCTGCTGCTCTAGTAACAGTAATATTCCTAGGCAGACACCGAGGGGAAGTGCAGATGGAAAACACAGTTCTGACGGGAATAAGAGATGAAGGCTGCCACAAGTCAGCCACTAATGGCTCTCCACACAGTTACAATATTAAATTTCCAGAAGCAAATACTATCTTTTTGAGACGTTGTTTTAACTGACAAATCTTGAAGCGTGACTAAATTGAATAGAAGCAACACAGCATAGGTTTTTAGGCACATTAATAGGCAGTTTGATTTTAGCACATTATCATTTTAGAGAATAAAGTTAAAGCTGCCACGGATGACAACGAGAGGCTGGAAACAGCTAATAGGGGTGCTTGGTAAAACAACAGCATACCTTGAGGAAGGACATTAATATACTGCCAGTAACGTTTTTTTCAGGTGTCTGAAGTTCTCCCCCCCAGCTCCTTATGTTCTCATCTGATTTCCAAGTCATGCTCCTGAGTCCTTAACATCCTTCTGTAAATGCCAATGTCAGATCTTCAGTCTGCAGAGGAGAAAGGCACTGGAACTCCTTTTACCTACACACAGGTAGTTTCCTATTTCTACTTGAGAATTTGAAGGTAATGCAATATATTTGAAGGGTACCATTGATGTATGGACTTTACCTACTGTGGGAAATGTTCGTTTATGGCACCTATAGTGCCAAATATCCAAGTATACATGCAGCTTATAGTACCAAAGAGAAGTTTTGCATTTTCTCAGTATAGTTTATACAAATCCCAAAGCAAAACAAGGCATGAAGGCAAGAGCTCTCAAACCAGCATTTTTTATAGTATTCATTACAATCACCATTATTGTGTGGGTTTGGCATATGCAGCCTCTTGTCTGTACAAAAAAGTTCCAAGATTCCTATTGCCTGACTGAAATTACAATGCCAAGAGAAGTTTTTATCTCCAATGTAACTGCGATGTAGGATAAGACACTGGTGGCACGTAGCTAGTTAGTACAGAGAAGCAACAACAATGTGTATCCTCCTCTCTATCTGATCACAATGTTAAGCATCCAAGTCTGCTCGGAGAATGCTTTTCCCTCTATTAGTCAAAAGCAATGAACAGTAACAAGCATTTTACTTCTTTACAAGGCACAGGGAACTGTCAGAGTCAGCTTCTGTGTCTATTTCTGCAAGCTTTCACAACAGTGTCCCAGCTAGATAATAAAAATAAACACTTTAGGGATAAATTGCTGCAGGTAAATTAATTTCCCTATAAACGAAAGTAAGTATACCCAGATGTTACCTCATTTTATATCTGACCATCAAGAAGATGCTCACTGCAGTGCCTTAGATTTCAAATAATGATTTTACTACATTGCAATGTGGAGCTCTTGTTATCCTTCACCTCCATCTGACTTACCAATGAGTATTTAAATCTTTAAGGGAAAAAAAATGTAAAGTGATCTAGTATTGAACACACCGGATTTTGCCCTTGAGTATAGCCTGTCTGGATTGGACAAAGAAACAGCTCTAGACTTTTTGATTTGGTTGGGTGTTTCTTTCTTTTGATTGGGTTAGTTTTTTTGGGTTTGGTGTATTTTTGGTTTTGTCTTTGTTTGTTTGTTTGTTTGTTTGTTTGCTTTTGGTTTGGTTTGGTTTGGGGTTTGTTTTTGGGGTTTTTTTGTGGTTTTTTGTTTCTGTGGGGTTTTTTTATACCTACACATTGCTTTTCTTATTTCTACAATTTGCTTTTGAGCTTGGCAGTTCCATTCAAGGAGCAAAGCTGAAAACAGGGAGCTCTTTCTCGCTATGCCATGCTGGTGTGACAGTTATGCAATGTTTCCTTTGGTGGTCACTGCAACTGTGTTGGAGTTTCTGTTCCACTGATGGGTAAGAAGGTTGAAAGATAAAACTAAGACATTTCACCCCCTCGTTATTTGGCCAGGTTATGTTTTCTAAAGACAGTTTACCTGCCACTTCTAGGAAAGACGAATTGCGACACACCTACAGGAGCAAGAAGCAAACCCAAACCAAGGCCACAGCAATATTTTCTGGAAAAAAAACCCCCACTAATCTGGGAGGTTGAAGTCAATTTTATTTGGTCAGTTAAACTGATAACATTCAAACCAAAATAATTTATGCTTAGCTCTCGTAAGGTCCTTGAGCAATCTAGAGAATTAGTCATGTTGTATGTTAAACTGTCCATTTAACCTGCAGGCAGGCAAATAAAAACAGACAGGAAAGTCATTAAAAAATATTTTTTCATGAATCTCTGTATGAATCTCTTTTCCACACAATCACAATCCCCTATACAAAGTTGTTTAGCAGGTATCATTTATTATTTGTATTATGTTCCCAGCTCATTGGCTCACTTCAACCAAGCCCAACCTTTACTGCACAGACCACTGCACAAATCTACGTAAATGACATTTTCTGGAGCTACATGTGACAGACACCATCAGTCATAGCGTACCCATGGGTGTGGAATTACAGCCCCACTGAAAGCACAGGGACTTTGTCATTGATATCAAGAGAGGTGAATTTCATTCATGTAAATTAAACCACAAAAAAATAGTTAACTTGTTCCTTGAGGTCAGATAGGAAGAGTCTCTCAAAGTGTAGTGTGCAGCATTTGATTTTCATTGCTTAAGTGGAATTCAATGAACCACAGATGAGAAAAAGCATTTAGTTTTATGTTTTCCCATTTCTTGTTCAAAGCCTGAGATTATGCACATAGGATAATTTTCCCCCCAGAAATACAGGAGTGTCTTACATTACCTAGGAAATGGAAATAATTTTCTGTGTTCAGCTTTATTCCATATCTATAAATAAATATATATAAAACGTAATTTATAAATGGAACAAATAATTTTTTATGATGAATATATTTATTATGTATTTGACGGTTGTTAATGAATATATTAATGTTGCCCCTTTGGGATAGCTTTGAAATTGTGACCATTTGTTAATTGCATGAAATATGTGTCACACATTATATACTGCATAGTAGTCCAATAAACCACATAATCTAATACTGCATAAGACTAATAATTTTTTAACCTTCAGAATATAATTTGTCTCTTGTTCATGTGTCTGTTTTCAAACCCTGTAGCTTTATTTCAGTGTCTCTCAATTGGAGAAAATTAGATTAAGGCAGGTCTTACAATTTTGTAGGTTTACCTTCTGCTCTGCTGGGCTGCAGCGCTTTGAATGCATGCTGTGTGGGATCTCCATACACCCTATATATTGATTATACGAAGTTCATAAAATGATTAATTCATGTGACAGAAAAATTCAGGCTTAAAAAAAAAAAAGAAATACCCAAAACATAACTGAAAACGTTCTTTAAGCTTTTTGTTGCTGCATCTTGGTATGAAAATGTGAGATTCATTTTTGGTTGTTTGGTTTTGTGCTGGCACCAGTTCAAAAGAAAAGTTGTTTTTCTCCCCCAGTTGCCTTTACAAAGCAAAACCAAACCAAACAAATGAAAAACCAAAAGCCACTTAAAACTTCCTGTCATCTACCTTTGCAGGGAGACTGTCTTTTAAAGCAGGCCTCACTGGGTGACTATAGCAGCAAAAGAAGTTCAGCGCTCAGCACATAGCTCTCTGCACTGCTCAGTGATGCCCTGAGAAGACCAGCCCGTGGCCTCAGTAGGATGAAGGCATGCACAGGCTGAAGAGCTGAGATTTGGATCTCTTCCAGGGGATTCTCCTAGGCAATTAGGCCTGTGGCAGAAGGATCTTAGCACGTCACTCTGAGTCAGGCAACACAGAAAGTGTATATGTAGGAGTTTGTAGCCACACAGCTGGTTGAGTACATTTTGCATCCAGCTCTGGGATGAATAAGCATGACAGAAGTGGTATTGCCAAGGTCCCACTTCTAGAGATCACAGAAGTTCAGTCTGGGATTTACCTGTGGTTGTCACAGACAGGGGGAAAGCGTTGCGCTATGAATATTTCATTATGAAAGTGAGAAAACGCTTTCCCCTCAAGCAGATTTTGTTAGTTAGCACTTTTCATCTCCAACCTTTGCAGCAAAATCCCAGGTTGACTTTCATGCTCCCTGAAATATGTTGAAGGAATTCCCCTCTGCTCACCACAAAGGCACTTTTTGTGATACAGCATAGAAAGAAGGATGGGAAAAGAAAAATCAAAGATAATTATAAGGGAAGAAATGAATAAAATATCACTAAGAAAATTCCTGCTGTGCATCAGGGAAATCAAGGAGAAGACCAGTACCTCAAAGACCTCTTTTTCAGCCTAGATTTTTCCTTATACAGCAAATACATATCAAGTAACGCGTGGATCAGAAGTAAATGACTTTTGGTATAAAGTGTAAATATAAAACCAATATTTAGTTATCCTAAGATTCATATCTGAAAACTTCAAAATACTTTCTTGCATTTTCTCTCTGTCTCTTCCACCTTCACGAATAGAATATATAATATTAAAATGTTCATGCACCATTGTCAGCTGATTGACTGGAGAGAATATTTGGGGGGTTGTACACTTGCCTGCCTATTTTAACACACAACTAATTATCTGGTCTGTATGAGCATCATTAGTGCATATATGTCCCAGAACATTTTAGACAGTGCAGTGTGCAAAATCTTACAGGTCTTGAATACACCAGGCTTAAATTTTCCATACAGCTTACCCTTGAGAAAGTCATGGATACAATAGATTTGCCCTAAGCACAAAAGGGCACAACAGTTTGCTCAGTTTAGATACCTAAACTGTGCATTGCTCATATCAAACTTCTTTCCCCCCAGCTAAAGAGAGGGCTTTTCAATTACCATAGGCCAATAATTTTATTGAAGTTTTATGTGTCTTCTTATATGTAGATCTCAGAAAACCTGTAGAAGTTTGAAACATTAAGTTACTGAAGCAGATGTGGAGGGACCAATCCTGAAGGGATCTTCTAATTAAAAGAAATTAAAGGCTCTTTTATCTAGAAGAAATATCCACTGTGAGGTAAATCTTACAGTGCATTGGTAATGTAATCATCTATTGTTTTGCAATTTATAGTTCAGTACCATCTATCTGGATTTTATTTATTTTTTTAATTTAAATCCCCTTTTAAGTCTTAACATTAAAAGTTAATAATCAATAAGGTCAAACTGAGCAGAGCAGGTGCATTTTTAAAAATAAAAATTAGTACATCTATTACCATGAACAAAATCTGAAGAAAAAAACCCATTCAGAAAGACGGTGTGGCTCATCTGGAAAAGTCCCTATTTAGCTTTCCGTATGTATCATGCATGGGGGGAATGGGAACTCGAAGCTTTTTCACTTCTGATTTGCAGGCAATCATAAGGCTACAGGGAGCTGTCAATTGTTGGAAAATCTCTAGTATAATTACATTAACCTCATCTGGTGAAATTTGAGTGTAAATTACTTCTTCACTCAATAAGAAGATTTAATTCTCAGTCACTGTGTGACAGATTTCTTAGGGAAGGTTTGATATTATATATATTTTTAATGGTGCTTAGGTTTAGAAAGAAAGACCTGTTGAAAGGGAATTTTACATCTCGGTGATTTTTAAGAATGGACTTCAAAGAAAGCAGGAAAATTAAGTATTCTTGTCCTCACCACTAGCTATAAATTGCTGGCAGCTCTAGCCATGGTAAATGAGAACAGGCGCACAGATTTATGAATTAAGGTATCAGCCAGCCAATTAGCTGCAGAAATTACATCCTACCCCTCAGGATGGAGTCATCTCTTCCCAGTTATAGCAGCTCAAATGTCAAATACGTAGTAAATGTTGTGAATGAGGAAGAATCAACACCTCTTTGCCTTCTTTTAAACAGAAACAGTTAGGTTTTTTTTTTTTTTGGAGTAATTACGTTATTTGATCCCCTCATGCAATTTCCTGCCTCCTCCAACATTGACAGAGGTGGTGACAGGGGAGGGGGGCGAAGTGCTTGTCAAAATGGTTAGAGAAAACTACAATGATTGGCTACTCATTTTTTTCCCCCGTCATTGAATTTTTATATGCCTTTATATAATACTTTATTGCTGAATACATTTAGTGGTACTTATTTCCTTTAATAAACTTTGAGGTGATGAAAGACAAGAGAGACAACTGTAACAGAAGTTTCTCTGGCTCGACACTTTTAGCCTGACAGAAAATATAGCACATTTTTGATTTATTTATTTTTGAACTGAACAACACTGCTCATAATTTTTGTGCAGATTATTCTTCTCAAAAAACTTATTTTTGATAGAAGATATCTAAATGTTCTTTATACAACATTTCTTGCCCTTGTTTTGTTAAATATTGCAGAAAAGGAAGAATTAAAAGAAGTGACCTCTTATTAAACTGACTGATACACAGGTACATACTTGGTCACAAAAAGCTCTTGACATCTCAGGGAATGTTTATGTGTCCAATTTTTTATATATCCCTGTCCCAAGTCTGTGTCAGTCTAATAAAACATATGACCATACCCTGCAATCCTTGTCTCCCTTATACTTTTGGAATGTCAAAGCTAAAGCATTGCCACTATTTTTAAAAATACTATAATTTAAAACAAGCTTTATCCATTCCAAAGTGCTACTTCTCTGGGGGAAAAAAAAAAAAAAAAAAAGAAGTGGGAAAAATATATTTTGGTGAAAATACTGGGGTGTTATCTTGAAAATCTTACTGGGAAAAAAAAAGAAAGCTTGTTTAATTTCAAAACCTCTAATGTAAAACCAGCTTTTTGACAAAACAACACAAGCATAATAAGCTGTAACTGGAATCTGACACTCGACACTTATCAGCTAGAAGTAAGATGCAAATGTTTAACAGTAAGAGTAATTAACCATCGGAGTAAGTGACATTAAGATGAAGACCGGATGTTTCCTAAGAGGTATCTTTTAGTTTAGCCATATTTATGGAACTGGAAGCAGGAATTAATTCAGGGAAGTGCATCCATTAGATGCCATGGATGAGTCAGCAACATCTCAGAGACAGCAGCATCAATCTTCCCATGAAACTATCATGTAGCACTTTTTGTCTATTACAAGCAGATCACTGACCACAGGCATTAATATCTACCTTGCTCTGATTGTAAAATGTCCTGAAGCTAAGCTGATAACGACCTAAGAAATTCAACCAAGGTCTGAATCACACCACCTTATCATTCTTCCTAGGTAGGAACACTTATAAAACAGGTTCGTGTCAGGCTTGTTAGCATCAGATGATGGCTATATTAACAAATCTCTCTTATTTAAGGGTAGCTGGCTACTTCTCCTCCCAGACCAAGGCATGAGTAATACCATAGCAAAAAAAACAAACAATGAAAGAAGCAAAAACAAACAAAAAAGAGAAAAAAATCCCACCCACCCCTTGTTGTACTGCCACACACATAGGCCAAAAATTTTGCCAGTACTGTTTAAAGTTAAATTTTTGGAGACCATTAATGTTGGTTATATTTACCCTTTGTATATAAGAGCGGAGACAGAGTTGCATCTGGAGGGCAACAAGAAGAAAAGACATTTTCCAGGTGGTTGGCTGTGGGATGTGCCTCCTGAGCTCCCCCTACACAGTCGAAGTGTCAGGTCTTTGTGGCCAACCTGAAATACTGTGAATCTTTATCGACCCATAGTGGCAGCTAACAGATTTTTAAAAGCAACAAATATATACAGTAGCACAGATGCAACTGATAGGAGTTGAACTCAGAGAGCCGCCACCTTCGGTAGCAGGCACTCATCTCTGGTACTCATCCTTGCTGTCATTTCTGAAGGTTGCCAATGACACACTGCGTTGTCATGTTTACTGTAAAAAAATCAGAAACATCTTCAAACTAGGGTAACTCAGCAAATGGCATAATAAATTAATCCGCTAGTCTCAATCTACACCAATTCCTTTAAAATAAGATTTTAGTTTAGAGTAAGACCTTCCTATTTCAATCACAGAAACGTGGATCTGTGGATGAGCTTAAAGAAATAATTATTTTCTAAATCAGGACTAAGATGTTCTGTTAGAACATAGCTTAAGCTACTAGTTAAAAAAATCTTGCAAAACAAACAATATTATTAATGGCTTTAGTTTTTTTCCTTCAACACCACCTTCTACAGAACCATGCAGAAACAGAGGATGAAATGAATGCCATTGAAAACAAACTATATAAACCAGATTGTGCCCCCTTTTCCTACACACCTTTGTTCAAGACCAGCACCTCCCCTCTAAAATTAGAAGTTAACATGCTGACGAAAGCATGACGCAGGCTGGTATTCTCAGCCCCAAATCTCAGAGTCCAGCTGAGTCAGGAACTGCCCATTCCTTTACCATGAGTAGAAACAATCCTGCAGTACCTGCCACTGCTTTTGCTGGTCATTGGCACGGAAGGCTGCAAATCAAGGCTCCATTTTTTGGACCCAAATGAGAAGTGGTTAAAATATCAGTCTAATAAGAGTTTTTTTCTTTGCTTGTTTGGGGTTTTTTAACTTTAATATTTATTTTTCAACAACATCAAAACCATTCAGAGACAAAAAGTCTGAGGCAGTACCTTCAAATTCCTTGTGTTCACTGCAGAGGATTCTTTCAACAAAGGAAGTGTACACTCAATATATGCAGGTGCATCAGCAATGCTGTTAATTTGAGAATGACTTTCAGACTTCAGTACAAATATTGATGCTTCCGTTTCTTTCTTGTAATCAGACAACTGAGTTCTGACTGCAGAAATATGTGCAACTAAATAAGATTATGTTTGTCATTCCTGATATTGTTGATGACTGACTGAGTTTCCTGTAGTATATGATATTTACCACTTTTATTCACATTATTTCATTACCTGTAATGGAGGATAATCAGAAACAGGAACAAATGGCAGATTTTAATTCTTCTTCTTCTTTTTTTTTTTTTTTTCCTTAAAGAACCCCCCCCAACTTTACCATGACAATCACTTTATTTTAACATCATCTTTTGACATGAGATCATTGAGCTGAACATTACTGAGAAGTGCCTTGTGAAGGAGCAATTACCCAGACTAAATGGATTTCTAAGCAGATTCAAAGAGAAAGATAACAACAAGCAGTGAAATGTACATTAGCGAAATAAAGCTAAATCAAATAAGGATTAGAAGAAGCTGAATGATCCTCAAATAATGCAGTATTGTAACTACTTAATTAAAAAATAGTTCTCATGCCCAAGGGATTGCGTTGCACTGCAGCTCAGCCATAGGAAGCACAAAGTTGGCTAATGGGGCCACTCCATGCTCAGTTCCTCTAGGTGCTACTGTAACATGAATAATCAAAGGAGAGGGCCCTCACAACAGCAAGAGAAACTGAGTTATGCCCCCTGTGCTATCACCCTGAGGATGCATCTGGAGAGAAGCAGGGACCCTTGTATCACAGCAGCCCTTGGAGGGGTGTGTCTGGGCACAAATAGGGCTCTGCTGATCACAGAAGCATTGGTGATTGCACCAGGGACCAAACATTCGTGCTCTCCAGCCAAGGAAGGTCTGTGCTGGGATATAGGACCTACTGAGTTTAATGCATAGGTTTTTCTCCTGATGAAGTGTCCAACATTATCATCTTCAATGTATTGTGCAAGTTTCGAAGCGTCGAAACTTTGATTGCATGAATTGCAGTGTTTAGTAAGCATTTATTAAAATGTCATATAGCTGAAGAAAGGTCTGGAAAGTTTCTTTCAGGTGTAGGACCAGCCTTTTCATAGCACAAACCATTTTACTTCTTCCCTTAGAAATTTGCCTTATCAATGGAGGAAACCTTAACTTTTGACGTCAACCCATGTATTAATCTATGTATTAACAAAATAATTTCTTTAAAGAGGTAAAGGAAAAGAAATGCTTGGAGCTTCTAAATCCTTTTCATGAATTTTCAGACTAGCCCAAGGTGCATAATCCATTTATAATGACCGTAAATTCAACACCAAATCCTGCTTCCCTGCATCATCTGAGAAGCCCCACTGTCTGAAATGAGATGAACCTGGGCATGACACATTACCAGCTAAGCTTGATGAGGGAATGATGCCTTTGTAGGTTACTGACTGAAACGCAGAGAGGATAAAATACTAGTATTAGAGCTCATTAAAGGAGTCCTTTTCTGCTTCCCTCATGCCTACCTTTTCCCCAGACAGAAGGGGAGAGATGCAGCCTCCCTTTGCTTCTTCATGAAAGGGAATGTTGGGTGGCTGGATTGAGAAAGATTTGCATAGAAAACGGGTCCTATAGCACATAGCATAGTAATGTTTTACTGAGCAAAGGAAACAGAGTTTGGGACAACAGCCTGCTCTTACTCAGTTTTATCATTTCTTTGTCTGTGAGAGTTTTGGCTATCTAGCACATAAGGGGTTTAGTTGCTAGCCTGGTCCCCAGAGCAGCTAATCCTCCTGAAACAAAATGTCTGTGTGACGAGTAGGCAGTTCTGAAATGCTCTAACTTCTCTGATCTTCTTTTGACTCATCAGATACTGTAAGAGGAAGGCTACTGGCTCCCCAGCCAACTCTGTCATGAGCTTTTATTAGGAGATTTTCTTGAAAGACTGCTGGTTTGCACCGATGTTACAGTACATAGACCAAAAAATGTCTGTGTGACCTTGGCCGAGGTTTAGCAAAGAAGGAAATGTCAAGAGGCCCTGCATAGCCACTAACCTCATTGAAAGTTTAAAACCTAATTTGTGATTGGAATCAGCGGGAATGAAGGTAATGTATCCTGAAGGAGAGGCAAGAAATTCCCAAACCAAAGAAACTCAAGAGATCTATGCAGCTGACTTAAACTAGGGCTAGGCTTTTCCACTTGCAGTTAATTTACACAAAACAGCTGTTCTATAGTCATAATCAGGAAGCGTTAGGACACATTTGTAAAATTAGACTTTGGAATACACTGCAAAACCTCAGACACAAACACTCAAAACACTAATTATTCAATGACTATGAAATCATGTTCACTTCCAACAGAGAACATTTTGTTTGACATGCCAGCTCAAGGCTTCCGTGTACTTGGCTACGTCGATCCTTGCGAAACTACATATATTGAATGTTTGAATAACATACAACAGATTAGCTTGGAATTGGGAAGCATTGTTTGAAATGAATTTCTGACTACAAAAGGCTGAGCTGCGTTGGCAGGCATCCTTGAATTTGACAACTGATGCACAGAGGGCAGAAAAAAAACCACTTTTTTTTTTTTCTTCGGGGAAATTCTCTAAGGGAGTTCTCTAAGGAAGTGTTAGATAAAGTACAATAGCAACAAAGTAGTAACTACATCTCATTATCAGTGTGAAAGCCAGAAGAGAATTAATTAGCTTGCTCTCATTGTTTATGTTACAGTGGCTTATAGACTCCCTTATCAACACACATCTACGATGTGCATGGCACTGTACAGACACAATGCTTTGTGTGGCTGTGGGGAGGAAAGGAGGAAGAAGGATACCTCCTCAGCAGCACTGAGCATCTTGCAAGATCAGCTCAAGTTATTTACCTGAAAGTGCCATATTTAAAATAGTGTGATGCTCTTTGCATATCTGAGCACTAATACAAAACTCAGGTTCTAAAATACTGTCATTTGTCTAATCAAAATGAATTTTGTATATTGAAACCACATTTCTACAACTGTCAGGTGTGCAAAAAGAGGGTGGGTGAGAGAGCAGGAGGAAAGGGTAATTGGTTTTGTTTGCTGTTTTCCAGTGTTAATTCAAACTTCTTCCTCCACAAACCTTGTTCCTGCACTTAACTTTCCCATGTTATCAGTCTAAGCAACCATTCTCCTGAGACAGGAGGATGACTCATTTCCTTCTGCAACATATTTTAAGGGATATCTTTGAAACATACAGAACCTTTCAATGTCCAAAATTCCATGAAAGAGCACTGATCTCCTGAAAGATATTTGCCTCCCTTATTGATCTTCTCAGACTTTGGTGGAATCATAGCATAAATGTAAGTTTAAACTAATTTTAAATTTAGCAAACTGTGGAGTCTACAAAGTGTTCTAGATTTTTAGCTACTTAAACACATACTTAAAACTTTTTTTCCATTCAGCTCCAGGGAACTTCCTAAATTAGCCCCTCTATAATGCTTGACATCTCTCCATTCAACTTCTCTGATGACATGTCGCCTCCTAATCAAGTTGCACTCACATGCATGGGCCGTAAATCATCCTCACACCACATTCCATTACAATATTTATTCAACCACCACAAAAGAGTTCTTAAACAGATTAATTCAATACATTGCTGCTAATAAGCCATATGAAAAGTTTCAATAAAATCAAGCAGAAACCTTATCTGAAGACCAAAGGATGAAAGAAAATAATATTTTAACATTAAGACATTGCCAGATATTTTCTATCTTGAAATATTTTTCATACGCATAAGCATTAGAACAACTGGTAATCTATGCCTCTTAGTAAGCTCAATTAAGTACTCAAAGGAAAATAGTTGCTGAGGATAATTCATGCCCTATGCCTAACACATACACAAAGAATAAGGACAGTAATAGTGCTATGGGGTGACAATCAAAATAAAGAAGAAAATATCTTGACTTGGACATCTGAGGAGAAGGACCTGGGAGTGCTGGTGGATGAAAGACTGGACATGAGCCAGCAATGTGCGCTTGCAGCCCAGAAGGTCAATCGTACCTTGGGCTGCATCCAGAGGAGCGTGGACAGCAGGTCGAGGGAGGGGATTTTGTCCCTTTACTCCACTCTGATAAGACCCCACGTGGAGTGCTGCATCCAGCTCTGGAGTCCTCAGTACAGGAAAGACATGGACCTGTTGGAGAGGGTCCAGAGAAGGACCACAAAAATGATAAGAGGGCTGGAGCACCTCTCCTATGAGGAAAGGCTGAGAGAGCTGGGGTGGTTCAGCCTGGAGAAGAGTCTGGTGAGACCTTATTGTGGCCTTTCAGTCCTTAAAAGGAGCCTACAAGAAAGATGAGGAGAGACTTTTTAGCAGGGCCTGTTGTGGTAGGATGAGGGGTGATGGTTTTAAACTAAAAGAGGGGAGATTCAGGCCTGGATGTGAGGAAGAAATTTTTTGTGATGAGAGTGGTAAAACACCGGCACAGATTCCCCAGAGAGGTGGTGGATGCACCATCCCTGGAGACATTCAAGGCCAGGCTGGATGTGGTTCTGGGCAACCTGATCTAGATGAAGATGTCCCTGCTCATTGCAAGGGGATCAGGCCTTTGAAGGCTCCTTCCAACTCAGACTGTTCTATGACTCTATGATCTTACTCGTATTTAATGTTGTTGCAGTTGCTAAACCTATGATGACAGTTCTCAAAAGTCTCATTTTATCCTGTCAATCTTTGCCCATTAAGCTTTTTTCTTTCCAATTTGTATGTGATCCGCAGCTCTGCTTCTGCCTTTCCCCAGACTCTCTGCTGTCTAGAGCTTAGGAGCACCAGTTGAGGAGGAGATGGGTGGGGACCTACCATCCTTTCCTACAAATCCTGATTCCCAGAGAAATCACTGGGTAGAATGGGATGTGTACAGATTTCAGCCTGTGAATTCCATCTATTAGGCACCATGCATTAGCCTACATCCTCCTCCTGAAACAGGCACCCGCCCTCCAGCCCTTTCACTGAAGCTTTCTCTTAAATAACAAAGATTACCTGGGAAACGAGGGGCGCAGGAACAGCATGAAGCAAATCCTACATGGCTGTAACTTCAGCCATGTCAGAGGGAGGAGTTCATAGCTTTCATTCCAAACAGGGCTTTTGTCAGTCAAGGGTTGTCTGCTATGAAATAGAAGAGGGCTGGTGGGACCTCAAGTAGATCCTGGGCTCCCTGTGCCCAGGCACGCCCCCACATTGCTGAACTCCACATGTCATTTTCTCAAAGCTCAGCCTCTCAAGGACACCAAAATAGATCCGATACTAGCATTTTTCATAATGCAAATCGTCAATCGCAGTATTTCTCTCAAGTATCCAGTCACTGATATTCCTGTTGGAAGTGGTGACTAATAGGCAGTAGCCATCAACATGAATTAACTTGATATTAAAGCAGCTGTCAAGTGAGGCTCCAGAAGTATTCATTATAGGTACAGCAGTATTAAGACATTAAGGCAAGTCATCCACTGTTTTAAAGCAATGTGACATCCTATTCAGTCTGCTTATTAGATCACCTTGTTTCAACATCTAACTCTAAATGAAACTTAATAAAAGAAAAAAGAAGAAATGTTATTTTTAACACTAATTTCTCTGTGCTTCAGAATTTATCTTGAAGACCTTTTGCACATAATGAGATATTGAATCACTACACCAAGATCACTTTTGCAGTCAGATAGAAAACTCAGGACAAGATCCTATTCTCTGAATGTTGTCCGCCATTCTACTGTTCTCTGAATGTCTACTGTTCTCTGAATGGTGTCTACCATTCTAGCAATTTGGATTGAAGATACCGCACCTCCAAGGTCCTCTGTATGTTCTCATATTACACTCCAGTTCTACAGTGATACTGGGATGGGGTTTATTAACGTTTTTGGATGAAGTATCATTTGTTAAAGTCTAAAATGTAAATAGAACTGGTTCAGAGAAATTTACATTCACATGGTTTATTGCAACCCAAGAAGGTTTTATGATACTATGATATTATATATCATATAACCAACAAGGTTATATTGTCAAGAACATAGCATTTACAGCTGGGGTTAAATTCTCAGGATAACTCAGTTCTCCCTTTGGATGCATAGATCACACTTTCTTTTTTACCCTCCCTCCTTTTGCAGGCAGGTTTTAAAATCCTGGCCCTTGGAACTGAGCTTTTGGTATATATTTTGGATACTGAATACTCAAGAGCATGATGCCCACTAACAAACGCTTTTGAACCCAAGCATTGTGAAAAAAAATCAAGTTGGGCTAACGGCTGAGTTAAATAAAGCTGTGTTTAGCTAATTATTTGTAAGTAGGAAATCATACACATTTCAGTTCTGAAGTTGAAGATATAAACATGGGATAAGAAACAAAATAAAGTCCGAGACCTATAAGCATAGGGATTTTTATGACAGAGAAAATACAAAATTAGAGCTCTTTGGAGAGTGGAGAAACATATGAGAGAAAACAGAATGAGTTAAGATATGCAAAGATTCTTTTTTTTTCTCTAGAAAAAAATGATATTTCAATATCAGTTATGTATCTAAGTGGTATCATTTATTTCATATGAACTGGCCAAAGGATCTAAATGACAGCAGTCAGAAAAACTGCTCTATATGAATCTGGGAAAGATACAGCCTGTCTATTTGCATTAAAGGGCCTCAAAGTTTTTACTTATCTGAAAAATTAGCTTCATGGTAAAATGCAGCTTTGAGAAGGTTCCTTTTTTCCTTTTGTATTTTATATTACTGCAAGTTACATTTCAACATTCAATGGTTCTACTAACTACTTTCTGTCTTGGCAAATGGCCATTTGAAATCGGAGGAGCTAGGAAGAGATTGGCATCCCTTCACAGGCAGATCCAGTCTTCTAGAAATATCAAAGCTTAGAATTCAGCATAAAATCTGAAATTTTGGTATTTCCCATCAATTAAGTTTCAAAGTTCTTTTTAGGAGAATTTAGAAATATTTCATAAAGGTATCCAAAATGAAAGATTAGATATATGTATTTGTTTTATAAACAAACAGGTGACAGTAAAATTGATATTTCCAAAACCATGTTCATCATAATGGAATTAATAAATAGGATTAAAGTTCATATCAATTTTTTAAATCATCTTTTAAACATTAATTATATGACATAATTATGAAAAATAAGTATGGGTTTTTTTCTTAACAAAAATGAAGTGCTGTGAGTCAGAAGATCTGGCTCTGGTCCTAGGTACGTCAACAGTTCAGATTCTTACCATGTAGTGGCTGAGACAACACCTGTACGTGTTCACTGAGAATTGTTTGGGTGATAAATCTGAATTAATGCATTTTCTTAAATAGAGTGAAGTAGTTGTTGTTAAAATAGTTGTTGCATTCAGATTTACTCCTTAGATGTTTTAGTATATATTGGGGGAGAATCAGGGAAAGAGTTTTGGTTCCTTGCAAAGAAAGTTTTTAATTTCATGAACATGCCTTGCAAACTCATTTATTTTACATTCAGGTCGCAGTTCAGAGCACACCTTCCTGAGAGCTTTTTTTTAATAGCTTGACATCTGGCTCAAGCCATCACTGCCCAAAAGGCACCCCTGGACTTCCACTCTCACACAGGTACCCTGGGGTGAGCTGCCCCCTCTCCTGTGGGGGTGCAAGCATGCAGATGGCTGCAAACTGAACTCCAGGCAGAAGTGGATTTGGATGAACAGAGTTATTTGCTGGGTTGCATTTCACAGAGCAATCTGATGCAAGGGGAAGTATTTGGGTGCCAGAGAGAGACTCTTCATCAGGGACTGTAGCAATAGGGCAAGGGGTAATGGATTAAAGCTTAAATAGGGGATGTTCAGGTTAAATATTAGGAAGAAATTCCCCACTGTAAGGATGGTGAGGCGCTGGTACAAGTTGCCGAGAGAAGCTGTGGCTGCCCCATCCCTGGCAGTGTTCAAGGCCAGGTTGGATGGGGCTTGGAGCAACCTAGTCTAGTGGAAGGTGTCCCTGCCTTTGGCAAGGGGTTAGAAATAGATGATCTTAAGGTCCTTTCCAACTCTAATCATGCTATAATTCTATGATCCCATGATCCCAGCTCTTGTGCCAGCACATTTTGGAAGGTAGTGCAGAACAGGAATTAGCACTTTTGTGCACTGAACCACACAATTACTGTCAGAAAAAGCGTAGCCATAGCAAACACCATTCTTGAAATGTATTCAACCCTTAGAACTTATAAAGCAAAGCAAACATAAATGTTAAAGTAAAAATTTGCCCAGGGGGCTATGCAGCCTCAGGTGGGTGGCACACGAGGAGAAGGCCCTCATGTAATTGCCAGAAGGGTAATCACAACTCCTCCTGAGATTTTCCTGGAGCAGAAAAGCAGGTGCTGCATCTGCATGGCATCCCGTCATCTTTATACGAGTACTGCATACAGTGGGAACTTTTCACACCTCCACAGTAATACTGCAGCCACAGGATTCGTATCACAGGGCACGGGAACATACACATTTTATCCTATCTTAAAAACTATGTCATAAACTGATGACTTCTGGAGTAGTTTATTTCTGCTTATGCCCAATGTTGGCTGACTGGCAGTCAAGGATATAAGATCTGATATTAGCTATTATTTGAAGACTTTCTTTTTTATGGTTGTTGAATTAAGTTTCAACTGGAAATTAGAGCTTTTTGTAACTATGAGTTTGATTTAAAGTACAAGATGTGTATAAAGGTCATAAGAGAAAAATGAGGCAACTGTAGATTATGTATTATTTATGGATATGGAGAGGAATAAATATTCATAATTCAACAGAAAGAGGTAACATGGGCCTAAGTTATTGAGTGTTGTCTACTAAAAAAAAGGAAAAGTTCTTTTAAATGGAGAGAGATTATTCCTTCCCGTATGTGTAAAGACAAGTTAGGAAAGTGTGATTTGTTTGACTGTGACTCATCCCTTCAACATTTGACGGATATGAATCAGATGACCTTCCCCTGGGAGCATATGCTGAAAACAAACTGAAGTTTCTGATTGTTTGGAAGTCTTCAAAGATAGTTCTTGCAGTCAACAGGATCATCTTCATTTAGTGCTCATTTTTTGTTGCTTTTTCCTTTCACTATCAACCGCAGTCAGAAAGTATTATTCCCTGATAATGACATATCTCTCCAGTCTGGAGTGAGCAAGGTACTTAACAGATAATATACTGGACCAGAGGATGGGAAACCAAGGAAGGAGGAGGAGGACTCCAGCTGAGTGTGTTGATGGTTGACTTGACACCACTGTGCCAGGACAACACCATCTAGGGGCACCAAGTCTGTTTGAGAACACTTGAGCAACCAGGAAATTGCCCTGTGAAAAGGTCTCATCTTCAATTCATGGAGAAGTCACATACTGAGAAGGTCTCCCTGGAAACTTTTCCTTCTTTTTTTCTTTTTTATGAAGTGTTCTCCATCCACCTACTGGATGATGGCAAAGTTGATCTGTAATCACTCCAGTTCCTTTGAGGCATTTAACTGACTTTGGGATGAGGTCAAAAAGTCAGATCAAGGAAGTTGCCAGCAAGGAGGGAAAAAAAAGGGTTTGTTCTTTTTTTTTATTCCCACAGTTATTGTTTTGTCTTTCACACTTTCTGCAAGTCAGCCTAACCTAGTCAATAAATCTGATTGCAAGTCAGCCGCAGAAAATCTGAGAGTCAGAAGAGAACTCCCACCACAGGGAAGAATGTAGCTGTAGTCCTGAAGAAGTCAATGAGAAGAACAATTTCCAACAGGTAGCCGCACCCAAGTATTTCCATAAGGTTGCTCACATTCACTTGGTTCTAGATATATTTTGCATAGGAGGAATAAATTCCAACTATCCTAAAACCTGCAAAAGGCTTTCCAGCTCCATCAGTGATATTTCATATCATCGTGGTGGTAAAAGAAAAAGTGTCCTTGTGCTTCAGTTATCTCAATTTAAAAATTACGATCTCCAGAAACTAAAGGAGAATCTAAGTAGATTTTATGACTATGAATGGGTCTGAACCAGAGAGAAACATGGAGAGCTAATGAAATGGGAGTTTACCAAACACGGATAGGAGAATGAAGAAACTATGCTTGTACTTGCCACTGGCAAGACATCCTGCAGGGCACCACGGGCTCCACACAGCTTTTGGGCACAAAAACCTGTGAAGGTTTGCTCAGCCTGTGCTTGCTGACAATGCTGCTGCACAATCTCATCTTGGCCACAGTTTGGCAAAATTACAGGTGCCAAATAACAGTTTCTGAGTGTCTAAAAAGAGAAATACAGTGCAGGAAGAAGAATTGAGATATACATAGCCCTGTCAGTAATAGGATGCAAGGACGACAGGACTATCTTGGCAGCACCTGACTCTGAGATGTCCTGGACTGTATCCTCATCTCTTAAGGATACAGAAGCATCTCTCTTGAGGTAATTTAAATCGAATGGAACAAAATACCAGCAAAGATGCTCTGGGAAATAGCCTTCTTTGAAAAGGAAGATGTACAAATGCTAAAGCTCTTCATTAAGATTGATGAAAACAAGAAAGGTACATAAGATTTAACAATGAAGGATAAAAATGCTGGTTAATGAATTATTCTAACAAAATTACTAGGCATTCTCCACAGCTTCTCAGAAATGAGAAAACATACCATTATTTATTCATCTTTGACAATTCATGCTAGTACAAGTCCCAGAGCATCACTTTGTTAGCCCCATCTCCCCTCCTTTTTGACGGATTACAGCACTGCCTCAGCATGTTGCTAGAAGTTGATGAGGTCTCGCAGGAAGCCCAGAAACAGAGTACCATAAAAGACAATGAAACATATAAATAATTTATGACCAAAATAATATGAAGAGAATCCTTAAATTAAGATTGAGGAAACTCAAAAGCAACAATTTGAAACACAAAGATAATATATTAAATGACTGGTTTCCTTTGCCTTTCAGATCCTTGTGTTCACTTTCTACACTGTTTGCATTTTGCTCCCTCCTGCTGCATGGCTGAACTGCAGAGCAAGACTAAAATTTTTCATAACAACAAAACATCTTTTGAAATCCTCCTAGGAAGAGCTCTTGATGTTATAGATAGCAGGATCTTCCTTGTTAAAGAGAGAATGGATGTTTACATTGGAATATTATATTTGTCTTAATGCAAAACTAACCTAAACATTAAATATTTTACTGTAAATACAGTGTATTTGCTTAATGTAACTCCATCTTCCAAATAAAATACTGACATTCTGCAACTCTGCATGAGAGAGATTTCCTGACAGCTGCGTGTTACGTGGAATTGGGCAATAGTATAAGCAATTAGGTTTCTGGGCCTGAAGAAACTATACAAGATATAATCAGCTTCTTCCATCTCTGTGTCATTTGTAACACATTAATTATTTCAGATGCAGTAGCACTTACAGAAGAGATGTCTCCCCTCCCTGACTGGGTGTGGAATGTTGTCACCCCATTTACACTGACAGAGACTTGCCAGAAAAATGTTACCTAGAGGTATTGTTAAAAAAAAAAAATTAATCCACTAGTAACGGACGACAGCATAAAATTGATAAACTGCAACAGATTACCACTAGGAGACTAATTACCTATTCATGCCATAATCAAACCTGAACTTCTCACTTCAGATGAGCTTTGAAGTGTATATTACTGCTGTCAGTATTATTTTGGACTATATATACTAGCAAACACAGGATAGCCCTGGGTTTGATATTGTCAAATTGTTACCAAACCATAGCGGTCAGCAGTGTTTTGACCCAAAAGAAGGTGGCACTCTTCCAGACAATGCCCAGGCAGGGGTTAGTATAGAATAGTGACTTCCATTGGTAACTGTTGGTGGAACTGCAGCTGGGGAGCCCAATCTCCCCATTTTACCCACAGGTTACTCCTCAACAACACTCAACACAAATGGATAAAATGGACATCTATGTAGAATCATAGACTAGTTTGGGTTGGAAGGGACAATCTATGCAGGTAGCTTTCTTTTACTGCCTACATGCTCAAAAGCAAACAATAGACTTTTACAGCAACAGGCTCAAACTTTCTTGTGAGGAAAAGGGTAACTGCAATTGACCTATGAGGATAAACCAGGAAAACAAACTCCATGTTTGGTGATTTTGCTTCTGCATCTCCTCTTTTGCTCATCTACACTTAGCCCAGCTCCTCCTTCACATAAGCACCCAGTAAGGTTTTTATTTGTATAAGAGCTCCTGGATGTAACCAATAAATTGGGTTCCAAATCCACATGCTCACCCCCAGCACCAACAAAGAGGCACAGCCTTAACAAGAAACCCTTTCCAGACATATCAGCACAGATTGCTGGACTTCATCCTCTTGCAAAGTCCTTGGTGGCTTGGGAGTACAGGGAAATACAAGTCTCCCATTAACTGGCCAACACTTTTGGCCTAATCAGACCATTCAGAATGACTCTGGCGAAGCATCTTCCAAAAAAAGCGTAGTGAGAATAACCAGTCCAGTTTCAAGTTGATGACAGACACATTTCTTGCCCAGGCATAATTTGCCCCACTCTCAATGTTAGTAGGGCACTGAAGTTCATTTCTGGTCTTCAAGCATCAGAGTTTAACCTGTTACATACCTGTTAGCTCTTGATAGGAGATGGTCTCAAGCTGTGCCAGGGGATGTTTAGATTGGATATTAGGAAAAATTTCTTCACAGAGATGGTGGTCAGGTATTGGAACAGGCTGTCCAGGGAAGTGGTGGAATCACCATTCCAAGAAGTGTTCAAAAACCATGTGGATGAGGCCCTCGGTGACATGGTTTAGTGGTGGTCTTGGCAGTGCTGGGGGAATGGTTGGACTTGATGATCTTACAGGTCTTTTCCAACCAAGTTGATTCTATGATTCGATGTGTGTCAGCTCTTAATTAGCTAGTCCTCTGACAGTCACTGAAGCAGGGTGAGCAGATCAAGTTTATTTCTGCTTTATGGATAAGAACTTGATTAACCTCTCATTTTAATGGTTGTAAAACTTGGCAGCTCTACTGCTGGACAAACACAACAGCTTTATTGCTTACGTGCTGAATGAGGCTTAGCACACAGGCATTCTCTGTTGGGCGTTAGAGTGAAATGCTATATTAGTTCCCATTATTTCAAGAGATAAATCACCACTGTTTACATGTGAGAACTGCCTGAACAACTAAACTGATCTCTCTTCCGTAGGTTTTAGCTTATACACAGTCAATTTTCTTATTTGATTTTGAATTACAGGAGCACAAATAATTAAACACGAGTATGGCCAATGAAAGCTGAAGCAAACCCTATGAAAAAGAGAAGAAACCTACACTATCCCTTATTCAGCCCTGCTGGAAAGTGGGAAAATTCCTGCTCCTCTGCTACACCTTCGTTTGCTACCCATGCCAAATAAAATGGTCTCTACAGGCCCTTTCTCAAGGCAAAAAGGTGTATTTGCTATAGAGTGGAAGGTTGTGTTCAGACAGCGCAGTTAAGACAGTGCAGCAGGGGGACCTGCATAATTACTGGCACTCTGAAGTGTCAAACGCCATGAGCATAATGGGGTCAAGTCGTTCAACAATGCAATTTAAAAGTTATACCAACAGACTCGAATTTCAGCCCATGTCATGGAGGTTAGAGAGCACATGCTGAAGCCAGAGTCAGATGGAAACACAGCCTCAAAGGTGGAAATGGTACTTGAATAAGAGTATGCTAAATTTGTTTAGAAGGAGGTTAGAGCAAAAGATGTGAAGTGTATAAAAGTGACTAAGGTTTAATAAAGTAAACATGTAAACTTTGAAGGTATGAAACAATCACAAGCAGCTTCCAGAGGTCAAGAAGTTAGCTTACAGAGCTCAAGCCATGCTTGGCTAGAAAGCTTTGATACCGCTATGCTGAGCTGTGTAAAACTAAGAACTGTGGCATCATAACAAGGTATATTATCTGCAGAAATGCAACTAACAGAGCTATATAAGTAGGTATGTGCAATATGGTACACTGCTAGTCTCAAGTATTCAGAAATCTCTAATCAGAAGCAAAAGAAATGACAGAAGTCATGTAAAAATTTGTAAGTTTTATCAATTAATGCATGCCCAGTTCCATCTAATTCACTTCTAATTTGCTGCACATTTTAGTAATGTTTTTAACATTTAGTGAAACCCTGAATGCCAGAACTTCAAAAAAAACCAAACAAAAACCAAACCAAAACCCACGAAAAACCAAAACCAAAACAACCAAACAAAACAAAAAAAAAAAAAAAACCCAAACAAAAAAACCAAAACCAAACCTCTGCTATTGTTATGGAGTTCCTTGATTCTGGCATCTCATTTGAAACTTTTGACAAAAGTTTTCTGAGGTTTGCCATAAAACTGGCTCTTTGTCAGCCCAACTGCCATATGTTAACACTGTGGACTTCTGCTTTTATAGCCTGAGGCTGGAAAAGAAAAACCCTAACTTGGCAGCATAGGGGAATACTAAATTAATGGTTCCCCCCTGGCATGAGAAAGGCAACCTCATTATAATTTCTGATGCCCAGATTATGTCCTAATATCTCTCGTTTCTTTTTGCCTAAGACCTCTGAAATTGGAGCTTTATTCACACAGGCAGAGCTTTTATCAAAACTCTTACCACCTTAAATATTGCAACATCCTACCCTGACAAATGCAGCTTTGCCCCACTGATCTCTACCCTGAATGCTCTACCAAGGCATATTTTCTGACCCGTCTGCCCATGTCACTTCACCTTTGCATTGGTTGTGCTGGCTTCTCCTCTTACCTCCAGCCATTGCAAACCTAAACTACTTGCTTCTACATTTAAGGACCCTCTATTTGCCTATCAGCTTTCATTCACTGAAGATATATCTGCTGCCATTTACCACTAGGTATATTCTTTTTCACAGTGCCTACAAAACCAAAAGGCAGACTACTAATGTGCTTAACCCCTGCCTGCTATGCTGGCCAGTACTGTCTTGTTCCTTGGTTATCATGCCATGTCACCTTGCAAGCATTTTGGGGCAAGGGCTTTCTCTCCGTTGTATATTTTCTTCTGGTTTGGGTCCTGTTCCATGTTTAAATCTCCCAGGCACTACAATCATAGAAAATATATGTAATAACCATAAATAATTTAAGGGAGTCTACTGTTAAGTAACTGGAGACTTCCAGAATACAAATTGATGCAGTAATGTGATAATAGGTAATGCTCTATCGTTTACTGGAGACTAGTGCAGAATGCAACTCTGATACCATCACTCTAACCCAGAGCAAGTATAAGCAGCTTTATGCAGTAATGCTTGTAAGTCTTTTAAAATCCTTATAGAGTGTTCTCTAAGAGCACAAAACTCTGGTGTTTATTAGAACAGGTAGCAGTCGGAAGTTACTAGTTTCATGCCTTTTGTTTTACGTCTAGAAATACCCACTCATTCCGAATGCCAGAGCAGGATATATTGGGCTGCCTTCTCCCTGAGAAATGCATGCACCTGAAACATAGGCAAAGTTTGCACAGCTGTAGCTTGTCCAACACATACTAATTTGCCAAAATGGATAAACATAGTACTTTAAAAATCACAATGGTGCCTACATATCCATAAGAAGGTTTTGACAGCAATTATTTTCTTAATATATATTTAGTGCTTATCCTCTAATGCTTAAAGTATGCCTGTCATGCCTGATACCTTTTCCTCACAGATTTTTCATAAAAGTTATTAGGGAAAAAAAAAAAAAAATTACATTGGTAGAGAAGTGCATGTTTTTGTGGCTAGAACAAAGCTATCAGGCACCAAAGCTTTAAATGTTTTAATTGCAGAAAAATCCTTTGGTCTTGAATTTACTTATCCTTCTAGGGAATATAGGGGAAAATAAGCTTGTATTGCTTTAACACTTTACCCTTTTTTGATACTCCAATACTTATAAAGTCGACCCCATTACTTTGAGGGTTCATTTGAATTAAAAACAAAAAACTACAAGAAAAAAGAAAATGCACCACAAAGCTACAGAGAGCAGAGGCTGAAGTTACAAAGTTCCTAAGATTCTAAGCTCTCAAGCTCATCTTTAGCTTTTTAGCTTACATTCAGGTTTCAAGCATTCACCATATTTGCCAGAAATTTGAACTCTAGGATTATAGCATGAGTTAAGATTTTGCAGGGTCTAAGGCTGAGAATGATTTTATTTTGAATCACATTTACCTTGGAGTGTAATTTCTCCTAGGACAGGACTTTTTTGTTGAGCTGCTTTCTCAGTCTTGCCAAAATGGAACTCAAGCAATGCTGTGGTGATGATACTGAGATGATGCTTCACTTAAATCCAGTTAGGGTAAATTAAATTTGAAAGGAGAGACCTGTAGGGTGCTGAGCTAAGTAATTTGCTCGAGGCACTGAGCAACCAAATAAAGCACCTGTTAAAAAAGGGTGTGTGCTAATCTTTGATTGGTCTTCATGGGTGGGCCATTACATCCTCCACATGTAAAGCATCCTCAGGTAAAGCAGCATGCTGTGCTGAGGGTGTGAAAACGATAGCTTTTACTAATTTCATGGAGCAGAATTATCGTCACTGCACATACTTGTCTGTAGAAAACCACTTTCTCCTACTCATTAGTGCCCATGTCAGAGAAGATGTTGGAAATCTCTTGGTGTATAAGATAGGAGAGCTTGGAGCCTTTACCTGCTTTGCAAGGCAACAAAAACCTGAAGTATGGGGTCTTGTGGAAATCCTGGCTGCTTGAGATGGAGAGGATGTGGACATCACAGGGGGACACCCTGTGAGTGAATTATGCAGTGTCACTGCCTGCCTATTATGCAGCAGACAAAACACAGTCCTGACTGACAGTTTCAAGCTCTATCAGGCACATGTTAGGCAGAAAGCCAGAGTAGGACCACAACTCCTGATGAACAAGAGTCAAACATATTTCAGACAAAGGCAGCCAATGTGTAGCCATGCTTCCCTACAGCTGAGGAACAAAAATTAATCCCGTGCCAGGAAATAAACTACAGAATTTTATCACTTAGAGAACATTGAATTTATAAATCACAGAACAACAGATATATAGCTGACCATAGCCATAACTCCTGGGTCTACAATTGTTGTTAACTACGAGTGTTTCTTAAAATTAATACTCTATGTAAAACAGTGCAGTAAGTAACTTAGCAGAAATAAAAATAAAGACCAGTAATCAATTTAGTTCCTCATGTCTTTTCTTTACATTCCCCTCTTTCCCTATGTGCACACATGCAGATACTCAGCCTCTACATCTACACACAATTATATTCCTCCTCCTATCTATAGTATCACACCTCTAAATGGCAAGAGTAGGCTATTTTAATCAAACCACGTCTTATCTCAATTTCCAGAGATACTTCATTGGCACTGTTAAAGGCATTCAACAACTGTTTCTTTTCTCCTTTGTCAAACACTCTTTCCTCCCAAAACCCTTAGTTCTGCTTGCACAGAGACCTCTTCCTCCACACACAAGACTTACAAGACACTATATTTTCCTAGAATAAGGGTTAGTGCCATCATATTTCCTCATTTCCCATAGCATGGGTTTAGAGATTCATCAGAGGACGAAATACTTTGCAAACAAGTTATTTAGTGCCTCAGGTCACTGGCCACATGACAAATCATGGCTCAAGAACATCCCAACAGCCTGTTAAGGCACTTTTAACAGCACAAAACTACTTTGAAACACATTTGCATATGCACAATTTGCCCTAGACAATCACATAATAATTGAGCAGTACAAGGAATCTTTTGTTCTGTACTACTTCTTTCATGTTGTATTACTTAACTTATTAAATTATTAGTTTATCAGATCGTGTTTCTCTCACTTTTATTATTTACAAAGGTGCACCTACAGGGAAAAAAACCCATAACATTTGTTTGAGGAATCCAAAGCCTGAACCTGAAAGAGGACATTAGCAGCAGCACCTAATTTGAGGCCCACCTCATCTTAGTGTCCCTTCAGACTCATAGGCAAAATATGTAGTCTAGGAGACAGCCAGAGAGATGCTAGCAGAACACAGACAACATTTCGTTATTTGTTTGATGTTCTGTAATTAAGTATACCATGGCAAATGGTCCAACAGCAGCAGAACTGCAGCCCACTACACTCTAGGCAGGATTTTTCCTGGTAACATGGGAAAGGGTAGCACAGCTACGTTAATACAGTGGTATGCTGTCACAGTATCAGTCCAGCAAGGATAGCAGCAGGTGCAGTTTAAACACGTATCTCCTGTCTGACAGATTTATTGTCTTAGGATATTGTGCAAAGAAAAAGGATCACGGGAGCATTTGGAGCACTCCGATCACTGAACTGCACTGTGCCTGAGAGCAGCAAAAGAGCATTTGCTGTTTGGAAACAGTACACCAAGAAGTGGGCATGCCTGCCATTGTACAGATGGCCAGAGCCTCTTCCCAATAATGGGGATCTTGGCTCACTTTCCCCATATTGCACAAGGGTGACATCTGAAAGCTGGTAAGCAAAGGTATCGCACAACCAAACATGCAGCTTCCACCCACCGCCAAGGTCAATACAGCCTGGAAACACTTGTGTCCTGGTGACTCCAGGCTCCGGTTACAGACACATCTGAGCTCAGAAATGGGAGGTGGGGGGAAGAAGGGGATTTTCAGAGTGTGGAGCAGACAGACAGGTTATAGGTCACCTGAAAGTATTTCATTAACTGAATGTCTCATATAAACAAGAGTCTAATGTTAAGCAATATTTCTGTCCTCTGCTTTTGTAAAGAAATGTTTTACCATCAGACTCCTACGCAGCGATGCTCTGCTATTATGGATCAGTGCTGAAAGCAAGATCCTTGTCAGAAAGTCAGGTATGTCTCCATGAAAACAAGACAAACACATTTTTAAAGCACATCCTTGCACTGGAGTTTAGTGTCAATGGCTAAAATTCCCTGATATTCCTCTTGTCTCTGTGGGAACTCACCAGTCTGCAGGGTCAGGACCATATCCATGGTTCAAGGTATAAGAAGCCCACACTGTCCCTCACCCCCCTATACCCAATCAAGGCTCCCCCAGTGCTGCTCTTCATGGTCTTCCTTTGTGGGAACAAGGATAACTTGGGCAGAAGCACTCGCACTTCATGCAAATTAGGAACAGAGACCTTCCCTTAGGCCACCAGGAAGATCATTTTCCTGAGGCCAACCAAGCATGCAGGGGGTACCATCAGACACTGGTCTGACATCAGCAGAGATCCAGTCTGTCCACACCGCAAAACTGGTCTTCATAGACTAAGGGTGTCTACAGTGGGTAAGGGTAGTCAGCCAGTGTTTATCTGAGAGACTTGATGCACAATCTTCACAATAACATTATTTAAGTATTATTTTGCCTCTCACTTTCCAAGGATTCAGTCCTGGCTCTAGTATCTTATTAAACATTGCTAGTTAGCATATCTTCACCTTGTCTGCATTAAAATAGAAAGTGAATTTGCTGTTGAATACCAATCCTAAAAGAAATGAGATAGTGTCTCTTTAGCCACCTTGAGAGTATCAGATGCTAAGGTGTTGGTAACTAGCAACCAATACCTGTCATTTGATGAGAGTGAAATTAAATCCACTAGCCTGAATCTGATCAATTATTTTTCAATATGAATTAACAAAAAGACAACTTTAAAAGGTTTGAACAGCAGCTAGACATCAACAATTGCTCTCAGAATAATGGTTTTGTAAAACAGTTCTATTTACAAAGTAAGGCAAAAGCTTGGGTAATTTCTGAGTATTATGAACTCCCATATATATACACATTCTCTTCATTAGTTCTAGCAAGCCTGTACAAACAACCCCCATCTTCAAGGACCATGCATTTCATTATCTATGTCAGAGCACTAGAAAAAGAAAGATGATGTAGTGTCAGAAACAAGGTTATATGTTCTCAATGTGAAATATTTTAGTTACAATTTGGCTGTTGCCAGGTTCACTTTGAGATTTTAACCAAGGCATCTGATACTTTAGATTCTCACTGTGCATCAGTTTTTGCATGTTTAAAGGGTAAATAATACATCCCAACTTATACAGTGTTCTTCTTCATACTTTGGGAAAAAACTCTGAGGTTCAAACTGAGAGACACAAAAATACTTTCAATCAAAGTGAAAAAACATCATAATCTACACACACCCCATTTTTCCCCCGGCAAAAAACCCCCATAACCAACCAAACAAAACCATAGCAAAAAACCCAAAACTCCAAAAAGCAAACTGAGAAGGGAGCTTTCTGTGCACAACAAAACACACTAAATCTTACTCTATCTTGGATGTCCTAAAGCTGTCCCCAGAAGCCTAGCTCTTAGATCCTTAGTGGAAATCATTTGCTTTTCTCCCATCTTCATAGCTTTCTGAAAACAGTGTCCCTACAAGTCAGAATTCCTGTTCACAGATGAAGTGTTAGCAAATTCACTTGCAATCATCATAAAGTGGGTAGATTTTAGTTCAGGTGAAAGTTTTGATTCAGGGCTATGCAGATATCTGTCAACTCAGCAATCACAAGTTTTTTCTTCACTCTGCTTCTCTGGATAACAGCAGAATGGGTCAGTCATCGCTATCCTGGCAGGGGAAGAAGGAGCAAGTCTGGTGGTCACCGAGTCCCTGGAGGATGTTAGATAAAGACTGGAAAGTCTTTTTGTATATACCATATCACTGTCATCATTTAGTCATAATATTATGTCATCTAACAACACCGAGTTGTGACTTGTGGAAGGATTAGATTTCCACCTTAAGACATAGTGAAAAGGCACTGAAATTGTTAATGCCAACTCAAATCATTATGGCCAGACATTCAGGTACAAATAGTGACTTGATACCTCGTTCATATCACATTAAAAATCTGAAATTGTAAGGAAGTTTAAACAACAAAATGTGGAAGACATCACCCAGAAAAACTATGACCATCTGCACTCCTGAAACAATGAGAAATATATGTCCTCAGGCTGTATGAAATGTCAAATTCTAGAAAAGTAGCATCTATTTCTGCAATAGCACATGGCCACTTTAAGAATTTAAAATGCAGAATAACAACACCACTAACACTAATTTTAGTAATGCTAGTAATAATAATCTTCAGAGGTAGCTATTTATTACAGAACAACATCGTCTTACGCAAAGAAAGCAAGAAAGTAAATGGCTTAACAAAAGACTCCACTTATTGATAGGAATGTTAACTGGGATGGTTTGCATTGATTAAATTTTATTTGGAATGTATACAGTAATTAAAAGCCACAAAGGATTTATTTTACTGGTCATTAGGTATTTGTTTTTCTTTGTTTGATAGACCATGTTAATTACTCATGCGTGGTTTCAATTGGCACAATGCGAATTAGTTTTTTAATCTCTGTTGGCCATTCTGTTGACAACTAAAGAACTTCAAATGCTGCAATAGGCCAAGTTACCTTTCCCAGCATTAAGACGACATTGTAAGGAGAAATAAGTTTTCCTTAGATCAGATGTTTCTCAGTTAGGAGACAATTGCTCTAATTTTTGCTCGTATTCTGAAAAGTGATACAGGCAATTAATACTTAGGTGGAACATTGGACTAATTAAGAAAAAAAAGCCTACAACAGCTAAGCAGAGTAAATTGAATTCTGATAAGCACCAAATTGCAAAGAAGGCCATTACAGTTGATTTTAAGCTAGTTCAGGTATCTGTCCACTACCATTGGCACTATTTACAGATAAAAGATTGTTTAAAACACCAGATTTATATATTTGCTAATCTGGAATGTGTCCTGAAATTGAGTACAAGTGAAGAGATTATGGTGGTAAAAGGCACAATAAATACATTGTCTAGAAAGCCTTTTCCTCCTACTGGGATTCATCACACCTTTTGAAACAGCAGGAATCCTTGCTGCACATTTTAGCGTGTCTATCAAGTATTTTTTTCCCTCTAATATATCTCATATTCCTACCTTGGCTTTATAAGACATAATAAAAAAACCCCAACATATATTTGGTCATTTGTGAAGAGCTCCTTCCTACAGAGCTTTTCCTGCTGCTGGGAGACAAGTGACTGGTAGGCACTCAGATTAGAAAACTGAGGCTGTCTGAAATACCTCCTAGTACCAGACAAGACGACAAAGTAGAGGTTAAGCAGTCCTCACTGAAAAGATTCATTAAAAAAATCAGTAAAGATTTAGCTGTTTTGTTTTGTGGTCTTTTTTTTTTTTTTTAAATTTATTTATTATTTTTTACTTTCTCTTTGTGGTCAAATAAAGAGATACTAATGCAAAATTAGATTTTGACACTGAAGGTTTGGGAAAATAGACCTATTTTTAGTCTCTGTTTTACAATGGCTTTGCTTAACGACGATGAGAAATACTATCTTTAAAAGAAATCCAGAAGGTAAAAAATACCCAAGAGAGGACCATTCACATGTTGCACTTGAGAAAATCTTTCCGTGCTCCTTTCAACTCTGCTCATGGCAGCTACTCCGCACAATTAAAATAACCATCCGAGCTGAGTCTGAATATTATTTTCTCCAGTTAAAACAATATAACAAATAAGGCCATAGAAGTTCCTATGGATTAGGATGAACTAGAGAGACACAAATTAATGGTATTAAATACAGTTAATTTACAAGAAGTTAAGCCTGTGAACGCTATAGTAGATGTACAAATATTGTTAACACACCAACACAATCACTTTTATTATTATGGCACTTGGGAACACCAGTCCAGCTAGAGCTGAGCTTACCTCCATTCATTTTGCCATGGTTTCCATCTGTACCACTGTGCAGCAGTTAACATTTGTTGTTTTTCCACAGGTTATGATTTCTGCTTGGATTGTCATTGTCCTCCTGTTGCGCATACAAAGCACAGTTTCAACTTTAAAAAAAATTACAAGTTTTAAGTTATAGACTTCCTTCACGGTTCTTTTGTTCTCCACAAAATGACCAAAATGCATTCTTGCTTCTAATAAGTCTAATGAATTAATGTTCTGCCAAGAATGTTAGTGTATAATTCTGCAGGTGTGTGATATCTGCAAACTAATTACATATTGCTAAAGCCTAAATACAGAAATGCAGTTTACTATGCAAGTATACCCTAACAACAAATGTACAATTTCAGAGAAATCAGACCATAAAAGTCCATAATAGTAACTCTATATGTGTACTGAAGAGCAGGACAATTCAGAGTACAGGATTAAGCCATCGTTAATATAAGTACCTGTTTCACTGATACATTCTTTCCTAAAGCTGAATGCATGCCATTCACACCTACCTGCCCAAGATGAAATATCTTCTTCCCTCTCAAAGTAGCCCAAAATGTAAATATTTCAAGTTTTTTTATGATCTATCTTATCAGAAAATTCATGTCACTGTATGGCCTATTAATCATAGGAAATATTTCAGCCAGTGTAAATAGTTCTATTGACTGAAATGCTATGAGTAAAGCTGAAGATTTTAAAAAGGTTCCTTGTCTTAATACACATGCTTATGATAAAAGCTACAGGCAGTGAACCATGCACGTTCTCTTCTATGCATACATTACTTGCTGATCAAAAAACCCTCAAAAGCAATTTCTGAAAACCTTTTAAATTCAAAGCATCTGAAAGTTTTGCATTCTATGTCATCATTGCCTTATTTTTACATTTTGTTTTAAAGCTATGCCTCTATTTGTGAATATTAAATATTTTCATAAACTTTGACATTTTGAAAATGTTCTTTTTTAGCAAATTAATTTTTAAAGTGTTTTTCATTTGAAAAAGAATTTTAAAGATAAAAATTTGAAATATTGACAAATTAGAATTTTACCTTCCTAAAAAAGAAGGGAAAGACAGCCATTAATCTGTACCCCTTCCTTTGGTTGTACTTCTTTTTCAGTACGTCCATATATTATTTAATGGGTTTTGTAGAGATACATTTACATGAGTTATAGATCACATTACAACTGATGAATGCCCAACACACAGGTATGTTATGAAAGGTCATCAGTTACAAGAGAAAATGCATAATGTGTGTTTGCTGAACACATTTGCAAGTTTTCTGCACTCATACAGAGTAGCTACTTGGGCAACACTGAGCAGTGAAACATTGAACATAAGTGACCTACAAGCATTAGTTAACTTTGAGGAGTTACTTGGAGGTCTGTTGACTTGGAGGCCGCATTCAGCACACGCAGGGTTAGGCGCAGTGTGTATCTGGCATCTCTTCAAGAAGACCTGATGAAAATAAACCCCGGCCCCTGTGACACCAGATCCTAAAAAGACCACAAGGGAAATACCCGTTTCTCAACTCCTAAAGATTTCAAGTTTTCTTAAAATATAGAGAAAAAAAATAACAATTTTACACATAAATGAGAATGAAAGCACATGACTTCTGCAGCGATTTTACCGTACTCTGGCTCCAAGCAGCTCAAAAGACAGAAGATACCTTATAGCTTGTTTCTGACATTAGCGATGGGCCTCTTTAGCTGGTCCAACTTTGTTAAGAACAAAAAGCGATTGCCTATGCCCTTGCTCTCACCACTGCTAGCACTCACATGATCATCTTCCAATGTGATTTACTATTTCAAGAAACTTTTGAAGCATAAAAGGATAGCCTTTGGGAGCTATAGTTACTCTTATTTTAGTTAGGAAGGATTTCCGCATGCCAAGCAGCATAAAAATATGCAAGTAAACATATGTTCCATCATCCATTAGAAGATCATGGCTGTGCACAAAATTTAAAGACTAAAATTTGATTCTTAAAAAAAGCCCTGTATTTTGAGATGTTTGATGAGATTAAATATTGGATAAGCTTCTCTCAATTGTCTCTGTCAACATGCTTTGCAGTCCTCCACAAAGTCTTGGGAGTACAAGTCAGGTCAAGCAGGGCTTGAGTGTGTGGGGAGAAGGTGAGGTTATAAGACAAAACCAGTCTGACTGCTTGTGCTCATCTTACTTGTGAAATTCAGCAGTCCTGGAGCATGCAATGCAAGTTGCTCTTTTTCCAGCCTCTGTAGGCTTCAATCCCATTAGGACTGTGAAAGTCTACTTCATTATCCAGGCATCTATTTCATTATGAATATCTGTCTAGACGTAAGAGAGATCAGAATACAGCATTGCTCATGGTCCAACACACGCTGCAACAGCAGCAAGCAAAAAGCTGCACAGTGGCCTTGACTAACCTTTGTCAGCTTGCGTCTACAGAGAAAACCAAGAGAGCAGCAGAGGACTCCTACTTGCTTGCGTGAAGAAGCTTCCTTCTAGAGACTGAAATGAAGATTTAACAGTATGCCTTGGATTTATTAAACGAGAACAGGAATTTAAGATGTTTTCTCCCAGTAACAGTTAACACATTTCAAACAACAAACCCCCCCCCCAAAAAAAAAAAAAAAATTAAAGAAGAAAGCAGATTCTGCTGCCATAACATGTCAGTTTCCTCTGAATTTCTAAAGGATAAAGAGGAAGAAGAATGGGTTAATAACTTAGCATATGCCCGAAAGCATTAACATCTTCTCAGAGTAGTATCTGTCAATAGCACTAACATTGTTAGTGCCAGTGTACACTGTGCGGCTGTAGGAACAGTTGTGCAGTTTATCACTTCCATTCTTCCCAGATGCCCCATCCGTTTGCATTATTTCTTTGTTTTACCATCCATGCATTTTAAAAATTATGTGTTGAAAAAAACCACCCCTTCAGTGATAGTCTGGCAGTCTTTCTGAATCTCTTGCTTCATTACCTTGTGGATAGAACCGAATGAAGTAATACATTTACTTTTTCCTCTAGAAATTTCAAAAGCAGATTGCCATTATTCCAAGTCTACTCTTAACGTTATGTCCAAACATTTTCAGTTGTGCCTAGGTATGCATAACCACTAATTTATTGCACATAACTTTAAACAACGCAATTTCATTCTCTAATTTTTATCTCTTACTATCAATTTCATTAACTTTTCTAGTGAATTTATTGGGTGTTATATTTTGGTGCTTATTTGTTAGTTAATGGGACATAATGTGAATTATGTAAAGGCTATCTTAAAAATAGTCTCTAGGTAATTAAGATTGTCTGGTGTGGGAAAAAAACACTAAAAAACTTTTAGAAATAATGATGATGATGAGAACAAAAATACTACTTGTGTGTGAGTCTACAGGGGCGGAGTCTCACATGATCTAATTCTCCTTGTAAAAGCAGACAGCATCTAGAAAGCATGCTCCCTTTCCTGCTCCAGGTTCCTCTTATTAACAAAAAAAAAATGTAAGAGCTTTACTCTTGGCTAGGCTTTTTGTAAAGCAGTTTAGTAAAAATTAAATAAAAATATAAGCCCTCAATGAGGAGTTTAAATGAAGAACTCACGTTGACTCTCAATTTTAGTCATTTAATCCTTTACTCGGTGGTGAGTTTTAGCTGGAACGCATTATACAGTTGTTATTCTTGTTGAGTGTACAATTTAAAAGAACATATACTTTGTCTTTAGAAGAAAAAGCTTGAATCTGTGAAAAAATAAATATCACAACAAAAAAATTCCCTTGGTTTCAAGTTTCTCCTTTTTCTTTTTTTGACATTTCTATTACTGCAAATTGGCAGATATAAATATTCTTCAGAATCATTAGCGCCTGCCCTACAGATCAACGAATCCATTTGCTCTGCCCACAACATTGCACTGGCCACCCAAGATCATCTCTTCTTTCTTCTGATGGCTCCCAGTGTGCATGAACACACAGCAATACTTGAACCTCTCAGAATCTGCCAAGTAAATGCATATTTCCTAAATTTTCAAGGAAATTTTGAGCATCTATTTGGCTAGATCACTGAAATGTAATAATTCATGAAGTTAACCTTAAATTTCTGCGTGAATGATGTTCTGATATCTTCATTTCACTGCCAAATGAGGGGTGGTGGGGTTTTTTGTTTGTTTTGCCCCACCTTTTTCCCTTTTTTTTTTTTTTGAGATTTATTATCAATCCATGTACTATCTTACTCTGTCTTTACCCATCCGTATTCCAGAAGGCCCCCCTGAAGTGCCAGTCATTGTGGTACACATATCATCTGACCTGTCACTAGAACATTTACTTTCTTAAGAACTTCTATCTTGCTATGTGGTTGTCACCATTGACTGAAATACACCACGCTTCCCTCAGAGGGTTGTGGTCACCCACAGGCTCATCCTGCCTCTACTGTGTGCCAGACTGAGCTCATATCACATCAGCTCCTGCACCTCTGCTCCTCTAGCTGGGGAACATGCTGGCCACATGGATCAGTAACATCTACCATTCCACTCATTTTAGTATCTTCTTTCATTCTTCACTACTTAAATTTACACCTTCAGAAATGTTGAATAAGGTTACAGGAACTGTGTAGCTTTGTTTCATCCACCTCTAAATTTCTATTCACCTTCAGATTTCACTTTCCATTTTAAGAACTTTCTGATTTCAGCACAACTGTTAACTGGAGTTCCTGCTTAAATGCTTACAGCTCTTAAAGCTTCATATAGGTTGAATAATTCTGAGAAGCTGTTTTTTGGTTGGTTTTTTTTTTAAACTCTATGAAACCAAATTTGCCATGTTGATTTTTACTTCATTTTTCTGCACAGTTGTTGTGCAAATCTCTCTGCCAGATACTTGAAATGCGATATGTTAGGTTCAGAAAGTGTAGGGCCGCTCTCAAGACCAGGTCAATGGGATTCTGTGTCAGTCATTCAACAGATAAATCTCTATGTCAATTGCTTGGCAAACATGCATTAACAGCATTGACTAAAGAATGACTGACTGACTGAAGGCCAACTCAAAATCATTTTAAGGCTGCCCATGCAACATGAGTTTGCCTCCGAGTGCCCATTCCCCACAGTTCAGATGCCTTTTCCCCTCAGCTTCAACACAGTTTTCTGCACAGCTCCTGGCACACCTCATGCCTTGGGTGGGCAGCATTCCTTGAGTCAAGACTGCTGCAAAGTCCTGCAATACCCTTCACACACAGTATATAATTTTATGTCTTATTGACTTACTGTCACCCATAGACTACAATGAATACAGAATTAACAAATTCCTTATGGGATTTTGTATGGTACTTTCACTACGGCATCTGAGTGCTTTGAAAACATTAATGAGCTGATCCTCTCAACGCCCTTTTGAAGTAAGAGGGTATTTTTTATCACTATTTTACACAAGGGGAATGGAATATTTAAGATAAAAGCCAAAATGTTCAGAAGTGTCAGCTAATTTTATTTGCCAATTTTGAAAGTCTAAGGACCTGAGTTTTCCAAAAGCTAAGGTTTTTTTAAAGCCTTTTTATATGTTGAGAGCAAAGAGCTTGATTACATCAGTTACTGCTGTGAATGCAAAATACTGCACATGTTCAACATTTTTCAAGATCAAGCCTCAGTTGTCTCAAAATGAGCACTCAAAAAATGAAGACACTTAAAAAAGTTTGTTTTGAATGACCTGCCCATTGCCTTAGAGTGAAGCTTAGATATAATGCTTACTTCACGTTGGCCAAAAATCAAAAAAAGTGTCCTTTCTCTTGTGTCATTCACAAGATCATTCACATCTTACACATGAAATGAGATTTCCTGTAGATTTCTATCCTCTTCACTGAATGACTCCAGCCACGACTAAAACAACTCCAGCCTGTGCACCAGAAGAAGAAAACTGAAGAAAAGATGTACATATTGAAGAAAGGGATATACGTATCATTTGCTAACACTAAAGACTATATAAGATGCCTGTGTGCAAAGAGCAAAAGTTACAGGGACGCAAATCATCAAGCATGAGTGTCCTGATCATCACTGAAGTCTTAGACCAAGAACTGAGGAAAATATACAGACAGGTCAGTGGCAAAGAGATGCTGTGAGACAGAATTAGATTTAATAGCAAATAACTGATTTTGAGGGGAACCTCAGAAAATCAGGCTAGATTCAGACAATCCATTACAGCTCAATTGCTAAACAACATGTATTTGAAAACACTTAAAGTGAAGCTCATTTATCTCTCTACAAGCTAACTTTCAAGGTCTGGTTTCAGCTGCCATTTCAGTGTTTTTCCACCAATGCCTAAAGAGTCCTCACTGGAGGAAACTAACCTATGATGTTAAGGGAGAAAAGAAAGGGAAGTAAAAAATGACACTACTCTCTTGGGGCTCATGCCACATGCATAGACAACATATAGAGCAAAACACCTCTGCCAGGCACAAGCAAAAACACTGTTTTGGCATAGCCCCCTAAGGCTGATCATAGCAATCAGCAACAAGCAACAGACACATTCAGTCATGGAAAATGTTGTTACTCTCTGTACTCTTGCTATCACCATCAAATCCAAGCCCATGATTAGTTGTCTCAAACAGCCCCAAAGTGGATTTTCCAATAAACTAAATATTGCAAGAAATACTGCACTGTAATTTCATCACAGTAACAAACTGTATCATCAGGAGGACTCACATTGATAGTCATGCCCCCACCTTACACCTCTGGGACATGGTGAGGGAAGAAAAGCAAATCTGATAAGGCAGCAAAGTAGAGCACTGATTTGCATTCCGCATAGGTGCATCATGACTAAACACAAAGAACCAAGAAGAACCATCTAAGCAACACAATGCGCATGCAAAGTGTTAACATAATAGATAAAAGTAGTTGTGCTGTGTACAGCAGTAGCAATCAGATTAGATACTTCAATTCTTGGATGGTTTTTATTTTTATACAATTCCTAACAAAAAAAAAAATAAATCCAAGAGTATGTTAAACTAGCCCAGTTCCTACTACCATAAGAGATGAACTGGGGAATCTGAGGTTCAACCAAAGATTTGGCGAGTAACTTTCACAATGACCATTTCTTTTGTCCACCATCTTATCTCCCATCAAAATTTATTTTCTGCTTTGTGTAAAGTCCTGTGATCACTATGTCCAGAATGCAAACTAACAATGCCGATACAGGTATGGTTTTATTTTATAAAGAACATTTTTTTCCCCCAAAGCTATCTTACTACGAAAAATGAGAAACTATCATGATCTACTTTTTCAGAGTGATCCTAGAAAACATGGTCACAGGTTGTAAGATAGGTTAACACACAACAGGGAAATATTAGAAGTATAAAGTAAGAATATTCTGTATTTTAAGAGAAATTAATGTACAGCATACAGTAAAGTAGGAGGACATTGAAAAGCTTTTAACCTGCCACAATACCATGTTATGCTGACAAACTCAGCTTGTCTAGCTTCTATTGATTATGACAAAGCATTTTGCTTACTGTAAAATTTAGTAACAACACTGTATTGATTTGAAATGGTAAAACATTGCTTCCTGTGCTGATTTCACAAGCTTTTGCAATGCTGAATGAAGAATTGAACAGGCATGGTGGTGTGGGGCTGTTATTCGGAGAAGAATGAGAGGCTTAAGAGAAAAAGAAAATTAATGAAATAGCAGAAAACAAAAAAATAGCGCATTAACTTGAACAGAGCTAAGGTGACTGAAATGTCTTTAAGTGGATTTGCAGACAAATATAAGACCTGGTAGAAATTATCGTTTTTGAGAAGGGAGAAAAAAGTATAAACCATATGAAGTTGTGGGAGAGTATTCAGATAAAGTATTCTTTAACATATTTCAGACTAATTTCAAAGACTTCCCCCACCTGTGAACCACTTTCCTGGCACATTAGAGTCTGTTTATTTAGGAAATGTTTTATTGTTTCAGTGTGTTGTGTCATATTCAGTATATATTTCAGCGAACTTCCATAGCACCGCTGTTTTATGGATGTAAGAACTGTGTTAAGGCAATGCAGCTCTTAGAGCTTTCCAGTGGAATCTTCAGAGCTTAAAAATATTTACTGTGTAACTCATTCTTAATTTCTTGATCTTTAATGGCTCAGTGAGTCTCAGATTAAATATCCTAAAGCAATCACAAAATTAATCTTCCTGTATCTTTCGGAATGTCCAACACACACTTTTACTTCTTATTTTCTCTAACGTGAATAAGAGCAGAAGAGTGTCACAGAATGGCTAAGAAATGCATGATTTAAAGGTCAATAGGAGGGAATAAGAACTCTTTGAACCAGATGAAAAAGCAAAGCCAAGTATGCAAAATCATTATTTTCAAGTTTTGCAGCAATGTCAGGATATTTGTGGATTGTGTTTTTTGTCTGCCATTTAGATTTTTTTGTCTGTTTTTCTTCTCTCTCTCCAAAATGTGAAATCCTTTTACATGAAGTCATTACAGCAGTGATATCAGAAGCTAGCTCACTTGGTGCCCACTTATGGTTTCTGGACCTCTGCACCTCAACTAGGGTATACTTTCATGTAGGACTTCAAATCTCAGAGATATGCCAAAATCTAGGGTAAAAATTCAGAAACTAATCTGCTCTTCATTAGTGTGCAATCTTATAATTTTACACAGTATCTGGAGAGTAAATATAAACTTCACTTGGGAGGAGATATCCAGAGGGCCAAACTTGAAGGTCCTCCAGGAACCTGCCAGGCAAGTGCATTGCCAAAGGAATTCAAGCCAGGTTGCCATTCTGAACTGCTTTCTGGAAAAGAGTCTCTTCTAGCCTCTCTGTATCTCTGTTGCACCCCTTAGCAGATACTAATGGAAATACCAGAGCCAAACATACTAATGACACTGAACTTTCCCTCCCTCCTATCTGCTCATTGCTCTGAGCCGAGGCTGAACCAAGCTGTGTTCAGTAGCTCTCCATAACTATTTCTTCCACAGGTTTGCCTGATCACTTTTGAACTCCAAGCTTTTTGGCACCCATCACATTTAAAATTACAGAGCTCACTGTCACAAAATACGCTATGCAGGGAAGAACTTTCATGTGTTTTGAACCTGCCCTTTAGTTCTTGTACAGTAAGAAACAGTGAATAATTGTTGCCTAGTCCCTTTTCCATGACTCATTATTCCATATGCCTTTGTGATAACTCCTCAATCCCCTACTTTCTAAACTGAAGTGTACCAATCTATGTAATCATTCCTTGTATTCAGGCTCTTCAGTACTTTAATCACTCATCTCATCCTTCTTTATACCTTTTGTAGTTCTACTACCTTTATTTGAAATGTGTAGGGCAACACTAAGATGCAGGCATACCAAGGATTTACACAATAATTTGTTCTTTATTCATTTTCTTGCTATTTTGACCACAGAGCTGATGTTTTCAAGGTATTTTTACATTAACTCCAAGGTCTCTTTCCTGAGTCACAATATCTATCTGAGAACCCCTCATCATGTACACACAGTTTGGGTTGTTTTCTTTCTTCTGCATTATTTTGCATTCATTGACATTCAGTTTCATCTGTTATTTTATTGCCCAGTCACTCAGTAGCTGAGATGCTCCTACAACTCTTCATAGTTGATTTTTGTTTTGATTATGTGAATAATTCTGGATCAATAATTTTGTCAGCTTACTTTAGGACCCCTTCTTGAAATAATTTGTGATATATTAAACCCTATGGATCTAGCACACTTGTGCTACACTGATAACCTTCTCCTCTATTCTCAAAACTCACCATTTATTCCCACCCTTTGGTTTTGACCTTGAAAGCACTTATTAACTCTTATAGATTCCCATGCCACCACCTTTGCCCAGAAGCAACTTCTGACAACTTTTTGGAAATTTAAGTGGACTACACTAAGCAGTCCTATCTTAATTATAAGCTCAGAGACTGTAATATAACAGATTTGTGAAACATGACTTCCCCCTACTGAACAACTGCATCTGCCCAAAGGCGTATTTATCACATCTCGTCAATATTTCCTATCAGATTGCTTATCGAATTCTTTATATTTTACTATAGAACCCTAGAGCATTTAAATAAACCAACCAACAAAAACAAACAATCAATTTTGCCTCTTTGTAAGTCACCAATCTTAGGGACAACTGAAACAATAGATCTCATATCACACTTATTTAGCTGTTCTATATTTGACCTTCAGTATTTTTGGCCAGTGAAAGAGACCTATTAGCACTCCTTTAAATACTCTGTTATAAAATAGCTTCTATTGGCTCTTCAGTTTGAGACAATTCATCCCATTCCTTTGAATTGTAGGATCATTCAGGTTGGAAGAGAGCTTGAAATGTCATCAAATCCAGCCTCCTGCTCAATGCAGCGTCAACACTGATTTCAGAACAAGTAACTCAGGCCTTTGTCCAGTTCTTTCTTGAAATCTTCAAGGACAGAGATTCCACAGCCACATGGGCCACGTGTTCTAGCACTTTGTTATCTTCCCCATTAAAAACACCTCCAGTTCAATTTAGAACCACTGTGTTCTTCCAGCCATGCACCACAGCAGTCTCGCCCTGTCTTCTCAACCTCCTCTGAAGTATGCAGGGTTGCTATTAGGCTTTCTTCTTTGCCAACTTAAACCCAAACCCTACTCTTTCAGCCTTTGTCTTGTACTCAACCCTGGGCACCATACTGAATACAGAGGTTCCTGTTGGTCATTTCCTTTAGCTCTGAATGACAGCCCTGCCCTTGAGCATGGCAGCTGCACCCCGCCAGCTTGGTGGCCCCTGCAAACTTGAGGAAGGTGCTTTCCATCTCTTCAACCTCAAATGTCAATGTATCTATTTCCTGTAAGGAAAAGCTCTGACAAGCAAGTTTCATTTAACATCTCAGGTATTCCTTTAAGATTCCTACCTCCTTTTAAGATCTCTAACATGGGCTTTCCTCACTGACTACTTTTTTACTGAACCATTGAGAGTCAGCCCTCCCATAGGTGGGAAAGTAGCTAACCCTAACTCTCACTTTCAGCAAATTGTTTTAAAACTTCTGTATTTAAAATTGTTTGGTTTTCTCCAAATAAACATAGCTTTCCACATTTTCACTTCCAATATTCAAAGGTACACATTTTGACTTCTATGATTAGAATCATAGAATCAGTTAGGTTGGAAGAGACCTTTAAGATCTTCAAGTCCAACCATTACCCCAGGACTGCCAAGACCACCACTAAACCATGTCACTGAGGGCCTCATCCACACAGTTTTTGAACACTTCCAGGGATGGTAATTCCACCGCTTCCCTGGACAGCCTGTTTCAGTGACTGAATACCCTTTCTGGAGTTGTTTTTCCTAATATCCAATCTAAACCTCCTTTATTTGGTTTTTTTAAGTATTTGGTTTCCCCCCCCCACTTCCCCACTAGGGCCGATTTGATAGATAACTCAGGTGAACATCTTCAGAGTTTAACTGCCCCTTCCACTTGGTTTTTAAACATTTACTTCAGGTTTAGTTCTCCCTTCCCCAGTCAAATACTCCAGTGACTATTCTGGGCTTTTTTTCTTCTTACAAAGGCTGTCAAAGGTGAGGGATGAATAACTTCAAGGCATCATCTATGCTAGCTCAGACTTAGGTACATCAAGCATTGGTTTTGGTGCCTAGAAGTGTAATCTGCATCACAACCTCTCCTGATGCTATTTTATCTAGACACAGTTAGGTCTCTAATGACTATAGTGTTTTCTGCTCTTTAAAGACCATTTTCCCTTATGTCATTGACCTGATGCAGGTTGGGATGAACAACAGGAGTTTAGCTACTGAGTTTCAATGCAAACATATTCCACGTTAATCATTTGGTTAACTTCTTCAGCTGTTTTCCAGTCCCCTTCAGAATACAAAACCACTACAGTATCCAAGGTTAGTTTATCTGAATACCTTTTCTTTTTAAAGACATTAAAGTAAAAGAACCAACTGCTTCAGTGAAATGTGAAGTAAAGTAGTAGCCTCTAAGTACATTTGCTAGGTAGCTGTGAAAACTGTTTTCATCATCTTACTGTAACACTTTGAAATATAACTACAGGTATTCAGTTAAATACGATGCCAGTAATCAAGAAGGCTAGAATTCAAACCGCAAAATGAAAACTGTTTTTGTTAAACACTTTCAAAGCTTGATTTACTCTACTGTATCTTCTAATAAATGTTAGATTCAATCACTCCCTTGTAGAATTTAGATGTACAACAATCATGTTACATAAACCCTTAAGCCCTAATATGTATAGTACAATCAAACTTAAAGCATCAGGGAAATCCAGAATAATTTTCCCAAGAGCACTACATAGTAGAGAAATAAAACAAGCCATTTACCATTACACATCTACTTTCTATTAAGGCAGCTCTTGGAGTTTCCTGCAGGAAAGACTACATATTTTTACACTTGTAGTGGATGAATTTTCTAAGAACATTTACTTTCTCTAGTTTCCCTATGCCTATTTACAGAGACACACTGTAAAAAAGCCAAAATGAAACAAACTACTCAGGAGTCAAAATGATTTTCAAGGTGGACCACATAGCTAATACAAATTTTTGCATTGCGTTTTCAGGCTTCCAAATCATACCTGCTATCTTCTGCAGCAGAGTACCCAAACTTGCAGGTGCAAAAGGCTCAGCTGCCTCAGTAGAGGATACCTCAAAATATTTGTCTGCTATGGAAACCAGCACCACAAATGACTTTTCCTAATAACCCAATCAAGTTCTTGTGCTTTGCCAGTCAGACAGGACAGCAGATATGATTTCTTGAGCCTGCAATCTTAAAGTTTTATATAACCTACAGAAATCTACAGGCATGTCTGGATATAAGTTTTCACAGGTCTTCGTTTACTATGAGGGAAACAACGCCTGTTAAAATTCTACCAAAATCAATGGACACGATGGGCTTTTAACATGCCCAGGCACTTGGTACAAATATGCTGGAGCACAGCCATGCAGGCCCATGTGTGCGGTGAAAGGCAGTTACTCCAGAGAAGTGACTGAAATATCTGCTACTTGCGTGGACTTAGTCATGAAAAAAATGTTTTGCAAAATGGGTATGAAGATGTAATGAGTCCATTATAAATGCTTCAGTGTCTATAGCCTCACTAATAACAATATTGCTCCCCAACTCCATCCCCAGCAGCAAATACTCATTTCCTCCCAAGCCTATGCTACAAATTCACTTCCTGCAATGAAAATAAGCAAGTAAATGAATCATAGCAGAAACTATACCCTACAGCTTTTATAATGTTTTGCTAAGAATTTCTCAGTGGGACAAAATCTTTAACATCCTTTTCACACTTGCAAAAAATTGCTTTTCAGAAACAAATCTCTGTCCATTTGGTCCCAGGAAATGTTGATCTCTTGGTAAAATGGTCTGCAGTGAGCTGCTTTGAAAACCTGATAATAGTAAGCTGTCCTCAAGCCTGGCCAGGAACAGGTTACTAGGGCTCCCAAGCTTGTACTAACAGGGGTTCAACCAATAAATGCAGCAGCTAGATGTAAACCATAGGAGTCCCTGTTGATAGCAACCACTTTCAGAAGGCAAAATAAGACGTACTGGAGTATGACATATTCCTGATGCAGACCATAGAATGAGAAACCTTTTTTTGGCTAAAGCAAGCCTGGACAGCATTCCTCTAGGTGTATACTAATATTTTTAGATTTTGAGGTTTTCATGACTGCTTTAGTTTGATGGAAGAGCAATGATAATTTTAATACTGAATACCTCACAAACCCTTTTGAGCTATGCAAGGGCTTTTACTACTCCAACATGAAGACTACCATATTAAAGCAAATGCTACTCTTCCCATCCAGTTACACGAGGTATTATGGCAACAATGTATGTACCTCTTAGTTTAAAAAGATGCTTAAGATTTATATTGCAAAATATACTCAGAAATATTCTAATGAAAGAAACTTTTACAGAGAATTCTTACAAAATATTTTCCTTCTTGCCTTTCTCCAAAATACACTACGTAGCACATCATTGCAATTTATCTATCTGCAGATTTTCTGAGAGTTTTATACTCCAATAATTTAGCATATGAACTTTTCAAAACACTAAAATAAGACATCCGCATATGAGGGACTGCTTTGCACAATGCTGATATGCAGCACTGAACTCACAAATGTTCAATTAGAGACACAAATATTAGACCTACATTTTTGACTCAGGCTTGTATTTGATTTAAGGAAATTAGGTTTCTGTATTGAATAAGAAAGCAAGATGAGCCAAGATCAGTACTCCTATTGCCATGTATATGCCCAAACATACAACATTTGTCATGTGTATCACATAGCAAGTATGATTCACTTAGGACTGATAAAGTAGCTATCCAGGATGTCTAGGATAGTTAAGAAGCACAACATTCTTCAAGGGAACTTATTTTTAAACTGCTTTTGCTTTTTTCCCTTTTTTTTTTTTTTTTTTTTTTTTTTTTTTACACTAGAGAAGATTAAACTGACCCAAATCATTTGAATTCTTGATTCAGCCTGAGTCATGTTATGTTGTGCAATACTCCGTTACACCCTATCTGGCATGATTTAACACTGCATGGTACAGCAGAGTGAAATCAATTAAATGTATACTTCTGATAAATGCTATTACTTAGTTTGTAAAGGCAGGTCAACAGGTAACAGGCAATGCAAATTGGCAAATGCAGTTATATCATACCTCCTCTGCTTCCCAAATATTATTTGTTTTCTATCTAAGAAGAAACTGGCAATCTGACAAAAAACTTACTAGGCAGTAACAAGTTCCATACCAGCATTGTCCGTGGAACATACTCTTCTGCTTATGAAGTCTAGATGTGTTCATAGTATGCCACATAATGTACATAAAATAAAAAATAAATGTACAATTAATAGAGCAGAATATTAATAAACAGCAATCTAAAATATGGAAATCCTGCTTCAATCTGTTATAATTTCTGTAAGCATTTATGCGAGTTATGATTGATAAATACATACCTAGCTAACAAACTTGTGATCAACATCTGGTTAGCAGATAGGAACAGGAGTCACTTCTCAGTTCAGCGTGCTAATTTTCTCAATATACTTTTTTTTTTTTTCATTTAGTGCCTGGAATTGTTGCAAGTCAATTGAATCAGTTCTACTCAAGGGTATGCCAAACACATTAAGAAAGGATGAGATCTCATCAGTTCTGTTTTGCCTGAGTATCAAAATGTTACATGCACAAGCTCATCTGAAAACCTGTCAAAATTGCTAGGAACATTTATGCATAAGTCTTACATGCCACAAAAACAATGCACATTACAAATATCTTCATAAGCAAAGCTCAACATGCCTCTTGCAGACACGAAGTAGTATGAACAAAAGTAGCTCCCTGTGCACACTTTATATTAAACACAGAATCTGGGAGACATCACATAAATAAAAAATGTGTGGCCTCTACAATTTTAGCTGTACCAGGTGCCAAAATCCTAAATTAAAATTAATTACTAAATCTTGTTCTTCATCATGACAGAGAAATATTAAATGACTCCCTCACCCTTTGTACTGAAATGTTGTCAAGTCCCAGATTATAGTTTTTAGGCTTTTCTGATGTTTAGAAATTTGTTCATAAAAGCCTTTTCCACAGCCAATAATTTCTCAGTCCTCATTATGCTATCAGCATGTCCCCATGCTTACCACAACTCTATCACCTATATTTTCTTTACAATGCAAATAGTAGGATTAAATTTTTCCTGACCTCATTTTTCACTAGTAAGGCCTACTTCTCAAGGAATCATTCCTTGCTCTTTGAACTTCCCTGATGAAGTCAGCCTCTGCAACATTGTCTGCTTGTCCCAGCAAGTGGTCCTGAAATCTTATACAGGCAATGACCATTTCCTTCAGAAACCTTCTGAAAAATGCTCTCCAATGTGTGAAAAATCAACATGTCAACATTCAATAACTAGGGGGAGACATAACTGGGAAGAAGGTTTATATTAGTTTGTCTAAAAATCAAAGACTACACAGAGCAAAACCAAAACTATAAACATTTGGAATACTGCAACAATTTTCAGAATTAATTTTATAAAAGCCATTAGATCATGGAGTCCAGTTTTCTATCACAGGAAAGCTTGTGATGAACAACCACCACCACCTGTGAAACTTTTAAGCCCATTACTATGGCTGCAAGCCAGAATGTTTTTCCGCAGCATACTTGGTGTTGCTTAACTGATTGGGTTGAAAGCTCATTGCTTCAGACAGGCGATTAAAACCTCTGTACTAGTTACTGGACTTCTCCCATTAGTTCTCCTTAGTCTGGGGCAATTCACGTATACACTTCTATTTGCACAGACCAAACACATTAGAACCATGCTTCTCAGGATTGGCAGGCTGTCAAGGCTTCAATACAACTATATATAAACCACTTTGAATATTAATCATTGACCACAAGATACAATATAAACTATGTGTACTTCTGGCAATACTTGCTAAGATTAATTCAGACATTTTTCATGATAGAAGAGGCAAAAAGGTATTTTTTCCTAGAAGTTAAATTGACATTATATTGCTTATTAAATCTAAACATTTATTTAAAGTAATTGACAATTATCCTATTTACAACTGAATTAAAAAAAATTAACAACAAACCAGGAACATTTACAACCAACAGACTAAAAAAAAGGCTAAAAACATCTATATATAATACTTGATTAAAAAGACTTTTTGTAAATATTTGTGTCTTTTGGTTCTACACTGGTAGTATCAGAACATATCTGAGAATAAACTGGCATCCTAATGCTAAGCAGGAATGCGTTTTAGTATTAGCATCTGTTTTACTTGCTTTCAAATGAAAAACAATTTTAACATTAAGAAGTTGCAGTCAAAGTGATTTAGCAGGTCAAAATGATTTTTTTAACTTTTGTATGACAAAATTCCCATTGAAAATTAAGACTGACTGTAGGTAGCAATTTAAGGTAGCATCTCAAAATTACATTATGACTGATCCCCTCAAAGACTTGCATCATCTGAAGTATTAAACTTCGTCAAACACAGGGAAATGCTCATAAAGATTATGCCAAAAGGTATACTGAGCCCTTCTCCATTCCCAAGTCCAAATGAAACTCCTTATTCACTTGTTAATATGACAAAGACATTTGTGAGCTAACAAGAGACAAAAAAATAACTTATTTTATTTTAGAATTTAACAAAATCCTTTTATTTCCAAGAAGCTGTTCTTTCTGAAATAGTGCATTACTGAGAGAGTCATCTTTACCACAAAAGAATTCACGGGAGGAAACTAAAAGTCTGCCTGTCCTCATTTGCTATCCATCCATTCTTCTTGAAATATGGATGAACTCAGAAGTAAACCCTATTTTTTTTTCTTACAAACACGAAGTAAAAGATTTTTTGATGTCCTTGATTTAACACCAAATGCTACGTTTCCTTCAGAAAGGCTTCTAACTAGGTTTCTTGGCACATCCTGTTCTGGCTTCCAGCTCCTTGTTTTCATTCCTAGTGAAGAAAGAACATTTATTATAAATAGGAGACAATCATTCAATAAACATAAGCAGAATCTGGCCTATCTGGATATCTTGTTTCCAGAGCATGTTGAGAATTTTTACAGCCATTTCTTGTCCTTGAGAGCCTAATTTTGATATGCAAAAATGTAATAACTCAGCTCAGCAATCTAGTGTGCTAACTGCCTAGAAAGTCCAATGATTAAACCTCAATCAGCATGAGGTGTTATTAAAAGGGCACAGTGGTCTATATAGAAGTGTAGAAATAGGTGTAAATTTTGTTAATCCATATTATTTTAGAAGAGTATTGAAAAATGAACAGTCATTAGAAAATTTTTGGCTATTCAATACAAAAGCAGCTCTTCCTCTAAGGGAAATGCATGCTATTGAAAGAAAGATGTATTTTACATTCAGTTAAACTTTGAAGAATCAAAAAATTTGTTCTCTATTTCACAATGCGGTCCTTCATTACAGAGTTTCTCAGTAATACCAGAGTAGCGATTGATTTTGGCAACTTCATAACCCAGTCTTGAGTAGCAGAAATTGATGTAACTGTGCATGCACTTTGCCAAGTAACTAACTATTGGTTAGATAATGCTTAACCTCAGGTTTACACTGTTCAGGAAGTTTATTGTAATAGAGAGACTCAACATTTCTCATGAATGGAGAACACCACATTCATCTGTACTTGCTCCTTCACATCAGTTCTTACAGAAAAACCCCTATGTGCTGTAAAAGTGCATATTGCCTGTGCCATTGGGCAAAGCTACATGATCAGACTATTTCATAACAGCAGACTAAAACTTTAAACAATCTTTGATCTCCTCTAAGCCACAGTAACAAAGATCATTAAGTGTATTTCTGAAGACAGAGAAGAAAAGGAGACAAGTAGGGAGAGATAAAAGGAAAACTGTAAGGATTTAGTACATTAAAATATACTGCAGGTGCCAAGCAATGTAGTGTGTCATGCACTAGGAAAGGCAGAGGTTTTTGGAAAGCTGTGAACAGAAGACCTTTGTCCACATCAACTGAAAAAAATTATTTGCAACTGATTTTGTTATCGTAAAGATGTACCTCAGGGAGAAGCCATCGAATTGTAGCAGACTTTGACAGAATACCACCCGATAGCATTATCAGCAATTTGTTAGAAGCAAAATAATTCCTAAATATTGTTTTAAAATAATTTTTCCTCCACTACTTTATTGGCCCAAAATAGCCCCAGAATTAAAGTAATAAAACTCTCGGGGAAATACACCCTGTATCTGTAAAAACAAATCAGTGCAGTGTTATAAAACAAAACAAGCAGTTAAAAACAGGTATGGAAATGATCAGACGATGTTATGTTGCTGTAAACCACTCTTGGCAAAAGATAGAATTGGTTCGCTAATTTCTCAACAAGGACACAAACAATTTTTGGTGGGAGACCTTAACTCTTCAGAAAGGCTTTTCCCAACATGCTTGTAGTAACACTGACTTTTGATTAGATATGATATAGATAACTGGTTAAACATTCGGATTTGTTTTTAATGAATGGATATACTACTCAAACTGACAGCTTAGTGTATTGATGACAGCAACCCATGCTGTTAAATTGACAAAACCTTGAGTATCCACCTTAATTCTGGACCTCCTGTACCAACAAATGTTGTTTGAGTTTTGACACTTACCCGCCATTTTGGGTACTCGCAAAGCTGTATGGCTTAACAAGACCTCTTGTCGAATGCGTTTTGCAGAAACAGTATCTCGCAGGCTGCCTAACCCGGTGTTTGATGTAGAACTGGAAAAAGAAGCCAGAAAAGAGTTTGCTTTCAGCAAAAGGATTAAGCTACAGTTCCACTAGTTTAGGCCTTGCAATGTAGAAATATATTAAGTGATGCAACAGAACGCAAAGAATAAACTAATATATGACACCTATAAGGATATTATTCCCTTTTTTCCTTTTTAAAAATCTACAAGACCATTTCAGCTGTGAACATAAGAACCAATGTTACTACTTATGTTAAAATGCAGACCAATGTGCCAGTTATTTTGGAAACCCCAGAAGCCAGCTCGGTGGTCACTGCTTGCAAATTATACTGAGAAATAACCTTAACACATGTATGAAATCCTTGAAATGATCAAGCTGTGTTTATTGAACTAATAACATTTTTCATTGCTACAATAGTTTCTCTACATCCTCCAACACAGTTGGAGAGGGTGGCTTCGTAGCAGGCAATACTTTTTAGCTAAACTAGAAGAATGCTGCTATAGCTTCAAATTCATTAAGACAAAACATCTATACTTTATAGCCTTTTATGTGAAGAACTTCAGATCTACAGTGAAAATTATGAATCTATCTAATCTCACCCTTTCACACTTGCCTCGCTAACTTCACCAGTTCCACTCTGTAAGACAGCCTCATAAGCAAGCTATTTATGTACCAAATTTCTATGCTTTTCCTATTCCTCTAAGGATATTGTAGTATTCTGACTTTATAGTCTCCTAACTTAGACTGTTTTTTCTTAAGAATGATTTTCTGCCTAAATGAAAATATATAGCAAGCGGTAAAGACAAAGACTTGCTTTGTGCCAGGCCTAAGTTCTATTCATGCATGCTTCTTGGAAGAGAATTATATGCCAATAAGAATGTAATGCTATTTAGTAAAAGCAGCTTCTGTATTTTGACTGACTTGCTTCTTATCCCTTGTCCTAGCAATAGACTGTTTCAAATTATATTTCTGATTTAGAGAATATGTCAGAAATTTATATTTTATTCTAATGCTAGTAGGAGACGAATGACTGGAGTGAACATGGAAATCATGAGAGAGAAAAGGGGGAAAAAGAAGAGCAAGGAAAGGCACTATCTGAAAGGCAAAAGCATATTCCTTTCCTCCTTCATGAACAAGAAGTTTTCATTCCTTCTCTTCATCATAAACTGCTAGCCAAAACCAAAGAACTTTGCTTTACAGCCAGTTTACACTCCAAGGCAGAGGAGTGTATTCCCACAAAAGGAATAAAAGTTAGGTGATTTTCCTGTAGTGTTATCCTAACTTGGAAACAGGGAAATATGTGTTTGAGATACAGTTGGAATGAGATAAAAGAGAAGAAAGAGCTAGTATTTTTATCTCTAAGTCAGATCTAAGTATATATAAATTTGGAAATCATTACACAGCTATTAGAAAAAAGCACTCCTCAAGTCTGTCATAGAACATTTACCTTCAGATAAATCAGGCTCCAACAGTTCCCATACCTGCCCCTAAAGAGAATCTAGAAAACTAGCTCAGTTTCAGGGATCAGGTGATTTATTTTGCTAAATTCATAATCATTTATTTGAAGAAATTAAAATGTGAGATATGCCTGTTTTCTCATCATAGAGCAATCCTAGAAAATAGTTTACAACAAGAATTAGTAACAATTAGAACAGGAACATGAAATTGGATCAGGTAAATCTGATCATCTACTAGGAAGATTTGCTATCTCAAAGATGCTAATAAACCAAAGAAGTTTCTTCTGTGTCCTGTGATCTATCTATAGAACTTGTTCCAAGAGCCTTGAAACATTCTTTAGAATACCTATGAGGTGGCAGCTCCACTCACTGTCTAGCAACAGGCAACTCATAATATGATTTAAAAAAAGATTGTCTCAGTTTTGGCTTTTGGAAAAAGACGAAAAGAAAAAAGCCTTTTCCTCAAAATTTGCCAGGTAAAAATCCATAAATTGAATTGTTCAAAGTATTTGAGCCAGAACAGCTCCTAAGTAGGTCCATAGGACCTGTATAAGAGGTTTTCAGATTTGAAATATAATACCAAAACTTAAGTAAGAACATAAGAAAGTAATACAAATTCATTTGCATAGAAAATTTAGTTTAATTTTACCTTAATATTTTTCTTTTTCTCTCAGCAGCAGAAGTCATTGCCATATAGGAGGGCTTCTCAAGTACCGAAGTAGGATTTTTGTTTTTTAAGGAAGAGATTTCAAGTCTGAAATCAAAGAATTATATTTTTGTAAAACCTGTTCTGGGTAGAAGTGAAACTGTTCTCAACTGTAAGTAAACATATGTTAAGTTGAAAAACAACATGGGAAATTCATTTCAGTATTACTTGAGGCAGATTCGCAGAACCTCACATATACATGGCAGCTTTAACAATGGCATTTCTCAACGTCAAAGAGGCTAAAGCATCCATTTTACAGACAGGAAAAGTAGAGCTTAGAGAAAGAAACTTGCCTGAGGCACCACAAACCATTTCACAAGTGCTGTATTTTCTTTTCAGTACCTATCTTGTGAAAGAGAACAAGCCTTTAGCTTCATCTGTTATCACTGACATACCACTTCAAATAATGGCAGAATTTAATCTGATGCTGATTAAAATTGAGGGATTGATTTTCAAAATATTGGGTTTACAAATAAAATTGACTTAAATGGAAAAACACAGTTGTGAAGATAAACAGAATTAAATTGTTTGGGTAATATTCCTTTCTGTTATAAATGGAAAATACCTGTGCAGAATGCTATTGATGCATGGCTTTGAACCCTTCACAGGTGACTCAGTAGATGTTTCTGTTGTTTCACCTGTCCCTTCATAGAGAATTACTGTTGAGTCCATGTCAGCTACATTGCACTCTGGAATTATGTCACATGTAGTATCCAAAACACTCTCCTTTTTCACTGGCATATCTGTATTATACACCTCAGCTTCCTGAAGGCCAGCAAGGTGTAAAGCTTTCTTTACCACAGTATCTGTAGACAAGCTCTGTACTGGCTTCCTGCAAAATTCTGGTGTGTACACAATAGGGCGAACCTCCTTGGTAAGGGAATCCTCCAGATGACATAGACTGGGTTGTATGGATGCAGCAGGACTTTGAGCTGTGACTGGAGAGTCCATTAGCTTCCGCCTGGTTCTTTTCTGTGGTGGTACTGCAAATTCTACAATTAGTTGTGTATTTTTATTCATTTCTTGTGACGGTGTACCAAACGTTGTACCTGTGCAACATAGGCAACACTAGTTAGCACATTTACCTACATTTGCTACCAAAGATCTTGCCCTTTTTCTCCTCTTCCCTGCTGAAATACATTTATTAACAGAAATTATGACAAAATCTATTTATTTCATTTACATATTAATTTGATCATTTAACTGAAATTATTTTTATTGCAGCATAGTCCAGATGGTAGCATTTGTTCTGTGGCACTCAGAGTAATATAAATATGCATAGGCTGATATAGTTAATCCCAGAGATATTACAAGTAATCACAAGTAAGATATGACACATGACAACAGGGAATGGAAGAATAAGAGCAACGAAAAAAAAATAAAAAATCCCATTATCATGACACAACTTTTATTTTAAGATGGTACTATCACAGCCATCTACAGCTGCCTCGTGGTCACAGCCTTTTTTTCCCTAGCAAGTACCATGAAGTAGAATGAGACTGTTGTAAAAGGGTGGATATAGAAATCACTTGGAGACAAAATTCTTGGACGTTGCAAATGCTAACGCAGTGTTTTGGAATAGGAGAAGTACGTTACTTGGATCCTGACACCTCAATATATCAACTCTGGAAATAAAAGCTCTTTACTAAAACCCCCACCCTCTAAAAATAACAAAGCAAGAAATACAGCACTAATTGGCCATTCGCATTCATCCTGATTGATACTATGTTTCTTGAAGTAGCATAATAATGTCATGTGCAAGCAGGTGGTTATGAGGGCAATCTCCAAAGACAGAAAAGACCTTTTTTCTATTCAAGTTTTCAGTAAAGGAGAATCATCTAAACAGACTACTGTTCAAATGGGTAGGATAATGCTGACTTCAGTAGTTAAATAAGAAATAGCAGCTTACATTTTTTATCAACAAACCAAGAGTGGGAGAGGGCTGTCAAAACCCCAAGTGCTTCTAGATTTCACTTTCAGTGCAAACTTCAAAAATTAAGGCTACTACCATAAAAATGTGTATGAATTGGCACCACTTCAGCTGGTAGCCACAGCATCATACATCCTCTTTCTGCATTGCCTCCTGTATTCCTGTGATCAACCACAGTGTAAAAAGAGTTCCTGTTTTTTAAATTGCTGCAAGTTACTCAAGAATTAACTGTGGTATTCATATAACGGTGCTGATAAATACTTATTTCTTCTAAAATTCCATTCTACTTTTGTCTCAGACTAAGAAAGTTAGTTTGAACTCCTCAGTCTGAATGCTTCTTTACTTCGCTCTCATGTGTTAAAACTTAAGCCATTTTAGCTGTTCCATAAAAATTCTTTGAAGAGGAGGAAAATTGATTAGAAACACATATGTATTATGTATTATTCCACCCCCCAGTTTGACTTTTTTTACAAAAAGCAAAGCTTAAATGATTACAAAGTCTTTTGTCTGTTTGCCTCTTCTCAGCCCCATTTAATTTTGACCTTATTGCCCAGTTGTAACCCAATTTGCCATAGGCAGAAAGCTTTAAGAATGCAAATTCCTCAAGTACCCTCACGAAATCAGGTATCTTGGGGAAAGGGCCCAAATAAGAGCCTCAATGAAAGAAAGCTGTCAAAGGATGAAGGGTGATCTCAGTACCATGTTTTTTTGTACACACTTTGGAACTAAACATACCATATGATGGATTCCTCATGCCCAGCTATACAAGATGATGCCCAATTAGAAAATACAAATTAGAGCTGTAAGGAGACAGGAAAGGATTTAAAGACCTAGACCTGTTCTGGGAGGATGGAATGGATAGTATCAAAACGTGTACAACTGGCAAGTAAATTAGATGCTAATAAATAGGCCACAAATCTATTCTTTGTTGACAGACCTTAATTCAATCATGAAACCATTGAAAAAACAAAGCCAACATTTATTCCTCACTCAAGGGCTCAGTTTCAGAAAGCAGTGTTTAAACTACTATGGTTCAACAAATATCCAACAATGCAAAAACAATAAAAGCAGGTTAATTTTAGCTTAAATGCTTATCGAAAAGGTGCTTGAACATGAACAATTACAATTCTATTACACTCTTTTCAGCTTTGAAGAAACGCAAGCATGGCAATCTCAGGCCTGAGAGGACTACCTGACATGAAATTGTGAGTTTGTGTATGTGCCCATGTACAGTTCACTATAAATAAGATTTTTTTGTTGTTGGTAAAAAGCAAAATACATTATAATCTCATACCTAATCTTAGTCTAATTCATGGTCAACATTCACCAGGTGAAGTGCAGCAAGTTATTGAGACCCAGTAGCTTGATTGTAGTCTAAACATTAAGCTAATTCGTAATATTCTCCATGATCAGTGAAACGGCAAGGGTAGTAGAACAGGTCCTGTGTGTTCCCCAAATAACTTTTACCTCCCCCAGAAATAATACAGGCCTACTTCAATGAAGACATTTTTCTCCAAGACTTGGTAGAATTTTGTCACTGACAAGCAAGAAACTTATTTATGAACCATTTTCAATATGAACTTGGTGATACTATCACCAAAGCTATGCCTTATTAATGTGTTTGCTCTTTAATTTTGGTTTTATGAGTATTATTGCTCTATGTAAAAAACTAACTTTTCTTTCTTTCAAAAATCCCCCATATTTTTTAGTCATCACAATCAAAATTGAAGCCAAAACTTGCTTTTAAAGATTTTTGGACAGCTTACATTCTTAAATAAAAGAATAAGCTTTCTCTAAGGATTCCAGTCTAGCATTTGAAGTAACTAGCCATTAAACATCTCACAACAAATTTTAAAATATTCATTTATTAGGTTTTCTCCTGCTTATATGCATCTGAAAGTGTGTGTTTCAGGGAAAAATAATGGTTAGAATTCTATTTTTCTGTTGTTACATTAGGACAGGGAGGTTCCAGCTGCAGAAAGTTTGCTTACTGTAAGACACTGAGGTTTTGCTAATGTCCTAAAGTTACTAGGAAGGAAGTCTGATGGAGGAACATTTTGGTCAGTGCCAAGTTTTAGAAGCTTCTCCAGGACTAAATACTGGAAGCATTTTTAAATTAACTGTAAATGCAAGCATTCAAACCATGAACTAAATAGGTAGAGAACACAAAATTATTGCCACCATTAATAATTTGTTGAATTTCATCATAATGAACAGTATTTCATACTGTAATACAAGTACATTAATAAAAAGACAGTTGCAGCAATTCTATATAGGCTGTTAAAACCCCAGATCTATTTTAAAAATTATTTATTTCTGTAATGAAACTCATTTTAAAACAAAGTTAAAACAAAACTAGCTTTTCTTGCCAGTTAAGTATTGGAAATCATATAAAACATTTAAGAAGTGTCCCTTCTCATAACTTTCTGTGAAAGCATCAAGTCGCTCTTAACACAGTAAACAACAAAGTAACCAAAACCACCACTAGCAACATCATTAACTTGGTTACACTAAATAGCACAAACCAAATATGATGTTAGCAACCCCAACACCTCAATTCCATCTTAGTTATTCCATAGCATACAGCTCCAAACAGTCATGATCTAAAAGTAAACAAGTACACAAAAAAAAAAAAAGGGCATTTAAACCCCTAAAAGAAAGGAATGATAGTGATTTTATCTCTGTCTTAATAAGGAAGCAACATACTAAAGACAGTTGCTCATTTTTTGCAGGTGCTTTTAATAGCTGCCATTGAGAAGTTTAAATAAAATGGTTATGACAACAATAGCTAAAAAATCCCATGACTCCTGTAGATTTCAGATAACTTCATGTGGTCATGTTTCTCCTAAAAAAAAAAAAAACAACCCCCAAATATTATTTTTTTCACAAAAAACCTACCTTAAACTACTTCAAAGGCTACTCAATATTATTAAAAGAATTGATATGGAGAGGCATACTTTAAGATTCATATATAAAAAAAAATTCTTATTGAAAGGGAATTTAGTACCACAATCTGTCACTAAAGCAATTTGCCTCAGACTAAAACACCATACCCTTATCTTTCCTAAATATTGTTTTCAGCATTTAAAAATATATAATATAAAAATATTTTAAAATATATAAAAATATCTATAAGTGTATGAGAATATTTAAAATTCAAACAATTTTAGCATAATTTTGTCTAAGCAAGCACTGAACATTTCAGGCAGTCATGTGGTCATCTGTGACGATGTTGCTCATATCTCAATGCGATAATGAAAGCTAAGGAGAACCAGTTCCCCTAAATCCTAGTCAAGAAGCGAAAAAGAAAAAGCTCCAGACCAAAGGACTTCAAATACTCTAAGTGGCAAATATAAATTTCCCGTATTAAAGCAACACAGAAGAGACATTCATTTCATAGCAAGTCATGCCTACTAAAACCAAACTATATGACAATCTTAGGCAATGCTTTCTCCCAGGATACTCCATTTTAATGTGATATTGTTGAATGCTTGTAGGTGGGATGTATGTATATATGTTTTAACACATGCTTTATCTTGTTGCCTAAACACAGTAAATTGAGACAATACATTCTTAATTATGAACAACTGAGGAAATATATTAAGCAGTGATAAAATATCACAGATTAACAAAGATTTCTTGCACTAACAGTAGATACCCCATTCGTATCACATAACAAGTTTAAGAGCAATACCTACCTCCCATAGAACAATTACACTGTTGAACTCACTGCAGCATGCTATGTCAAATCCCATAAATGGGTTTCAAAAATACAGGATTCGACAAACTTAGAAGATGTCTACTGGCAAGCATTACATGTGATTGGTTCAATGGGATTTTCCCTTGCATTGGAACTGGAAACTGCAAGTCGGCCAACTCTAGATTCGACCTGTTATCACTGTCTTAGAACTGTTACTGGCAAGAAGACAGCACACTGAAGACAACCTATTTCCTTGAAAAACTCTAAATAGTTCCAGAATGGATGTCTAATGCTTACCATTAATTGTCATTACTTTCCTACTGCAAGACAAAAGCATGTTCCAACTTGGAAGAAAATCTCCAAATCTGTTCCATAAAAAGGTAGGGAAATTATAATGTTTACAGTTCGTATTTGCTTCATGTTTTGTGGCCAGTTCAATCTTTTGTATCAGAATGACCACCATGATTCAGTGATACTAAGTTTACTTTTTATTTTACACACAAAAATGAATCCCTTTTTACTTTACCAAAACGTCCACAGTTAACCTACATCCTGATGGAGTAGCTTGAAAGAAAAGTTTATTTCCTTAGTTATTAAGGTGCGTTTCCTTAGTTAGTGCTTTCAGCTGCAACACTTCTCTTTAACAATAAGCATTATTCCAGATGTATTTTAAAGAATAGATCACGTATTTGCTGATCTTTTGTTTCAGGCTGAGGATTATGAAACATAATTGTCAGAGTTTCTAAATATCATTTTTGAGTCTCACACAGATTAAAAATCAAAGCCATCCTCCACTGACTAATCACCCCCCAAACAGTATGAGGTGGTTTTGGTCATAAGCTTGTTGTATTATCTGTCCCAAAAGACTTCTGAGAAGAACTGATTTATCAGGAGAGAAACACAGTGATATTAGATATTTACAGCCCCGTGAGTTAATATGAAAAGCAGTATTTGTGAAACATGAGTCACAGCAAAAGCGAGTAGAGTTCATGACAAACAACTCCGATGAATTGGGTTATTTCTAATTGACATTTGGGACAGAATAATGGCCTATACTTCTCCTCTGGAACTCATGTTAATATGCGCATAAGGATTATTTCTGGAAACTGTGCTAAATTAAGTCTACCAGGTAGTTCTGCTAAAGTGAAATCAAATATTAATGTATTCATTTCAATAAACATTTCTGGGCTACCAGTGATTGATCCAATTACAACACTAATCATTCATTTTCATCCTCTTAACAACTGACTCCTGGAATTCCAAATTACAAGCAAGGCCCAGTGAACGCATTTCAATTCTTGAGTATTTACGTGATGCAAACACACCTATGTGACCACCAGTTTCACAACAGTTTTGGAAACAACAGCTGGGAACTGTAAAAGGCTAAGATCCTGGATGCATCCTTGTGAGTCCTGGTGGTCAGGTGTACTATTTTACACAGTATGAGGGAAAAAAAAAAACCAAAACCTAAAAAAAACCCAAGTGATAGGATAGTGTGAAAAAGTTGGTCAATGCAAAACAAATCTTTCCTATATACAAGACACATGCTTTTCCTACTTTTAATCAATTTTCTACTGCATAAAATTACACCCCAATTTTTCCATGCAAAACAATAAATTGATTTTCCTTTCGGATGTTTGTGACAAGAGGAGGTAATGGATGCCTGACCTTTTTTTTTTTTTTTTTTCCTGTAAATCAATTCCATTCTCTCAACAGTAATGTACAGTAAGGCTTCCGGAAATGGGATGCCTGAAACAATGCCAACAACTTTCCCATTCACAGAAATACTTGCAAATACCAGTCAGAGCTCTCCACCCATCAGTCCATACTCTATGCATACTGTATGGCCTCCATTAACCAGCATCCAAGAATGGGGGCCCAAATATATTTTAAAATGAATTTAACATTGTTTTCATTGCTTGTGCAATACCTTGATACAGAGATATCACATGTATGGTTTCACAAAACAAACATAATCAATCTGTTGTGTATTTGTAAACAAAAATGATAGCAGAAAAATTAGCATGTCCTCTACAAAACAATTCCTCAAATTTATAATTTTGGTCAGAATGAATAGTATGGGTGGACACTTAAAAATAGGAGTATACATTGATGAAAATTGTTAAAAGAAAAATATCAGCCCTATTGAGTAGAAAGTATGGTTAAGACATGTTACAGAAACTCCACATCAAGGCTTCATAGTAGAAGAGAGCAAGAGTAGAGGTTCTGAAAATAATGTGTTTTCAGTCTTGTTTTAAGAAATCAAAATTAAATTACCAAGGAGAACCAGTATTAAAAAAAGTATAATATGAACACAGTGGGATAAACTAATGTGCAAATATTGTGAAATAATTTTTACTTGAACAACTTGAAATTATAACTCAAATATTGCATTTTAAATTTCATAGAATCATAGAATAGTTTGGGTTGGAAGGGACCTTCAAAAGGCATTTAGTCCAACCCCCCTGTAATAAGCAGGGACATCTTCAACTAGATCAGGTTGCCCAGAACCACATCCAGCCCTAGCCTTGAATGTCTCCAGGGATGGCACATCCACCACTTCTCTGGGCAACCTGTGCCAATGTTTTACCACCCTCATTATAAAGATTTTTTTTCCAGCCTGCATCTCCCTCTTTTAGTTTAAAACCATCACCCCTTGTCCTATCACAATAGGCCGTGCCAAAAAGTCTCTCCCCATTTTTCTTATAGGCCCCTTTTAAGAACTGAAAGGCCACAATAATGTCTCTCCAGAGCCTTCTGTTCTCCAGGCTGAAGAACCTGAGCTCTCTCAGTTTTTCCTCATAGGACAGGTATTTGAGGGTATTTAGCTCCATTTTCAAAATTCCTGAAGTGGTGGAAGAAGAAAACCCACATCAATTAAGTGCAATCAGAAATTTAAGATTCAGACACTCCGTTAAGTTCTTTACTAAACACTCCTTCAATCATTACATGTAGAGTGTGTTAGCATACACTGCAAACCAATTTGTTAGAGTAAGTTACTTGTACGGCATGGCGTAAACAAACCAAGAGAGCAAGGAGCATTTGCTTAAGACAAATAGTGAATTTTCTGAGAGTTATTTGCGTTACCCGTGGTAGTGCTACTGCATGCAGATAACAGATGACTAAGCAACACTACTTGGTTGGACAAAGTTGCTGAGTAACAGTCAGCTAGCAGCCTATATCTGATTCTCAGAGCAAGATAGTTTACAGAACGTGTTTAAAGGTTTCAAAGGTTAAAGGAAAAACAAGATAGAAAGATGTCTATTACTATAGTTAAGCACGACATATGCTTCGGCAAAGCTGATGAGCTTTGATTAGCTTTTGCTAAAAAATAGTTTTTAAGCACAAGAACTGACTAACTTGATACCTTGACCATAGAAACACATGTTGAATACACAGCCGGAGTATCATAGAATGGTTTGGGTTGGAAGGGACCTCAAAGCTCATTCAGTTCCAACCGCCTTCCATGGGCAGTGACACCTTCCACTAGACCAGGTTGCTCCAAGCCCCATCCAACCTGGCCTTGAACACTGCCAGGGATGGGGCAGCCACAGCTTCTCTGGCCAACCTGTACCAGCACCTCACCACCCTCATAGCCAAGTTTGTTTTTTTTTCTTAATACCTAATCTTAATCTCCCCTCTGATCTTTTCCTCTCCCACTATGACTTGATATCATTTGACACGTAGACCCTTTCCAAGGGAGAAGCCTTAAATACAAAAAAGATTTATTCATTTCTGGAATTCAGGTGAAATTCTTTAGCGTTTTGAAACTCCCGATAGACATCTTGAAACAAGGTAATACCAAAACCACTTCATACAATACAGCCCATTGGGAATATATATTTGAAAGCATCTTTCTGTGAGAGACTTTTAACAAAAGCTGGGACAAAAATCCCTACCCTTTCACGTTTGCTATCCTTCCCTTCACACTTTTAATGTTCTTTTTCCCCACATCAATTACTAGTTTGACTTCCTTCTTCAGGATCAGCTAGTGGAATGTAGTTAATTCCAAAGAAACCCATGAGAAGTCAAGGTCCTGCTTTCACAGGTTTTCCTATTCTACACAAATGATTTAGCTGCTTTGGCCTTTTGGGCACAGTGCTTATAATCAGAAAAGTGGCTTAACATATTTTCATTTTTGAGAGATCATATAATTATATATATATATACACACGCACACACACGCTCAATAACAATTCATTTGCAACTAAACCATGTCATGGGTCTCTCTGAAAAGACTTCTGGTAAAAGGTTACTTGTTATGAAAGAAAGTTTCTGCAATGATTAGTGCCTCATGTTTTATGACATGCAGAAATCAACAGCTTCTTTAAGTACAGATGTTTCTCTGCATCACTACCATTTTAAATGCATAGTGAGCTGTTTGTTCATTAATTTGGAATTTCCAAATATAGATAATGCATGGATACTGCATACATACTTAGATACTTTTGAGTTCAACAAAACATATATAATTATTAACTTCATAAGCTTACACCGAAGAGGAATTTAATTTTCCTCATAGGTCTTACTGTGTTCTACATGAGCAGCATCTTGTTTTTGCAGAGGGATTTGTATTTAAAAAAAATATTCTTTTCAGTATGTGTTAACATAGGTTCAAAAGCAATACATCACATTTGTTACCAGCAGCTCTAGTACTCTTCCTCCAGGATGCGTTAGACTTAGGTTTCATATGAAACATTATATTGCCACCAGTTAACTTTTCTATCCTTTGCCTACATAATTTTGGAAAGAAACTTCTGAGACACTAACACAAAGCTACATATATTTCTATTAAATGAGATTTTTAAAAAAATTACTGCTTTCAACTTATAGCATGAGAAGTAAGAATCAAATCACAAGAAATGAAGTGCATTACTCTTCCCTGCTGTCAAGTTGAAGTCCACACAATTGTGTTATAGGTGAAATATGGATTTTTATATAAGGAATAACGACCACTGTGTAGAACACAGCTAATTAATTTCACTTTACTTTTTCTTTCTTCAAACACTATTTACTTCCCAACATCTTGGACAAATTATAAATAATAAAATATCAAAGCCCCACAATGTGTGAGGAAATCTGTATAAATCTTCCTTTGTATTTGTTCACCAAGTTCTTAGGTCAGCTCTTGCTAACATTTGCCAAGAACACTTCAGAGATGACTTTAGGGAGAAGGAATTGGATTCTTGAATAATTTACTTCATCTTTAAATGAAAAAAGAAATTACTACAACCTTCCTATTTTCAATCGGGATGTTGCTCTTGTACCACTTCACATGTTCTCATGTCAAGGGTTTTTTTTTCCCCAATTTCTGTGGGTTTGGTTTTTTTTGTTTGTTTGTTTGTTTTTAACCCTGAATAGTTTGTTACAAGCATTCTGTATATTTCCATAACATAGTATCAGCTAATAGCTCAAAATATTTTAAACGTGATTTCAAACAATTCAAGAGTTATTTTATTTATTTTGTGCTCAACAGAAATTTTTTTAAAGCCCTGGTAAATGATTACTTTTTTCCACCTCAAGACCCAAGATGTATGGAAATGACTGTGTCAACACCAGTAGTATTTTAGGTAAGGACACATTAAGATTAAAATTATACTCTACAAATACTGTTTGAATAGAGGTTTTTCTGAGCAGAGCTGCTACTGTTCATGTTCCCTTGTTACCTATGGATGTCTTTCAAAGTCACAGTATATTGAGTACTGGCTACGCATAGCACAAGACACAAGCATTGGCCTCCAGCAGCTGCACTATCAGGCAGAGATTTTTGCTTGTCATCTCTTGCAACAGCACCTTCTGCAAGGATTCTTCATATCTTTTTATCCAGGCTAGACTCTAGAGCAACTCACTTTACAGCTGAAAAGCCAGCTACATAGAGTTATGGAGAAAAAATGGGGCCATCAGAATACAGTAAAGCAGTCAACTCCATGGTAGAAATGGTGAATCCTTTGATTCTTGGAAAAATAAGCTTATAAAATATTGTTCCAAATTGATTCCAATTCAACCTGTTATTAATATGAAATCTCATCCCCCTCAAGGCTATTACTTGAAACTGTGCAAACTGTACTAGCTGCTTAAGATTTCAAATCAATAACAGAATTATTATACTTCTTGTCACTAAGATTCCTTTTCTATCAAGGTCACACAAAAGACTCAAATGAAATTATTAACAACACTCACAGAATCTAGGAAAATTGATATATGGGATATGTTACAACAAGATAAAGAGGGAGTTATCTGTTGGCAGAGTGTCTAGCCATTGAAGAAGTAAACTTTTCTATATCCAGTTAAGAGTGGTATATAATTTACACAAAGTGGGTCCAAGGCTCAGTTTTACATTTGGCTTAGGTATTTCTAGAAGTGTACATTCGCTGTGTTTGTGGATGACATAGCTTTTGCAGGAGACATTGAAATCTGTTTCTAACAGAGAACAAATAAATTATATACTTACAACATGGGGTGTTTGGTCTGTTCACAAGCTGTGGGAATGCAAAGATAGCAGACAACTCTAGTTCGTGGTTTTGATTTTCTTCCTTCTCTTCAGCCTGGTCAGCCCAAACTACTGATTTTTGTCTTTGTATCAGCTGCTCAACCTCCCCAAATTCAGTCTCAGACACATTATGTGTCAACCCAGCTTCTTTCAAAGCCAGGTACTGCTTGCGAAGAACTGGAAGCAAAGTATTTAGTACTCTGTAAAATAACAAGAAGCAAGACAAATATGACTACATCATAACTAATCTGTTCCTTACTAGCACTGCTACTATTAGGAACACAACAAGGTTTTGTCCTTCTCCACACCCTTCCCCCCTTGCCAAGTTCTGCTATGTATTTTAATTTTTAAGGGAATACCATGACACTAATAGGAAATATTCATGACTAAGTAGAGTGATTTTTCTCTTTGGAAAAACCTTGTATTTCACCCTAAGCATTTACCAACTGCGTCTAAGATCTTCAGTCCCTCAAACACCACAGAAAGTCAGTATTTCTCGATTGAATTATGACTTTCTAAAATCAAGTATCAGATAAATGAACAAGTGTATAAAACAAATAATGTGGATTAAACCAAGGAGATCTTAATCATATGTGCATAGAACCTTATTAGAAGCCTACTCCAAATAAATTAAGATACTATGATCTTTAATTAAAGAATGGAATACATTAAGATCCACACACTCCTGCAAATCAAATTGAAGTGACAAAAGCTTAGGAATTCCTCCTGAACACAGGAATTCATTAACTGCGGAGTCAGTTGCAAGACTAAAAAGTAGGTTCATGCAATATGGGAAGGAGTGTATATATATAAAAGCCAAGGAGGCAACTTTGTAATTATTAACTTTGTAGCTTTAAAAAGCTTGCTTATGTATTACTTTTTGTCATGTTTATGGTAACAGCCTCTTCTCCAAGCGAGGAAGAAAAGCAACATTTTCAAGAGACTGATAATAAAAAGCTGGTTGCTTACCTGCAAATTCAGATTTTTTTTTTTCCCCAGACTGACTAGCTATATTTGAGTTCAATAGTAAATGTTTTTTTACACAGGTAAATTTATTAATGTCAACAAAGCAAGAAATTAAGAGAACACAAACACAAAAAAATCAATACTGCTCTTCAACACAGAAGAAAATAAAGGCACCTGGATCTATTGAACAATTTGGAAAAACTATGCGAAGAAGAAAGTTAAATAGAAATAACAAGCACTAGAGTATACCTGCAGTTTCTGTTAAACCATTGTGAATACAGGCCAAGACTTAAGTTATTATTTTACATCTTACTTGAAACACAATTCTAACACAGAAAAAAAGTTTGATAAACATCCTGCTTCTGTTTCAACTAAAACTAAATTCTATAGATATGTCTTCTGAAGTTACAAATACCAGCATATAAGTCTTATCACACCTGCTATGAAACCATACTTACTTTTCTGTCTGCTTATAATGCCGATCTTGAAGGGACACCAGAGATAACATGTGCTCAATCTGGGCTTTCAGGTCTTTAACTTCTAGCTTTAAATGGCAACACTGCAGATCTTCACAGAGTTCCTTGGGAAATTAGCAAGGAAAAAAAAAAACAAAACCCAAAATGAAACAACTGCACATCAAGCTGATAGTGAGAAACTAAAATTCAAACCGAAAGTAATATTAATTCATCCTATCTTGAAAAGATGGAGATCTATATTATTGAAGTTTTATGGTAAAAAAGTATGATTTTTTTGATTTTCTTTTGCATGCATAAATAATGCTTTGTAGAGCTGTTTGACCAACAGCGAGTGTGCTGTAATTAGCATTAAGAATCCAACAGGCACACATCTATGATTATCTATGCATGCCCAAAAACATGCTCATCTTTTCCTGTGCACTGGCTCCATATCTGAGTTTCAGTGACATTATCTGGGACAAGTCCTCATTGTACTTAGCCATCTTCCCAAGATGCCAGTATCCTCTTTGAAATATCTTAGTTAATTTATTTTAAGGTATCAACACATTTTTGTCATCCCAACAAAAATACACGTATTGAAATATGTTCCAATATATGAGTCAGATCAGCGCTCATTACAGTATCATTTAAGCCACTTCACTTGCTGGCTGAAACCAAAAGGCACAGAGGAACAACACCCCAGCTGCCTTGTCTTGTCTTGTCCTTGTTTCTGTACAGGACTTCATCTCCTCTCCCAGCTCTGGTGCTTGTCTGAGGCTGCACTGAGTTGACTCTACTTGCTAATGTTTGGCACAGAACTTAACTTCCCACTTCTTTTCCCCTTCCCACTCTTCTCCCACCAAAGGTTTTTTTGGCCAGGCTAAGAATTAGGTTGTCACACGGTTCAACAAGCATCAGGAGCTACTGTAAAGGCAAGACTAGAAGTGAATGGCCAGGAGCAGTATCAATACTGGCAGCTATCTGAACTGCCCAACAATAACATGCTTACTCCCCTTTAGCATGCATTTTTGCATGTCATCATCTACTTTCATGACCAAGGAACACTTGCACAAATAATGAACCATTTGAAGGCAAAAGAACAGAAACAACTAACACTGGAATTTGAAACCACCCTGAAAGAATGGCAGGAACCGTGAACAGAAGTGAGACAGGGTGGGGGAGGAGGCCAATAATTAAAATCTATTCTTAACTATAGTCAGATGTTGCTTACATGTTGCTTGCATGAAACCTGTACTTGAAATGAAAGGCATTTTACCTTTGGAATGCACCCATCTTGACTCAGGAGACGCATTTCATTCTCAACACGATGCAGCCAATTGGTATTTTCCTCAAAACGTTCAGCCTCCTCCTCTCTCTTCTGCTGTATGTGCACACGGCGGGTTCTAAGCATTGCAAGCCTTTGATTCCTCTTGCAAGTGGCCTAAAAATCAGCATTTAAAGTGAAAACTTTCAAATGATGTTCACAAATATTTTTTATATATATCTCTATCTCTCTCTCTATCTCAGAAAAGTCTTTTTCCATACTGTTACACTTAACTGGGAATAACAAACATTTTGCATTTCTGATCAGTTTAATAAAAGTTTAGTACAGTCTCTTACAGGCATTACTTTAAATATTTTCATTCCTCTTCCCCCCCCCTCCCTTCCCCCTTTTCCTGGAAACCCTTTTAACAGAGAGCAGTGTCATCTGATTATTCCTTTGAAGAATAATACCTTGGATTTGATCAATTTCTGTTCCAGGCCATAATTATCTTAAGTTGGAAAGACTGAAAAACTACTTGTGCACATACAGACAGGCACACTTCTAGATACAAATAACCTAACAATTTCTGCTCAAGCATGAATATGAAGATGGAATTTAACCTGCTTTGTTTTCCTAAAGCAATATGTCCTAAGCAGAACTCACTAAAGGATGGAGTATCTGGCAAAAGGAACATCCTCCATGTTCAAGCACCAAAATTCTTCTGATGCTTCTCTGAAATTTGACAAGGAAAAAGGCACAAAACCAGCACCAGCAAGCAGAATGAGTGATGCAGTGTCCTAACAAGGCAAAGGAGACTCCTTCTATTTGGAGGACATATGTAGTTTGCAATACACTCGAAAAATTAAGACACTAACTCAGTTTGTCACAGAGAAGTGATAACTGGTCTCATTTTAATCATTAAGCATTAAGTGATTATATAATTACTCGAGCAAAAACCATACATTAGTACAGCAAAACTAAGATGATACCTTGTATTACGTTACGGAAAACTCACCTTTTCTACTCTTTCTTCAGAGCACATCAGTTGAATTTGTTCATGACATTGTTTCTGGTAATGTGTCTTCAGGGCATTTTCCTTTAGTTGCATTTCCAATTTGAGGTATTCTTTTCTAACTTCCTCACGGTTTGCAAACACATTTTTAAGGATTTCTTTGTATCTATTAGAACCAAAAGATAATAATAAATAATGGATTACTTACTGAAGACTTTTTTGAATGACCATCTCCTCCACACAAGGGGAACTTTCAATTAGAGGTTAATGAAATAAATATACAAAAATTAAGAGGAAAAAAGTAAAGGCTGTTCTAGATTAGGACTAAATAAAGTGCCAGCACTTCAGTAGTGATTTTATGTACCCGAACTAGAAATGGGATGTAAATTTTGAAGGGGGGGACACTAGAAATAAGCCTTGTTGTATTTATGAAGACGACACTGGGATTCAAAAGAAAGATATCCAACTTATTCACATAGGTCTTATCTCTACCTCCAAAACAAACTAAATATCCATGTTCTCTCCCTATACCAATTTATTAAACATATCAGACTACTGTTGCCATAGACACACAAGGTCTTCAAAAACCTGCTAGCTATCTCTCAAAAAATTAAAACCAGAAGTCTTCAGTTGCTCCCTTTCTCTGAAATTTTGTTGTATAATTTTAATCACCAATGGATGACAAAAATCAGAACATGCATCATGTTTTAACACATACTAGGCTAAGAGGTGAGAAAAACACAAACTAATGATAGAAGGTACTTAAAACTTATTCTAAGGAGACCAATGTTTAAATAGCCTCAAAATCTGCTTATCCTTAGCCTGCAATGTAAATGAGAATAACAAGGATAAGGAAAAAGCCTAGAAGCACTACCGTATTGCAGTATAAGTTTCAGTCATGGTACTTTCTCACTTCACTCCTGAATACTCAAAATGCAGTACAGAAGAGCCCAAAAAGATACTGTATATTTCAATAAAGACCAGCCTTGTATTCAAGCCATGTCGTAACATCCTACTGACACGCTAGAACTTTCCATAAGAATAAAGGCACAGTTTAACATGCTGTTGTGGTTTAAGCCGAGCCGGTAGCATGCAAACATTCTAAAGACATGCAACATTTGAGGTCATTATACAGTGTTGAGTATAAACAGTAACAACATTAAATACCATACTAATACTATAAAATAACACATAGGTGCAACCAGAGAGCAAGTTGAAAAGACATTTTTGCCATGTAGTTGACTTCTTGCCACTGTTTCAGAAGTTGCAATTCCATTACATAGTCTAAAGTCTGAATAATGGCAAGTCTTTTATTCTAGTGGTTTATTACTGTCATTTTAAAAGTGAACAGAATTAACAAATGAATTCTTATGTACAGTTTTAGAAATTCTACAGTTTTACTCAAGTGTCTACATATCTAGGTAAATTGTGTACTAAAGCTCACACAGGATTTAGACATAATATTTCTTTAAGGTATAACATAGTCAGCTGCAGAATATCAGAGTTCTTACCCTACACTGTTACTATCTATACAGTCTGCAGTACTATAGTAGTATCCATAGAAACATGGTTCCTCCCAGCTGTCTGGGAAACAGCAATACGAAATGAAGGTGAATCCTCTCTCTCAATTTACTTCACAGTAAAACCCTGGGCATAATGTAAGAGAGGCTGTAGATTCTGTGTACAGTCACTGTGAGGAACCATTACAGGTAGATTCAACTCTGTGTACATATAATGATCAGTGCCCCAAATATAGCATCAAGTAAAGAAGCCTTTGCAAAACTCTTGCCTTGAACTGGATTCATTCTTTGAGTAAGCACACTTCTTATCTCCACCCTCTCTTCTTCATTTAAAAATGACAAAGTGATCCTGCAGGCATATCCAGGGTATGAACTTTGTGCTACCTAATCTCAAAGAGCTTGTGGACCTGGCGGTGGTAGTTCCAGTGTCCACTGCTACCTCAACAGGCTCCAGACTCTAAGGGTTGGCAGACAACGCATGACCAAGCTTTAGACAGAGGGAGCAGGAATGACCTTTGGTTTTGAAGAAGCAAGTGGTGTAATCAGCAAGTTTCTTCCAGATAGCAGTGAAGCAAAAGCCATAGGTAGTTAGACTGAAACACAAGATTCTGAATAAGGCTCTCTACCCTGTCCCAAATGGAAGGGAAAGGACAGCAGAATACCTTCAAAACCTGTAAAGATGGGGGAAATCAACTCATCACCCATACTATCAGTAGGATGAATCTGACAGGATCCTCATGAGGAAGAACAGAATGAAACATCCACTTTATTGCCTATATCTAGAGCGATTGGGATAAGCTTACATGTGTCTCTATGGCTATTCCAGAACATTAACACCCTAACATTCTCTGACCAAGAAATCTTGGCATGGAATGTGTCCGGCATTTTGAAAAGACATTTTAGAGACCTTGCCTTTGACTGACTCTTCCCACACACATAGAATGAAATAAAGGGCAAATCACAAGAAATTAAATTAACCTTAAAGACTTACAGTGCAAAAATATGCACGAAAACTGTCAGAACTCTCAATATGGCTTGGCAGCCTACACTTCTTTTGAAAATTAAATAAAAATAAACTTGAATGAGAGGTTTATTGAAACATCTGGACAGCCAGTAAAATGAAGCTCAGAGAGAATTTTGCTTTGAACGGATTTTTACCAAAGTTTTCCAGGTTAAAAAAATACCACATTCAAATGGCCATTAAGAAGTTAACTGAATAAACCTAGGTGAATAATTCTCAGAAATATGTGGTGAGATATGCAGAGACAGATCCAGAAAGACTTTCACACAAAAACCTAACCTTCTTATGGAATAGATTGACTTCTGCAACAAATTCATATATCATGTCTTAATCTGTTACTTTTTTGTGTGCTGTCATCAGAGACTGTCACATCAGAAAAGACAGACAGGAACATCACCAAGAATAAAAAGAGACCAAGAAATATAAAAGCAATAGAAAGTGAGGAACCTACAAACATAAATTAAACTCTGTGGAAAGAAGAACTTCAAGTTCTTGCTTCTCTTAAACCTTGCAGGAAACTTATTACCAAAATACTATCTGGCAGCAGCTATCATTTATGCAAACTACATTCTGCCCACCCACAAAAAAAGACCTGTTACGTAGCTTTGCTGAAAGCTAGCATTCATATGCTCCTTCCTGCTGCTTATATGTGTTGCCTGCCCAATTACTTAACTAAAGTAGACTGTGAGGAGAAACACCACCATTAGAACTTAAGACTATAGTTTTGGAATTTCAAATTAAGTTCCATTTGGTAACATGTTCCTAGAGTTATTGATAAAAACCCTTGTAAATAATACTGTGCCTCTCCTCAAAACCTATCATCTTGATTTTAGAAGTCTAGATTTTGACCACTTTATTAATACCTTCAAAACTGTAGTAACTTACTCTTACTTGTAGGACATTTGCACATTTTTTGTGTCATGAACATAAGCTTCCTACCAGAAAAAGGATTTTTTCCTGTTATTAAATGACTTTGCCTGGTTTTAAAAGGCCTGTGAGATGGACGACTTATTCTCTAAGTAAGAGTGTTCTATAGACAGATATATCAGGAAGCTTTTGTTGCTATTAAGTTCAACTTCTTTTCCCCTTTCTTAAATGCATTGTACTTCTGTATTACATAGAACTCAAATATAACGCTACTCTTTTGTTACACTGATCATTCTATTTCTATTGTTAGGTTATGGCTCAGCCCACTATATGGCTATTTAGTAGTTTGGCTTGTTTGCTTTGGGTTCTTTACTGTATTTTTGTTTGATGAATTTTTAATTTGCTGGCTGGCACCACATAATTTTCATCTGCTACTGCATATGTGTGTGTATATATGTATACATGCATATGTATGTATACACACACATGCTCTCAGCTTTTTGAAAGACAAGTGTTCTCACATGGGGATCCTTTTAGTAACACAACAATAGGCATCAGATCCAAAAAGTCAAGGTAACTTAAAATCAATACATAGCAATTTTGCTAAATATTGGCTCAAAATAGGATAAGAAATCGATAAAATTTACATTTGATGTTGGTTATTCTGAAAATCTACATTGCAAGATAGTACTTTATACAACCAAGGTTAAAGAAGCTGTTATTTTTCTCCAAAATTGTTAGCTTTTGGTTGTAGAAAAGAACTTTTTAGCCCTACAGAGCTCTAGAGCTTCCTTTGAGAACACTTGTCCTAACATCTTTTGTGTTACGAGTGGTAGAATTCCATCTGCATGTTAATACAGAATAATATTGGTAGCCTTGAGACAAAAATACCCCATTCTGCCATGAAATTTCTTCATTACAATAACGAAGCTATTGATAAGCTTTAAAAAAAGCCAGCACATAAGCATTTTAAAAACCACATATGCACTGATGAGGGTCATAACTTTCAGTAAGGTTCAACAAAAAAATACTCTTGATATCAGCAGTTCTAATGAAAACTTGATAGGAATAAATACAACCCACAGAATACTGATATTGTTGCACTTCTGTCAATCTAGGAAATACTTTGTAAGAAAGTACCTATAGATGCAAGACCCTTCATCACTGATCTCAATTGTGATGTCAGAGCGAGTTATGTCAGCTCCTTGAGGATCACAGTTATCTTGCAGTGTTTCACCGAATTTTCCTAGAAGGTTAATATCAGAATATTTCAAGTATACAATATTTGCTTTGTTTTAAATCCACCACCAAGCTGTTCTGTAAAGAAGTGATAAATTATGCAAAGCCACACCTAGGCAAAGTAAAGCAATGCTAAAAATGAGGAAACCTACATTGGAAAGAGTTGTTCTACAGATGCTTTTACAAGTTATGCAAACCCCAATTTTGAAGCAAGATTGTCATGTGATTCACTTACCTTTGTATTATCACTTGTTGGTTGCTTGAAAGTATTGCGGCATTAGGATTTCCAGGAATGCTTCCTTGCTTTTCTTCATATTCTCTAAGCTTCTCTTTCAACATTAGGATCTAAACCAAAAAAGGTACCTTTTAGTTGGAATATAATGGGTCTGTTGTTTTTAAACCTATCATTCTGTGCTTATGTCTTGAAAAACTTTACAAATGGCAGTAAGCGATATTCTTCTTAGAGGACAAAATATCTTACTTTTAAAGACTATATGGCAGAATTAGGACAATATTGCCATATAGGTTTAATCCTATAAACATATATACATTTTTTTATTCAAAATTGTAACAATTAATTTTTCACACTTTCAACAATAGATTTTTTTTTTTTTTTTTTAAACATACCTCTTTCTTTTGTTCATTGCAAATTTTAACATACTGGCTTATGTGACTGTCCAAACTAACAACATTGCTCTTCAACTGTTAAAGAAAAGGAACAAGTTAGAATTTAAGAAGGCTCCTTCATGTTTTCCTGCATAATAAATACACTGTCTGTAAGTACTACATAATTACACTTGTACTGCATTATGAAGAAAGGGGTGAATAAAATCCTGACTTGCACAACAAAAATGACTCCCAACTTCTGGAGTCACCTGTTGCACTCCCATGACCATTTCCTTCAACAGAACAGTAAAAAAGTAATTATTTATATGCACAAGCACATTTTGCACTTATTCAGCCTAGGTTTACTATTTTACGCGTATCTTCTGCCTTTTATTATAAAAAACTATGTTTACATTTGCAACACGTGGAAACTACAGTCAACCCATATTACATAGAAGAAATTAGAAGCAACGCTACAAAGTATTATAGAAGACAGAGAGGAGACAACAGGTCACTCCAGTAGCTTTTGATGTATCAATATAATCTCCAGCTGAATTCTACCTGTAACAAACCTAGACTGGCTCTTGCACAACTGCTTAGCCATTTCTTTAATATGCTTTACAGTTCCCTGAGAAAGTAGTAAGATACTGAAACTGGCTGTGAATTCTACCAGCTGAGAATTATTTCTAAAATTGACGGTCAGAAAACAAACTTCCAAACTGGCAGCATCACCCCACTAATGAAGCTATGTTGCTTTTTGCACCTCCATTTCTCACTCAGATGAGTAATTAATTGTAAGAAACAAGAGCTAAGTGAACAAAATTTTAGGACAGAAGTAAAGGAAATTACAATCTTCTAAAAGAAATAACTCTCTCAATATTGTTTTATTATACTTTGATAGATCAATAAATACCAACATACTCACAGAAGACTTGATATCCTTTGCTCGGTTTGCATACTTAAGTGTATTATATGTATCATCATAGAACATAGACGATGGACTAATGGCAGCTATCATTATTGTTCGGCAATTTCCTCCAAGAGAATCTTTCAATAAACGAGTGAGCTTGCTGTTCCGATAAGGAATGTGCTGTTTCTTACTCTAGAAAGAAAGTTGATATGCAATTTATGGGTTAGTCAACTGTATTTTAAATATTCACCTTTAGTCTGCTTAGAATTTCAAAAAGGCCATAAACCACAATAAACAGCCTTGGAGCTTTTCTTTGACATAAGTAATCTTTCTCACAACTACATATACATTTCAAATGATTTAAATCTCTTGGAACTCTTTAATACTTTTATACCACACGTGTTAGCCAGGTTTCTTTCTGATGTCCAGATACATGACAACTATTTTTGTGATGTGGGCAACTAACAGGAAAGGCAGACTACATTAAACTACTTACAGTTTACAGAAAAATGGAGGTTGGGAAGGACCTCTCAAGATCCATTTAGCCCAATCCCTCTGCTCAAAGCATGGTTACCTACAGTAAGCAGCCAAGGTCTATGCCAACTCGGGTTTTAACTATCTTACAGGATGGAGATAACACAATCTTTCTAGGCAACCCAAAGTCAGCTTTGCGAAGCTTTTTTTTTTTTTTCCCCAATCACATATACAGAATCTTCATCTCACAGTACCCCAGTTAGATCACTAGTATCCCAGTCTTGCACCAAGTAAGTCAACATGAAGAATCTCACTTATGGTCCGTGTACGGATTTTAAATTCTGCCTCCCACTCCAACAAGATGATGATGAGAATGTGTGGCACCAGGAAGGGAAATAAAAGCTTTGATCATTTTTCTCTGGCATAATTGAAGGCGGAAATTGTTAGCTGACCAGAGAACAAAAACAGTGTAGCTGTAGGCACTGGACTTGTCTTTGGCAAAAGTTCAGGAGGTTTTGTCCTTCTCCCACACAACTGTCCCCACTCCTTCCCTGGAGTTAGTGAGCCAGATGACAAGATTAATTCACTACTGTGAATGGGATGGCGGGGAAAAGGCTGTGAGTGTGGGTGTATGGAAACATGCAACAATACAAAAGAACAAGTTTGGACAGGTGTTTTCTCTTATAAGAGCTTCCTCCCCTAAGATTAAAGGGCATAAACCTCTGGAAAAGTCTTTGTCTTAATAAGGCTATATATTCACTCATGCAATCTTCTCTACATATGCTTGATTTTGAAAAGTGTGGTTAAGAAAAGGAGGTACATTCATCTTTGACACTATCCTTAGGTGGCTGCACACTATTTTTGAGAACTCTCCCATTAGGACTGTGAATTAAAGTCAATGAAAGCTTACAATTTTTCAAACTATTTTCAGAACACTAGGAGGTGAGGACTGCATGGCAAAGAAGCACATACCTTTGGATCTGCCAAGGCATTAATGACATTTCCCAGAGCTAGCAGGGAGCGGTTAATATTTGCTCCTTCTCTAAAACGGGCCCCCTTGGCATTTGTTGCACTGGCACGTTCAGATCCTGCCAGGTCAATGAGAGACATTTTGGCGATGCGAACATTTTGGTTGATACTGGCTGGCTTATCTTGCTGCCTTAGATAGATCTACAATAAAAAAAGAAAATAATTAAAAAGTAACAACTAACGAGTCTTGTTACTCTAAGCAATAACTTTATTTTACAGCGTAACAACTGTTTTCAGAAACATTGGCATCCTTCTCAGAATCCAAGTTAAACCTTCCAGTATATACCTAACACCAATAGGTAGTTTGGCCTAATGGAAAACAGTGAATCCACTTCTGACACTGACCCCTTAAACTCACCAGCTTCAGCTATTAGTAAGGAAAAAGAAGCAGGTTGTGGCTGCACTGGGTTTGGTTAATTTTCGGCATAGCAGCCTGTATGGTACTTTCATATTTGTGACCCCAGTAGTGCTGGTGGCACACCAGTGTTTAGCTTTTGCTCCAGCTTTTTTGGTTTCTCCACAGTTCCCACTGCTTGAGGACTGGCTGGACATCAGTCTGCCAGTGTTAAGTAATTGTTTCCCCATCTAGCCCTCTCACTTAAATAAAATGGGTTATTTCCCTCTCCTCTCTTTTGCTGCAGAGAAGTAAGCAAGCAACTAGGCCAGTGCTTACCAGAGTGGCAAAGATTGGAGAGCTTCAAATGAATTTCATAGCTAAAATAGCTCTCAACTCTTCAGCACTCAAGATGTATAACACGCTATTTCACTTCAAACTAAAAAGGGTCTTCACTTTCTCAAGGCACCTTTAAAAGTATGCCATAAGGATACACATATACAGGGACAAACCAGGAAAAAGGCTGGACTTCCAGTGATTTAGACTTAACTGTAACTACCACTAATAAGGGAATAATACTAATTTACTGCTGTGAACACACATATTACTCCAGGCCTTTCTGCAAAGCTGTTCCCTCTCACCCCTTCTTTCCTGAAATTTTCATGGCACAGGAGATGTACAAAGTAGTAAACACTTTTGCTTCCTTCTGCTAGTGAAGATATTCTTTCCTCAGGCTTATGAACAAGTAGGCAAAGCATGGTTATGCAGTCAATAAGAAGAATTAATGTTATCCTTAGATGGCTTTTACTTGTTCAGGATTCTCTAGAAATTCTCCCTTCTTTTGTATTGAGCGCCTTGCCATTTGCCAGGCTCATGATTACTGACAATTTCATGAATGCACTTTTAGACAGTGAATTGGGAACAAGTTGCCCTACATGTAAAGGAGTTGTCTTTATTTGTCAACATCTCACCAGTTCTGCAGTTTTAAGCTTTGTACATCAGCAGTGAAATCTTCACAGCAATTTACACCACCAAAAAAATTTGCAAATATTGGGAGTGAATAAAATTCTTATAACTTGCCACAAAATATCTATACCAAATAGAAGTGTTTCTCTATCAAACAATACAAGTAGGTTCTATTTCTAGTAAAATTAAAAAAAAAAAACAAACCCAAAAAACCAAAACCAACCACAAAAAAACAACATAACAAACCCCCCCCCCCCCCCCCAAAAAAAAAAACCCAACCCAAACCAAAAAAACCACTCCCCAGTACTTACCTTGGAAAAGTAGCTATCTCCACCTAACTAACATTCTACCAGAACCCAGTAACTATCATTAGTGAAGTAGAGAAAAGTGGAGTGACAGCCAAACTATGTTGTATGACACATCTTTTATAAAAATTCAAAAGATACAGGAGATACCCCAAAGCAGGATCTTTCCTACTTCTCTGTCCGTCAGCAAAACATTTTCAATAGAGCAGTGTGGCAATTGGGATTTTACTTTCAAATGCAGTAATTGCCTGACCTAGATAGATATTTCAAACCTAAGACAGATGGTACAGTAAGGCAAAGATTAGCTTGGAATGTCCTGGGACAAGACTTTTACTACTTTGAGTCAGCCCCAGAAAACATCCTGCTCCAATAAAGTGAACAACAAAAATCATCTCCAGCATAAAACAAACAAACATTTCTCTACAAACAAAAGCAACTCTAAAAAAATAACAGAAAACTTAAAAATTAAGAGGAATCAAGACAGCAACAGGCATTTCTCATCATTTTTACCTGTGGAAGCAATGAGGCAATAAAACAAAGAATAAGCAGGTAAGACATGTTTGCTAAATACCACAAATTTGTGGAAATAAAAACTGACACAAGTGGTTACTTGTAGCACTAATTGACTAGTTTGTAATTACTTCTTACAGATGCCACCACTACTAAGTGCATCAAGTAGATAGAGTATTTAAGAACCCACTTAAAAAGTGTATGGTTGTGAATTTGCTTAAATGAGTACACACAAATTAACATCAGTTAAACTTCCAGTGCATTCAATGGACCTACCTAGTTAGCAACAGTAATATTCCTTTCAAGTGCCACATGCAGATGCAGCATTCCTATTAAACATTTATGTACACATTTTTCCAGATTAATGATTAATCCTCTCCTCCTCTCAAGCATGAAGTCACTTCTGTGAAAAAGGCTTAAAACCCATTCACTCTGAAGTGCGCTATTATTCAAAGGCTGCACTTGTTTATCTCCGAGAACACACCATATTAATAGATATTTATACAAATCACATATTCAAAATACAATTGTTTAACAAAACTAACCATTGCTTTTACCAATACTTTGTGCACTTGGCAGAAAATACAACTTAAGCAAAAGCAATTAAATATCTTGATTGACAGCTAGACCATCTCAAAAGACAAATACAACAAACATTCAGGATTACCTCATGACAGGAATAACTGGATTAGGAATACTGCAAAGCATACCAGAGAAAGGCTTTGCCAACTCTAGTATCCTTCAACAGAATCAGTCTGGCAGTTTTGGTGAACGAACTGTGCACCGAGACTGAATGATGAGTACAGAGCAGAACATGCTTCCAGCCATGACATGGCAATGCCTGTCCTTTACATTGAAAGGTCCTTTGCTTCATGAACAAGCTGTAACCCCTAGATATTTGTCCATGAAATCAAGGTCAGTCAAGCATGCCATTTAACTGACTGCAGCTGTGTACGGAGACTGGCTAAAAGACAGCCAGTGCACTTTACAGAGTCAAGGGTATTTTGCTGGCCACTACTGCTATGGGGACACAGGAAAAACAAAGAAAGAACGTGAAGGGATTACTCCAAAAGTAACTTTGTCAGTCATCTCAATCTCAAAGACACAAATGTTCACACTAGCTTAAATAATCTTAAGAATTCTATTATCAACAACAATGAAATCAGAGAAAAATCATTCAGGGCTTAATATGTATGAGCTACAAAAGCGTATCCTTCTTGATCTTTAAAGTCAGATGCTTACTGTACAGTATTTCATAATCAAATGATTGTTATTTGTACTTCTTCATGCAACACGCCAGTTCACAGTGTGTATATAATATGCACACAAATAAAAAACCCCAAAGCTTGTTCATTTTAGACCATAATATGAAAAACATTGACAAGACCATTGAGCATAACAGCTTTCATTCAGCGCATGGCAAACAAGGCTGCATCTCAAATATATTCATGTATATACACACACACAAATTATGTATTTGCTGTTCCTATAATATTTAAATAGGAGAGGATGTTTCTTTTCATTACGTTTTTACTTATATTGCCAGAAAGAAAACAATCCTCTCATCTGCAAGCATTCATATTTGGTTTAATTTTCTCCTCTGTAAGCTAGAAATAGTTTCAAATGATAATTTATTAAAAAAAAAAAAAAAAAAAAGCATAAATACCAATCAAGTTTTTTTTGTTAAACATTCAAACAAAATCGTAATAAGATAATAGGTTTAGTAATTTTGACACTATAGTTTATTTGGTGCATGTGCAACCTTTGCTAACAAGCAGGTGTATCTACCATGAGATCAATTTAAGACACATACTGCCTGTTACTAACCACTTCTCATCAATCTTGACAGTAGAGTTGTGGCATGGTAACTTTACAGCTACTGCACTGCCATCATCTATGTCAAAATAGAAACTTCTGGCTATAGTTATTAAGCATTGTCTAAGTCTGCAGGTAGAGTTAAGAACTACCTAACAGTGAAAGTTTACCAGTAGTTCAAGGAATTGAAATTTATTTTACTATTTTGAAACCCAGAATGGTAACATTTAATTATTCAAGATAATGTGCTTTGCAGTATGCACTAGAAACAGAAATAAAGGAAATTTTAGTTAACAAGACTGATTTTTTAAATACTATTTTTTGAAAGCATCACAGGTTGCATGTAAGGAATCAGAAGGATAAGGCGGTGGTTATCAAACAGCAATAATCTTCGGAGAAGTCTTAAGTTTTAGCAGATTTCTACAACAGATTTAAAACTCCTATAGATGGAAACTAAAAATCAGAATTTCATTTTGAAAACATGTGTATGGAGATATTTTCAGAGCACATACACTGCTTTAATTGTACTAAAACTTGGTATATACAAGAACAGGAAGAAATTACTTTAGTATAAAAATCAACATTCTCCAGAGCAAGCAGAATGAGAAAGTCCTACTTGAGATTCTCAGTTCATAGACATATAACTGCATTCTGTAACATATTTTTCCTAGAAAAATGCGGAGCAATGGAATTAAACCATTAAGCATTCATGGTTTCATTAACCATAAAGCATTAAAAAAACCCCAAACTAACACCAAAACCCCAACAGCTGTTCAAGATTACAGCTTTCCAGAAAAGCTATTTCTTCCATGGAATATTATTTCAAACTATTGGAACTAGAGGCCTTTATACTGGAAAAGATTAGTTCAGTGAAATCACTATGAATATTTACATACTTACAAGTCAAAGAGAACAATAAACTGGAAAACTTCATTCTCCTCTAACCTAAACTAAGGTTCAACACAGTTAGTTTAAAAAAAACCCCAAAAGCTTCCATTGCATTCAGCTTTAATTAAAACCTACAACTCACAGTAATGACCACTGTACGCCTCCTGTCTCATCTTACCTGAAAGACAGCGTGGGACCGGGAAGAGGAGGCATTTACATCTGTGGGGTGCTGTGTTCTGTTGTTATTTCCATAATCCAACATTTGAAGGATTTCCTCTGCTGATTTAGGCTTTAAGGGTAGAGTAAAAGATAAATGCACTTCTTTTAGTCAACTGTAGGAGATTCTACACTGATCTAAAAGACATTAACATTTGCCTTAGAAAAAAAAAGAGGAACTTGAAATTTTAGTTACCTAGAACTAAGAAAAATTTCCTGTTCTGAATTTGAAGTACTTCAAACACTTGTACCTTACTGCTATTTAACTGAGAAAAGCAAGCACTTTAAAATCAGATAATTTTTTAGTGAAGAATTTAAACAAACCTGCTGAGGTTCTCCATTGTTATAAGAAGCCTTACTTAATGATTGACTTAATTTTTCTTATGCCAATGCATTAAACACCAATATACTAATTTTTTCCCCAGAAGACACAAGCTTTGTGAAGGATTGCATTTACAGAGTGAGCCAACCTAATAACACTGTTTCCTCTTGAATCATTATTCTTTGTACACAAAAGCTGGAACCTACACAGCATGTAGCGTACACTAAAAGGCTGCAGGAAAATAGGTCCATGAGAGTTGATTTTCAGATTCTGTCACTGACTTAGCCAAAGAATTGCTACACTGGCCTGGAAAGGCAATTTAACATGAAACTTCTCAAACATGGCTATTTAAAAACAAAACCAACATTAAGACATTGCAGGGGTGTAGAACACTCCAAGACAGCACTGAAGACAGTGAATTTCTTGAACAAATGCTAAGATATTTTAGCAAAAAACCCGGATCTTGAAGGTGAGCATCAAACCAATGGTACCCTTTTGATAATGAGCAATAAATGCTTTTATCTATTTGTATTCAACATCACCACTTTTTTTTCCCAACAACATGCTTTTGAATCATTACTTATGTTTCCAAGTTACTAAGGTATTGGTGATTATGACCAGAAAAAAAGCCCACTAGGAAATAATTTAGTTGGACACAGCTTCCACAGAGCAATGGAATCTTACCCATTTTCTCAAATGCACCGTGAAGCATCCTGAATTTCAACACCTATTTACATACCTGATGTAACGTTAGCCCTTGAACTACCACCCCTTTCTGGGTATCTTCACGAACAGCCAGAGGTCCCGAGTTTACCAGCAGATCACGGATCTGTTCATTGTAGACCTTTGAAAGGGAATTGAAAATCTTTTAATACAACTGTCCTCCCAAACTTGCCAGGATTAAACTTAACTAAACAGAAATCAACACAGTCTTTTTAACACTTCTTTAAGACAAAGTAACAAATTCATTGTGTAGTAATTTTGCCAAAGAGTTCTCCTATACTGAGCTTGAAACATTAATTGGCATGATTTTTTTTAGCCATTGAAGTGGGAGCCACTCTTTCCTAGTAAATAATTGTTCATTAAAAAAAAATTAAAAAAAAAAATCAAATTTTAGTTTACAAAAACACCCAAATTTTGCAGAAAGCATAAATCCATAGCATTTGTCCTTTATTACACCTCATAATCCATAAACTTCAGCAAGACCACTTAATCCCTATGTACTTCTGTTAAACTTGTTAAATGCTTTATTACTTGGTCTGTGGAAGCACTTGAAATAGTACATGGCAAAGCAAACTATTCCCTCCTCCTTCTCTCCCTCCTCACCTGCCAAATACTAACTATTCTTCCATTAAGACTTTGACAGGGCTAGAAGGTAACAATTTCACTACTACTACTTGACAGCAGTGCCAAGACACCTACTTGTGAAAACAGAACTGTGATGCAAAAAAGTTGGAGAGAGATGACAAAGAACAAAAGCAATATTTGTAAAGAGCTAACCATTGACATAGCAGCTCTAATTCAAGCAGTTGCGCTCTGTCTCAGACAAATAAATTAAAAACTTTAAAAATCATTATCAAAAAGGGATTAGATACTTCATTGTGTGATCTCACAGTGCTTATAGGATTTTATTGTTAAGTTATATTGTTAAATATAACCCTGAAAAGATTTTTCCTTTACACATCAACAGAACTTCAGAGGGATGTAACTGGCCAGCAAAACAAAAGTCATTAGAATGTTCACTGAAGACATTAGAAAAGATAGTCCTTTTTGGACAGCCTTCTGTAAAACTGCAACAGATGCCCATGAATAACACCAAATTTGTGGAGTACAGTTTAGATTCATTCCTATCAGGGATACATTTTGTAAAGTCCTGAAAAGGGCTGAAGAAAGGCAAAATCAGATTTTTTCCTTAAAATATGTCCTATTAAAAGCAACATACCAAATACAAGAACTCACCTCTAAATAAGAGACAGCAATATTGCATATTTTATCTTCTTTTATTTCATCCATGCAATTATAAAGCGCCATCATGGTTAAATACATCACACCAGGATCTTCAGGAGAACCCAGCATCGTATGAGTCTTTCCAGCTCCCGTTGCACCATATGCAAGCACTGAAGTTTCACAGAATAACAATACAGCAAAGAGACACACTTTATACCAGTAAGCTAATCAGGAACACAAGTGTCAAATGGACATCCTCACACCTCTGTTATTCTGCATAGCTGTTTGCATAAACTGATCAAGTTTCTTACTTGGGCTTTACCTTTTACAGCTATAATGAGAAAGCCATTTCAAAAAATCACATTTACTTTTCAATTTTTAGTTCCAAATTTATTCACTGTCAGTTTACGATGAAACTTTGCTTTCTCTCCAAATCCTAAGACATCAACTTATTGCAGGTAGGTTATTTCATTTCCCCATCATACTCCATTTGCCAATTAAAAGAACCAAGCTCTTAAAGAGAGTTCAGAAAGCAGGCTATCACACAGTGATACAGCCGCTTCCGGTTGAGTAACTCTTTCCAGAAAGCTCCCCTCATAAGCATACACATATCCAATAAAATTCTAAAGTGTATTACAGCCCTAACATGAACTCATTTTCAAAATAGAGCTACCCTAACTTTCACAGGCCAAAACATCAGCCTCTCATATCCATAAATTAAAATAAAAATATTTATATTATTTACATCTCAGCCTCTCTCAAGGCTTCTGCAGCCATTGGACACAATGGTAGAAACTTTGAGGAATTCCGTAAAGTTTTTGAATTGCAGATGATAAATAATAAAGTTACCTGTGCAGTTATATCCATTTAAGAAGCCATCGATCACACTTTTGGTAGTATGCTCAAAAACTTCCAACTGGGTTGAACTTTCAGCAAAAACAGCATCAAACACGAATTTCAGGTCTTTCTTTTGTCTTTTATTAATATCCCTATGGGTCATTTTCTTTCCGTGAAAAAAGCTAACTTCCTCCTCCTTTGGATCAAAGACCAATATATGCTGGTCAACAACATGGACAACCTTGGTAAAGTTGCCATCTTTTTCTTTTTGAGACTCTGGACGGACACGGACCACCACTTTGACATGATTACAGACATCATCTTCCTTAGTAGCAGACATAACATCCCTTTAGCCCCTTCTTCTTCACTTCCAGGACTCTTTCAGATCAAGCAGCTGAATCTTCTCTGAAATTAACAAAAAAAAACAACCCAAAGCTCGAAAGGCCTTATATTTCAAATATAACCTTCTGAATAGTCCATGCCTTTAACTAGGATTAGGAGCTCGCACTTGTGCTGCATCTCCCCTTCCCTCTGTTAGCTAGCCCTTTGGAAAGCACGGTAACTGGCCTGAAAAGGTGACCCAATTCAGCACAGCTTTAAGAAAACGAATTAGTATTTCCCCGAGAAATTCTTACGCTTATTTCAACAATTTAAACTCGTAAAACATCTACCGGCTTTCCTCCATTTGAGAGGAAGATTGCAGATAAGCTACCGGGTTTCCCTAGATTAAAGAAGTGGGGTTTTTTTTGTCCTTTAATAAAACACAGAGTAACCGCCTCTCTGCTTTCTCTGGGTTACTGGTTTAGTCACGTAGGACGTAGGTTTAAAGAGACAGTTAAAAGGGGATTCACATTAACATAATTCGTAAAGGGTACAAAAACACCTTCCACGTATGTCAAATCAGAACTTCTTTTTAATGGGCCATCACTGCTGACAACTGAAAGTTGCTCACTCCTAACACCAGACAGCGACCTTCGCAGTAGAGGGTCTTCGTAACGCTGTTGCGGCCTTAGAGCAAACTGCCCCCCTCTCAGCCAAGCCACACAAACCCTGGGTTGACTAAAACACGGCTGCGAAGCAAAGCCATAAAATGGAGAGAGCACCCGGATACATGCAAGCGCAGTCCCCCCAAACGCTCTCGACCCACCGCAAACAGCCCTCCCCCGGAGCGCGCCACCAGAGTCAACCGCACCGCACCACCAAAGGCAGAGCAGAGGATCGCGACTGCCGCCCCAGCCACCACTCACCTCACCCCCTCAGCAGAGCAACCACCGCCCGCCGCGCCCGCCGAATTCAAACACAGGCGGCCCGCCCTCCCGCCTCCTCATTGGCCGTCGCTCCCGTGACGTCGACAGCGCGACGGTGTCGATGGTAAGCGCGCCGGTCGGTCCGTGCTGGGGCCTGGTCGGTTCTGGCGCGGTCGCCCCCGGGGTTCGGCAGCTCTGTAATGTCGCGCGCGTGGGTGTGCGGGCCCCTGGAGTGAGCCGTGTCCCGCAGCGGCTGCGGGCGGCTGCCTTGGGCAGTGGCTCTGCTGGCGTGGAGGCCGAGTGGAGGTTATTCACAGTTTCCCGCCTTTTTTGAGCCTCAGGGGAGAGAGGGCTGTGTGAGGGGCGGAGGGGGCTGCGGTGAGGGGTGTGCGAGGGTCAGCGACACAGCCCGCCATGAGGGGGTTTTTCTTTTTCCAGGCCTGGCAGGGCGGGCGGTTCTTGTTCCCTACACAAGGTCCCTTTTGTGTCCTGGTTTCTTCCTGCCGTGTAGTGGCAGGGGCCCGGCGCGGCGTGGCCGGGGTGCGGGCGGAGTGCCGCTTTTTCGGCCGTCTCTGAGGAAGAATCCCTGCGGAGTCCGGTTTTTTTTAGCCTCGATGCAAGTCCTGCCTCAAACCGTGCCCGAATGCCGCTTAAGGCACGTGCTGTAAGAAAGTAACGCGGTTCTGCTCACTTCTGAGGAGAAACAGACCCCTTAATTGTGTAGACTGAGGTTGGGTGAAAGCAAAGTGTGTCCCTGGTGTTAACACCATTTCTTGGGTGTTCCTACCAACAACATAGGACAGTGGAAGTTGAGTGATTGTTGATCTTCACCCTGCTCATATGTTTTTGTGGAGGTATTGCAGTTCCTTGGAGAACCCTGGGGCTCTGGCGTGACTGTGAGAGGTTATGTAGAGTGACATACACTTTCAGATTTAAGGTGAAGGGGCACTATTTTCCTCACCTTAGTATTTTCTCCTAAATCTGAAAGCTGAGACAAATTGTTATGAGAATAAATTTCCATGATCTTATTTACGCAGGCAAAATAACACGTCAGGCCTCTGGTTTGGTAAATCCAAGCAAAGCACAGAATAAAAATCTATTGGTTAACATAAGGTTGCCCTTTTGCTAATGGTACAAATGTAGGGTGGCACTTTTTCAAATGCTTTTATTTCAAAGTTTGCAAGTTTGTTGTCTGGCGGAAGAGGGTATGCAATACAGTATCACAGAAGGTCTCGGCTCCATAAAGAAATCCAGAGATCTTACAAATAAAGCCTTGTTATCGCCTATGTTAAACTTTATTTTTTCTTTTTTTCCCTTTTTTTTTTTTTTTTTTTTTTTAAATGGAAATAATTCTAGCTGGTTACTGGCTTGCTTTCTGGAGTGGTTTAGACAGAGTGAAAAAAGTCATCAGTTCTCCGTGTAGTTAAACTATGTAGCTAACCACTTGGGTTTTTCCAGAGTCTTGAGTATTATTTCAGTTAGTTTTACTCTGGAGTGTTCTTAGCTCTGGCTGTGTTTATTAAGATGTAATACAGGGATTGTAGCGATAGGACAAGGGGTCATGGGTTCAGACTTAAACAGGGCAAGTTTAGGTTAGGTATAAGGAAGAAGTTCTTTACTGTGAGGGAGGTGACGCCCTGGCACAGGTTGCCCAGAGAAGCTGTAGCTGCCCCATCCCTGGCAGCGTTCAAGGCCAGGCTGGACAGAGTCTTGGGTGACATGGTCTAGTGCGAGGTGTCCCTGCCCATGGCAGGGGGGTTGGAACCAGATGATCTTAAGGTCCTTTCCAACCTAACGATTCTATGGTAACAAAACCCATGAATTTATTACATGTGTAATGCTAAATTATAGCACTGTTTGAAATCTGATTGTTGTATTTGATTTGTGCATTCCCATTTTAACTGGAAATACGGAGAACTTGGCAACCAGAGTGCTGCTACTCTGAGCAAATGTCTCATTTTTGGCAAAATGGAGGGGTGCAACCTGAAAGTGAAGTCACTGTTCTGGTTGTGCTCAGATGTTGTTAGTCATTTAATGCTAAAGTCTCTGGGACATTGATAGCGTTTGCCAGTGTAAAGGAAAATAAGGTGTTTCTTACAAAAGGAAAACCATTGTTGCTTGCATATGATTGATTGGTAGATAAGATAGAAAATTCTGAAACAAGTTAGACTTTCTCATTTAAAACTGCCCATCTTGGATTGTGTAATGCTTTACTTACAGCATTTCCACTTCGTTTTTTAAACCTACTGTTTTAACTGTGTTGCAGTAATTCCCGACATCTACTGTTTTTCTAGGTTGATCAACTCCAAAATGTTATCCCAGCGTGTGTGCCAAGTTTACAAATGTTTGGTTTTGCGCAACTTAAAACTGAATTCAATAAATGTGGCTATTTTGGCCGGGAGGATCCATTCTTCGTCAAAAAAGCTTTCTGACTTGGAGTTAAAGGAACAAACCATCCAGAAATGTGAAACTGAAGAGTTGCCTCAAAGTATAGAAAACAATGATCGTGGAAGATTGCACATACCAGTGATGCTGGAGGAGGTTGTTAATTGTTTATCCCCTCAGCCAGGTGAGGTGAGTTAAGTGATTAACATTTGTGATTCAGTAGCAGTCCAGAAGTAAAATTAGTGCACTGTAGGGATAACTTTTGTTTAGAGGAATGCAGAGATGCTCTTTAAGAATCAGTTGCATGTTTTAAAGGTTCTAAATTTTTTTGCAATTCAAATTAAGGCTCTGTATTAGTAATAATAGAAATCTGGTATCTGTATTCCTGAATCCCCAAATAAGCAGTATTTGTTAAAGCCGTAGTAAGTGTTTGAATAATTTCTTGCTTTTGTGCTTGTCTTTCTGTGTATTTCTAGGGTTGTGTTAATTACTAATAGTAGCAGAAAGTTTTCTTGTGTGGTTATGTCATCAGTTTGTGAGGTGCTCTTTTCTTTTGTATGAGAGGTAGTAACTATGTAGGTTTTTAAAATCATGATCATAATCATACCTTGTTTAGAGATAGTTACTTCCATGGTTTTACTTGGTTTGAGGCACTGCGTTTCCTTAGCATCCGCTTACACTGCATAATATGGTGCACAGTAGAGGTACAGTAGTTAGAAAATGACTGCGTATGGTACCAGAAATGGTTTAGCATCAGCAATGTGGTAGGTACTACAAGTCATCTTATTTCACTATGGTACTGTCTGTAAACTCCTTTTGGTATCTGGGTTAGCTCAGGTCTCTCTACACTGCAGTTTTGATATATCTACATTCTACTGGTGTAAGGTAAGTATACTGTTACACATTGCCTTTACAAAAATGATACAGTGAAACAGTTTTCATCTGAGGTATCTTAAATACAAGAGTAAATAGAAAGGATTTCTTACACAACTTAAATGCTTAAATAATTTTCACATTTCAGATGCTTTCATCTGTGATTTTGTCTCTTTATATATTAACTTCATAGAATCTTATTTAGGCTTACCAATAAGTAGTTTCACTACAAAGACTGAAATGATCCATAAAGAAGTAGAAAGTTCAAAGTATGTGTCTGTTTATTTTTACTCAAAACCAGCATCGTACAACAATGGCAAAGGGGCGTGGCAAGTTTGAAGTGTGTTCAGGGAGCATGAAATTGTGGTCAAATTTTGTGTGTTGCTTTGTGAGAACTTTTGTTTGGAAGACAACGTATCATTTTAAGTGTTTTGAAAATGAGAGAGAATCAGAATAGTGTAAATATTGACACATACACATTGCTTTGGCATGCGTCCTACTGCTGAAAATACCTGAACTAGTGAAATATCCTAGGAGCTTTGAGTTCACAGATGTAACAGCCATGATGAAATTTTCATACATTAAATGAACATACAAGTTGTGATGCTGTATGTAAAGCTATTTCTTCCAGTTGTGTAAGTTTCTACGTAAATAAAAATCAAGAAGCTGACTGACTAATAAACTCTGTTTGTTGATATAAAAAAACCCCAAACTTATTTGGCAATAGAATTTCCAAAAGAAACTATTCATGGTTGTAAGTTATGGAGAGTAGCTGTTGTTGTCCCTGAAGGCTTTTTGATAACTTAAGTATTTATGAATGTAAAATAGCTTACTGTTGGGGTAGGGTGTTTTCGGGTCTCTGTATACGTGGTTTTACAGATTCCTGAGGTAGTGGTGAACCACTAATGACAGATACAAGACAGCACAAGTGCGTTACGTTGAACAGAAGCATTTATAATATAGCTATCCTCTTTAGCTTAACTGAAACAGCACTTCCATGTTTTTTTACTGACAGAGTAAATTGTCTATTTGCAGCACTTTCTGAAGCTTCAGGTTTTGAAAATAAGTAGTCTGCAAAAGGGAGCGGTGTGTCAACTGAGTTTTGATAGAGTAAGCATCAGTGAAGTTTTGAACAAAAATTAAGACTGTTTCTCCCTGACAGCGGTGGTACAGTTTCTGTTAACATGGATATCAACAGGGACTGTCGTATCAATTTACATTTTTGAGGTTATAGTCATAATTTGGAAGTCCGTGAGCACTTTATTTTGTGGGCAGGGAAGGTAATGTTCTGATCTTGGATTTTGTTTGTCTGCTTTCTTCTATGCACACCAAGATTTCCTTTACTTGGTTTTAACACGGTTAAATTCTTTGTTATGAAAAAGCTGATTTGGGCCTCTCTTTCTTGTGTCCTACGACAAAGAGTTGCCAATATAAAGAAAATCCAATTAGATGGATAATATTCTCCCTTTGGTTTTGGTTGGTCAATGGGGTTTTCATTTTACTTACAGGGGGCCCTAAGAAAATAAATGTTAGTTAAGAGTAAGACACAGCTGAGATGAAGATGTTAGTACCCTCCTAATGAATATTCTTATTGACTGTCTTTTTGTTTGTGGAATCTGTTTGTCAGGGATTTAAGCAATAGCATTTCCACTTATCTTTGACTCTTTTATTGCCTTAGCGCTTGTTTCTGTCCCTGTAGTAGTCCTGTCTTTGAAGCATGTGTACAAATTGTTTTTTACCAATCTACATCGCTTCTCAATGAAAAGTCTGTTGCAATAAATCCACACACAAGTAATTTCCTCTTTAAGTTTACTGTATTGACTAAACAAAACGTTGGTCTTATCAGTCCACTAGTGTTCTTTATGTGTACTCGACCAATGTTTCTGCAGTTGTCAGGGCAGCTTGAGTTTTCTCTGTTCTCTTTAAGAACCAAGCATATTTTCAGAGTGAATGTCTTTGGACAACCAGAAGCATGTTTTCCCAGTTTTCACCCTGCTTTTTCCTATTTTTTCCTTTGCAATAGTGACTTGTTTTTTAACTAGAGGTGTGGATTTCTTCCACATCGTATTACTATAGTTGTATGAGAAAGAATTTCGTTAGCGGTGTGTTCTAGTGTGAATGAGAGAGGATGAAACTTTGTGATTTTAATTATTCTCATGGGGTCTAATAACAAAGGTTCTTACAGGTTGCAGAGCTCTAGGAAACTATTTTGATAGTGCTCAAGCACAAACAGAACACTTCTGGGTATAATATTTAAACTCCAACTAGAACAAAAAGAAATGTTACACCCTACTCAGATTGTATGGAGAAGCCTGTAATCTGATATATCTGTGGTTTTGCTTTAAATATAATCTAGAATAGACTAAAATGGAGATGCATTGAGGTCTAGGAGTACTATTTGGTTTAAGATACTCCTGGAAGCATTTTTTAATACCTGTAAATTAAATGATAGGTGGTCAAACTTGAGGTGAGAAAGAATGAATGAAACATTCCCTTTTCTCCAGTGTTTTAGTGATTCATCAGAAACAGAGTTAATATCATATGATGTTTTTGTCTCATTATGTGAACTTGTGTCTAAAAAATAAGGCAGTTAATTTTCTCCAGGTTTTGTCTGACATCATCTTGAGTTAGCTAGGACTTCTTGTGGAAGTATTGTCTTTGATTCTTTATAAAATTATAAAGGTTATTTTTACTACCCAGCTTTCATTGAATGGGATATCCTCTTTGTCTTGGAAATAGTGTGTGATACCTATCTTCTAGAAAGAGACATGTATTTCTTAAAATCATCAAGCTTTGCTATGAGCTTTCCAGTTTTCCAGATATATATTGCGTTGTTCTCAGGACAGCTACTGTTTTCATGCATCTAAAGGTCAAATGGTTCTTTTTCAACTGACAGATACTATGAGCACGGCCTTCCAAAATAGCAAGAGGAAGCATAAGACATTGCTGACAGGCAAATACTGGTCTTTTGTTGCTGAGGTGCTGCTTGAGCTCTGCAATTAGTTTGAAGACAGTAGCCTTTCACCTCCTGAAATTCTGTTGCCACTGTTGGATATTGTTGATGTGGAGCATAGTTGTCTCCTTCCTGTTTCACAGAGCTAGTTAGTCAAGATGTCAAGATATTGGTTAAATGACACTCAGAGGAAGATGAGGTAGACTGCTGGTGCGTGAAAGCCAAGTCTATTGTTTCGAAATTGTTGTCTTAGTTTCTTTATACCCATGTCTGTATGTCAGTATTGCTTTTCTTTTTCTGCTTTACAATGAGTGTAAGCTTTTAAGGACAAAAATAACCTTTCTCTGTACAGCACCCTGCAGAGTGGACTTCTGTTTTGTGAGAAGGGTTTCCAAGTTTCATGGCGTATAAATAGTTACGTGGCGATGCTGGTGACCAGTGTACTTACTGTAGTACTTCCAAAGCCATCTGCAAATAATTTGTAATTGGAACAGCCCATTATTTACACTAAAGGCTATCAGAATTGAAGTTTTCTGCAGGGTGTCTGAGATAAACAGGAATTGAAAAAGGACCTGGAAAAATGAATTCTGAGTTCTCAAGTTGTACAAAGTATTTTGTAGGATGCAACCGAAATGCCAAGGTTGGCACGGAATATTGATTACATCATGAAATAAATGCGGAAATACTCATTTTGGAAAAACACAACATTCCATGGACATAGTAATTGGTTTTATCATTTTAGCTTGTTTTCCACTGGACTTGTAAAATTAAAGTAGGTGGCATAAAGCAACTGGTTTATGTAGTGTTCTTTGTTGTAGAGATAACTCTGTGTTTGGCTTTTGCTTGTGGGAAGCATGCTGAACATATCTTTCCCTATGCAAACTGTATGGTCAATTTTTCTGTGGCAGCAGCACAGTGATTTATGTGGTGATTGATAAAGATAAGCTGTTGTAAAACTGGAAGAAAGAATATAGTGGGATGTGCAAGAGGCAATAAATTAATATAGAGAAATTCTGAAGATAATCTGGGAATCACAGAACACACTTTTATTCATGATACTTTAGTGTTTCTGGGAGGTATTAAGAGTTATTTCAGCTGATGATGTAGCTCCTATGTACCTTTTATTCATTCTTCTCTTGCCTGGTTTTCTGGTTGTGTATATTGTGAATTTGGGAAAGGGACGAGCCAGGCTTCAGATCACAGCTTTGTAGGGAGATGTGTAATGAAATGTGCGTAGAGTGCATATGTATGCAAAGTGTATTCGGTTCCTGCAGTGTGTAATAGGAAACTTGTTAAATTGAATCTCATGGGATAGGGAGCACCATTTAAATTATTTGGCTGAAATCATACTTTAAAAGGGTTTTTTTGGGGTGAAGTTACCATTTGAAGGCAGTGCATGAAAATGGAAAACATTTTCAAAAAGATTTTGATTAATATGCACAAAATAGTCCCTCAAATACCTATCATCATTTAAAGTAACAATATTACCTGGTTTTATGATTGTAGTGTCTACATGGGGATTTGGAAGACCAGACCCCATTTCCGAAAGTTCCTTGGCGTATAACTGATGGCTCTTTGCGGCATCAAAAGTAACAAAGGAGGAGTAGTAGTATTTGACAGTGTGATGCCATCAAATGTCATACAAGTTTTACAGCATCTGCATATGGGTGAGTTCCATCACGAGATAAGAGAGGAGAGAGGGGGACAGGGAAGAAAATAAGACAGAAGATGGTTTTCATGAATGTCAGTTCAGGGGGTGGTGAAAGTCGTAGAATCACAGAATGGTTTGGGTTGGAAGGGACCTTAAAGCTCATTTAGTTCCAACCCCCTTGCAATGGGCAGGGACGCCTTCCACTACCTCAGGTTTCTCAAGTCCAGTCATGCCCTTTAATTGTCAGAAATCTCTTGCTTTGCTGTCTTCTGTAGGGGGTCTCCCAAAAATACAGGGATTGCAAATTCTTTAATGACAGATGAAGTAAAACATACATGATATATTTGAAAGTACTGCACAACTGTTTTTTCTTTTGAATCTGGTACTGCTCTGTGATTAGATTGTAATATCAGCAAATGAGAAGTGTCACATATTGGATCTGAATGGTGGTAAAATACGAATGTGGTGAAGAGGTCCTTTCCAGTTTTACTTTTTTAATACTTCCAAGATTTTGTTCTTTAGAGAGAAAGAAACTAAAAAAATTGTGTGAGGGGGAAGAATAAGTTGATGGCTACAGCTGCACAGGGAAAAATCTTTTTGGTTGTAATTCTTGGACATGTGCCCAACCACCTCTTCTTTCCACCTGCAGCATGGCTTTCAGCAGGCATAGCTAAACGTTACCTTCAGCAGCAAGACGGCTCTCGACAACTTTGTTCGGCATCTTTCTCGATTGCAGTAGAGGAAGGGAAGCCTGCAGCTGCTCTCTCCAAAGAGATCAGCAAGGGACTTGGTCTGCCTACTGAGAGCAGCTCCACAGATGCACCAGATTTCATTTTATTGTAATACTGGGTTAGCTTGCCGTTATCACTCTATCGCATAACAAATGATAGTGCTTCAGGAGACTATTTAAGATGCTGTGTTATAATAAAGCAAGATTCAGTGCTTTTGGGTGACTCAGCTTGTAATGACGCTGTATATGCTCTTCTTTTCTGTTGTGACAGCATTAGTCTTTGCACCTCTTGGGGAAAACTAATAAAATTCACCAGAAAGTAATCTAAGCCCTTTTAAATTTTAACTCGAGTGAGCCTGTGATTGCAGAAAGGGTGATAATTAATATATGTAGCTACTCATTTCCTCCCCATCTAGTACTGTGTGTCTTATTTAGTCAGCCTTTTGGCTAAGCTTTCTTATTAAATATTTGAATTCAAGTTTGCAAACAGGAATACAGACTTTTTCTACCACACAAAATATTACTGGGAGTTTAAGATCACAATTGGAGTATGGGAAATATCTGCAGGGGTTTTTTTCTTACTTGCTTGTCTTTCTGTTTAAGGTAATCCTGTAGTGAGTACCTTTGCATGGGTTTGTCCTACATAAAGATAATTAAAAGGTTAAACTACCAAATTTGATGTTTAAAATTAACAGGTATCTAAAATCATTCAAATGTATGGTCTGATTTTATTTTAATATTTTTTACTTCTTCCCAGAGTTTCTGAACACATCACCTTCATTCCGGTGGTGCGTGTTGGTACTCAGCAGCTTGGGAAAATACTGTTGTAGTAATAGTTTCAGTTTTAAACACTGAAATGAACTAATATTGTTCCAGGCTCCCACTTTATAGAAAGTTGTATTATGTCAAATTGCTGTAGACACCTGGCAGCCAAGACTTATCAAAAACATGTACATGGTTTTTTGGGGATTGGCTAACCATAAATATTAAAGAGTGGATTAGATGTTCAGTTGAGCCTTTGTAAAATTTTCGTTGCATCTTAAGTATTTCCTCAGTTATAATTGAGGAACAAAGTTTCTTCTGAGGTAGCTCAGGAAATCATCTGTGTCTTGCTAAGTCTGGTGATTAGCTGAAGTCATTCAGACATTGAAATTTTAATTTCCTACGGAGATGTTACTGATGGCGTGCTTGAGTCATAATGTCATTAAATCTAATTCCAGACAACATTACTCGTAGGGAAATGAGTAAAGTAAATAATGCATACTGAAGTGAGGCCTGCCAGAGCTGTCTAAAAGCAGGTGACAAAGGCAGGTGGTGGTGGTTTTTGTTTGCTTCTGTTACCTCTGATCTGAGAGGAAAGGGAGAAAGGGCTTGTGTGTTCTGTTGCTTTGAAGTGATTTACTCTTGGTCATATTTGTGGACTTTTCACTCACATGAAAAGCAGTGTTTGGCTGGCAGGTTTCACACTACACAAGGAACACCGCTTGGCTGTACACTAGAGGGTCTGGGATGCAGCGCTCTTCGCTTCTGGATGTGTGAGGAATGACGTGGTTTACCAGCAAATGGACTTTTGGACCTGCAGTGGACCTACACTTGATGACTGAGATAAATTTTAAGATAAATTGCCCACGCTTACTGGTGGAGTAAGCATTAAGGTATGCAGTATTAGAAAACAAGTGAAGGTGGAAAAACAATAACAAAGAAGAGGTAAAATGCCTTTTTTCATCTCTTGATTAAAAAAAAAGTTCGTAAGTAAAGAGGGGGGTATCTTGTCTATTTCATGTTTAGCTGTAATCAGAAAATTGAGGCCTTGTGAAGAAATATATTTGAAATCAATTTCGAGGCTGTTGAGTGATTAGGATTGATGGGTGCTTCAAAACATGTTCATAACCTTACTTCCCCTCTGTGTGGGATGATGTAGAGGTGGTTGATAGAGGATGCAAGTTACTGGAATACCTGAATGTGCAGACCTAGTCAGTGATCTTACAGATGTTTCAGCTGAATCCTAGAATAATTTAGTAGCTTCCTCTGTTAGTGTGCTAATGACATGAATGTGAAAAACGGGTAATAATAGCTGTATTATGTTGAATTGTTGAGTAGACCCGTACTGGAAAATAATTTTATATTGTACTAAATGCATTATGTGAGAAGGTTGTTTTCCACATGCCAACTGTTTATTTAGATGTCTTTGTAATGTGGATTGTTAGACTTGGAGTGTAAATAACTTTTTCATCATTTCATATTCTCTCAAAGGTGCTTTTGGAAAAAATTACAGTCCAGTTGTGTTCCACCTATCAGTCCTTGTTTTCTTAAATTACATGTGATAATCTTTTACGTAGATGAAAGATACGTACTCTATAGAACTGATAGGAAGTATTTTTTACTTGCAACTAAAATTCTTTTTCGCTGTGTACTTTATATGCTGCTTTCTCTTCTCTAGTAGATACCAGAAAAAATGTTTTGTATGGTGTTGTGTATTGCTACTGGCAAAAATAGAGAAGTGTAAGATTTTTATTCTTTTTTGGTCATCTTTATTTTCTGGCAGGTGATGACATAAGGCATAAGGCCTTTTAATTCTTCATGATATTTTCCCTGACAAGTTCAGCTCTTGTATACTTGATAAAGGTTTGGATGGGAATCTGTACCATGTACCTGCTCATGCATTTTGTAGCAGTATCACCACCATCACCTTTTTGGTGGTAGGTGCAGATAGGTAGGTTTTGGAAATGCATATGTTTTCAACACTTTGGAGTTTGTTGCAGGGAAGCTCGGAATGACTGCTTTGCTCTATAGGGGAACCTCGACCACTTTTTAGCCTCAAATGCTTTTATTTTTCCAGTAAAAGGAACTTTCCAGAACTTCCTTTTTTATTCCTTTTTCATTGATAATAAATTTTTTATTATAACATGGCACTACTTTTTTGTTGATTGAAGTTAAGATGACATTGAAACATTTACTGGAATACTACATCATCTTTCATTTTTTTAGTTCCTTAGAGAAGAAACAGAGTGCAAATGCAAATTGTAAGTTTTTTCAGAAAGGGAGGTAGGGGCTTCAGAGTATCTAGGTGTCTGTGTACAGTTTGTGATTCTCTAGATTTCTAATAATATTTTTCCTTCTGTGAGGTAATAGTTTTGAAACAGTTACTAAAAACTCAAAAATCTTTCTAGTTTAAAAACAGATCTGTCTGACTTACCTTATGAAACTGAACATCTTTGCAAAATATTTTAAATTCTCATAAGAGGGAGGAAAGGTTGTTAGTATGCTAAAGGCTAAATAATGCTTCTTACCAAATTGCAATGGTATAAATACATTCCAATAAAAATGCAAGAACATCTTGGACCTTCTTTGTTGGTTTGAGGATAATTTTTCTTACTTGCATGTGAATAACAGCGAAATGTATGTTTTAGTATTCTTTTTTCAGCTATGACTGTGTACAGTTTCTTAATTTATTTAGAGAAATACTAAAACCCTTCCAGCATTTCTCTAAAAGTAGATTTCTCTACTAGCAAATCCTTGTCGCGATCCCACGAGTAACCAACTTTTATAGCCTGTCTCACTGTGCCAACGTGTTTTAACAATCTGATTTATTTAAAATAATTTCAAAAGCCCTGCCTTTTGGCAGGCATACGCAACAAGTATTCCTTCTTAATTCCTGTGTATTTAACAGGGATCAAAGACAAATTTTTAGGTGTGAAAATAATTTAAGTGTGAAAATAGAGATACCCTTTCTCTACGTGGTACATGTTTGATCTACACATGCATTAGATAGGACATAGTGGTAGCTGCTATAAACAGATTTGGCATAAGTGCAGAGGATGTAGGAGCCTTATCCATCGTAAGCCACATCTTGAGTCAACCAAGGAAACAGTGCTTAGAACTGAGAAATATAATTAAAATTTATAGATACAGGCTTTGGAAATAACCAAGAGTAGGTTGGTAGACTTTGCTTTTCAAGATTAGTCCTTGTTAAATGGCTTTGAGAAGCTGAGCATCTCTCAGCTTCCATGAGCTATATGCTCTTACTTCTAGCAGAGCAGTAGGTGCACCCCCTGACAGAGCAGAAGAGGAGAAAGATTCACAGAAACTTATCTGCTAGTATTTTGGTGGCTGAAATGCTAATGTCATGGAGAAAACAAGGTCTGAGATTGATAAATCTTTTGATCAAGGCCTTGAATTTATAAGGTATAAAAATGACTAAGCGACATTGGGAAATTGTATCCTGTTGAGAAGCCCTTCTTAGTAGAATGTAAAACACTTCTGTAGTAGTAACCTCTTATTTAGCCACAACTAGCACTTAATTAGTTGTGTGGGTTTTTTTCCCACAATATTGTAGTACTTTTGTCTTTAGAGAGCTTTCTAGTATACATATATTTTATAACTCTAATAGGAATCCTGTGAATTGCATATATCATTTGGGATAATGTCCAAGATATGTTTTAAGGAGTTATAGAATATTTGCAGTCTCATCTCGATTGTTTTATTATGGTGAGATGATCTGGTTGGGTTTCCTTTGTGAAGAATGTTGCAGATACTGTTGGGTAATTAAGATTTGCTGTACTTCTTGAATTCTTGGTGAGGCATTAAAAAGTTTTCCTTCATTTTTGTAGATAATCTGGTATATTAATTTCTTCAGATTAGGTTTAGAATAGGTTAAAAGGTAATTCACTACAGACAGTTTTGATCTGGTACAGTAAAAACATGAAGAAACACTAAGACAGTAGATTTCTGTAACAAATACATTTAACAGCTTTTCTGGCATATAGAAAGAAAACTACCACTTGAGGAACTTCCCTCCCCTCCCCCTGTTAAACTCCAGACTCTATTTGCCAGCCTAACCATCACAGTGGTCTGTATTTTATATTCCATCTTAACTCTGCCACAAGAAAGTTGACTGGAGTATCGTGTAATGAAAGTATTACAGAAGACTAAATTAAATACATGAAACACACATCTTGGCTTGACATACATCGTTTATATCCTCTGTTTTCTAGTTTGTATTTGTTGTATTTGTAGGGATTTAATAATGCAGTAGAAGACAGCTGAATGGTTTAATTGTCACTTACAGTTCTGGCACTGAAAGGTTTCCCAGATTGCATCGTTTCTGTATTTTGTGAGCTTCCTTTGGAAAATGGTTTTAGATAATATTTAAAAAAATACTTTTTACAGTAAAGCATGATTATATTTAAAAGTTATATTTTAAAAAATACATTAAAAACCCCAAAGCACTTTGCTTTTAACACAATATAGGGTTCATCTGCATTAGCATTTCTGTTCTTGGGTAAAGAATCTGCTTTTGAGAAAATGTATTGATTGTTTCTGGTTGAAGCAGATGGTTCACAGTGCGCAAACTGGATTTCTTCAGACTAAGCCAGGAGATGGATTCTGAGAGTGTACCTTGTGCTCCAACTGTTGATAAATATTCAGCCTGAAGAACCAAAGTGGAAATGGTGTGAAGTAAATCCCACTGGCATGTGTGTAGGGTCTCTCTTTTGCAGAACTTAGAGGTATACCAAAATAATGCTTTAGGTGCCCAAGTGGACATGCCCCTTTTCGTAAGAGGTTAATATTTTGAGTTAAAGATTTGCTTGAGAGCACACACTGGAGTGACATCCACTCGCAGTTGCTGAGGTCACAGTGTGTCTGGGAAGCAGATCCGAGTTCCCGAGTTTTACAGCCAGAACAATGAGAACCAGTAATGTGACCTGCCTGCTTGGTTTAGTGAGCTCCTGAGAATCACACGAGAGCTGCGTGGTAGGGGTTCCTGTGTTCATCTGTCAGCTAAGTGCATTTTTTAATTACTGTGTTGGATATTGCAATTTCTGATGTTGCTTCTCTTTTCAAAAGAAAACTTTTATTTAAGTGGTTGATTCGTTCCTGCAAGGTTTGCTGGAAGAGCCAGGCCTAACAGCTAAGCCAGGGAAATGTCTTGCTGCCACTGAAGGGAGGAAGTCCAGCTTGCCTGTTCCCCAAGCCTCTCCCTATGCTCCTGTCCCTCTCTGACTGTTCTGCAAAACAGTTAAACATGCTAATATGGGAGAAAACAATACAACTTTTTCTTCTGTATGAGTTTTCTATGCCAGGCTGCTAAGTTAAATTGGAAGTTTAGTGTATGATGTCCCTGCCCATGGCAGGGGGGGTTGGAACTAGATGATCTTAAGGTCCTTTCCAAACCTCACTGTTCTATGATTCTGTGATTTTAAGTACCTAGTAAGAACCAGTGCTTGGAGAAATTAACTAGAAGAAGGAAGACTTGCACATGAGAAAATAGTTCAGAATTGCTCCCTTTTTGTTCATACCCTTCCCCCAATACTTGTGAAACTATAGCTTTAGTTCAGTGGTAGGTTGTCGTTCTCTGACTTTGCTGTGAGAAGGAGATGAAATATACCTGTTCCCAGTGAAGTTACAGCTTTTTCAATAGGTAAAAATTAATTTAAATTCTGAGATTTGTAGATCCTATTGTAGGTTCTGGGGAAAACATGCTTTAATTTAAGAATCTCACTTAATTGCAACATTCATGCTCATTTTAACTCTCAACAGCCCTACCTGTTCCACACTTTGCTCTAAGGCTAAAATACAAATCTATTTCAAGTTTGTCTGCTCCTACCTTGTCATAGGGCTTAAGAGATCTCGGATGCATTGCCCATGCTGCTATTTGGATGTACATTTTTCCTTCCTCCCTTGCTCTGCTGATGGTGCAGTCATGCAGTGAGCTCGCACCAGATCTGTCAGTTTACTTGTAATTCTTTTCAGGTGAATAAGGAAGCTGATCCAACCTGTGACCACAGGGCCTGTGTGCATCTAGAGCTGAAGATGATAGTGAGCAGCCAGTTGTTTGGAGAAACAGTGCGATGTTTCCATCAGTTCGTACATAGGGACTTTAGGGATTCTCTTCAATAGGTTGCCTGTCTTGGGCCTGGACATCTCTCACCCACTCTTCTCTGTTGGTTCCCTCTGTGTTGAAACTATCAGTACGGAATCTGGGAGAGCAAGAGAGACAGCTTTCCTTTCCCAAGATCCTGTGCCTGGCAGCTTAGACATCATAGCCTGAGCATCCACAACGAACAACTGGGAGAGAAGTCTTGCTTTTAGATATAACATGTTTTTGGAGGTCCATGGGAATATCAGTAGAAGAGTTTTTCACCCAAGACTATCCTCCCATTGTTTGTCTTTCAGAACTTGAAAATGCTATTAATGCTTAGCATGACAGTAGAATTGTTCCCATTTTAAAATCTAAGCAAACATGTTTTTTTTTCCTGAACAGGGAAATGGCTGAAGACGTTTTGTCACCCTTTCCAACCCCTCCCCACCCCATCAGCTGAAGACCTGACATAAAAAAATTTCAGCCTCCAATTGTTAAAATGACTCAGGACTCTTTAAGTGGCAGAAAACAGGAGCTTTCAATGAAAAATTATAGGTATTTTATTAATAACAATGCTCCTTGGGCAGCTTATTAAAAAGCAGACTTAAAATCTGCTGCTTCAGCTTCAAACTATACAAAGCATTACTCGTATTTTGATTTTTTTGAGATGTTTACCTAAAATGAAGTTAAAACAGTGCTCCTGAAATTCTGTCCTCCATAAACCTGTTGGAGCAGTTGTTTCAGTATGTACTTTTGGTCGTCTAAATTTGAAACAAGATTTTTGCTAAGAAGGTCAGTGAAACTACGTTCCTTTTTGATCTTGCATCCTTGTGGGTGCCTGGCTAGTTCTTCTGTAAGAAAAGTTTGACTGGATGAGTCAGTGCACTGAGTCATACGCAGCATGAAGCCTGTAGTGCTCTAGACTAATTGGTAACAGTCTCAAATTTAATTAAAGCACAGTTGTCAGCTCAGTGTTACTGATTGACATCCCACTGAAGTATTTTGTTTTTAGCAACTTACATTAATTGTTCTTTGCTGTTAAAATTTGTGTGGTTTAAGATCTTGTTTCTGTTGAGTAGACCTGCCATTGCCATTATCTTTTGCTATCCTCTTTGTGATCTTTTCTTATAGTACTTCGAATCTTTTTTTTTTCCATGTTAGGTCACGTATTCGGTAATTATGCTCTTTACCATGCCTGTGGATTTACAGAGGTTTGGAGTCCTTTGAGGATTTTTTTTTTTTTTTTTAGTTTTCTTCATTAAGAACTGTCCTATTAGCACTGATGAATACTTTTTCACTTATCCTCAACTTTTTAAAGCAGTATTTCTTAAAAGTTAAAAAGATTGGTATTTTTTGTGTTGATTTACAGATTATGTCTTCAGTTTTGTTAGTTTTAATTTCTAGTGTTCCTCTTGGGTTGATCCCTGTTTTATAATAAATGGCTTTTCTTTATCCCAGTGCCTGCATGTCGTCCCCAGATGATGGCAGTGGTTTCCAATATCTCTGGAGCCTTTCTCCCTCCTGTTCTTCAGTGCCTTTGTGTGTGTGTTTGTTTGCATGATGCAGCTTGAGGAGGCAAAGAGCTATATGGGGGCAGGAGGGAACAGGACATGTCTTGAAGCTATCTTTCATTAGGGGAAAAACAAATCCCTCCAGGGCTTTATTTCAATTTTTTTTACTTTTTTTTTAAAAATCATTTGCATTGATTAAAAACCCTTGCTGTCTTTGTGTAGGACTCCTACTTGCTCCAGCTGAGAACTGAGGAAGGAAAACTTGAGTGGATGGTGGCTCTCTTGTCAACTCAGTTTCTTACTTTTAAAACCTTTGAGACAATATTTTTGAACTTTCAGAACTTGTGTATGCTACTTCTGTATGTGATAAGTGCTGAAGCTGAGATGGTGAAGAAATGTCTTCCTAGATACTTGAGGAGATGGAAGATGTTCTGATTATGTCTGTTTTTTCTCTTGAACAGTTTTTCCTCTCTTGTAAGCTATTTAGATCTAAAGATGTTGCTAAATCATGAGACCATAATACAGGTCTGGTTCACATCAGAAGTGTACAAAAAATCTGGAGAAGGACTTTTGACAAGGGTCTGTAGTGGAAAAACAAGGGGGAATGGTTTTAAACTGAAAGAGGGGAGGTTTAGATTAGACATTAGGAAGGAATTCTTCCCTGTGAGAGTGGTGAGACACTGGCACAGGTTGCCCAGAGAAGCTGTGGCTGCCCCATCCATGGGAGTGTTCAAGGCTGGGTCAGATGGGGCTTTGAGCAACCTGGAAGGAAAAAAACCAAAGAGTCGTATTTGTGTAATATCACTAGCATAGTCTTTTTTTCCAGTTTAATCTCTCTAAGAAAGGTGTTAAATATTAGCCCTCTCCCTGCAACATGATATCCATAGTTTCAATATTTGCATGAAAGGGACTTTTTCTTATTTGTTCTAACTTGATGCCTGATAATATCATCAAGTTCCCTGAGCTCTTGTATTTTGAGATAAGTGAATCATACCATCTGCTACAGCTGTATAAAAGCAACGTTAATAGTCCTCCACAGAAAATTGCTGGAGCCTTCAGATGTTGTATTGGACCAGAGAGATGTGTCCTAAGGGACTCCTTTTCCACATTTCCTCTGTTCTTGTCTTCATCTAAGCCCAGTTTCATATAAAGCAGCAATAACGGAAGGTGTCCTGTTCTCTCCTGAAACAATCATTCACTTAGCTCTGAGATTTGTTCTTTGAATGTGACTTTCTTGGTTTTCTGGATCGTAGATTTCCCTTACACCAACTTTCTCTTAGGATGCAAGACTTATTGAGCCTTCTTCCTTTCTGTGGGATTTACTCCATGTATTTTTCCTGTCATCTTTGTCCTGATTTTATCCAGTTCCTTTTCTAGCTGTTCTTACTTTTTCCCAAATTGTGCTTACTCTCCATCAAAATAGCTATTAATTTGGTTTTGCATATAATTTCAGGTTATTTAAACCCCTACATTTTAAAATAGGTTCATGGTTGTAACTTTTTCATGTAGGTATTCATTCCGTTACTTCACTTTGTGAACATGTTTAGATATTTTGACTATGGTCCCCAAAATATTTGTCCCAGCAACTAGCAATAAAATCATTAATGCAGCATATTTCAACGCATCTTTTCCGTTTGAAAAAAAGCAGTTAAGATTTAAAGCAAAGCTTTCACCTGCCTCAAAAGCCACTGAGGAGAAAAAAACTCTACTTGGAGGTATCCAATTTCTAAGTAGAATGAAGTCAGATAAAAATCTTAGTTTCAGGTGAACGTTTCTTGTTCTTTGCAGAAGATTTGAGGGAAGATTTCTGTGGTGGAGACTTGCAGCTTGGATTTTAAATGCAGTAATATGGGAATTGTCATATTGTGGTTTGTACAGTAACAGTAGTAATAGTATCTTCAGTGATAAAGTTGTGTGAAGTGATTACTTTGTAAAATATTAATGGCTCTTCCTTGAAAGAAGAAGATCACATGAGCAACAAGTGCATTGTTGCTCATGTAATCTTGGTTATAGAGTTAGAAGTGGTGATAGATTCCTATTTGTTCTCATCCTGTTTCCCACACACCGTTTGTACCTATATTTTTTGGGTTTTAGCACTTCAAACTTCTTTTGCTTAGGTTATTGCTGGGCAGAATCGGTCTGTTGTAAGTTGGAGTACTGAAGAAGCAGCAATGAGATTTCTGACCTGTTAATGGGATTTCTGCATCTTGATGCAGAAGTCTGGAATATCCCACGAGTAGGGGGATTTTCATTTGCTTTAAGTAGGGGAAATATTTAGGAATGTTTACACACACTGAAAAGTCGTGCCTTTTTAATTGTGTGGGACAAGGCTTTCTTTATAACAAGTAAACAACTAATGGTGATATCTGTAATTTTTCCTCTATAATTTCATCGAACATCTCAGTAAAATATTTAGAGGTTGTCTTCTGTGAGCATTGGCATATTGCATGTTACAGCCAATAGTTTTGCCTTGCTCTGGTGCATGGATTGTTTTTACAAATGTTGTACAAAATTTCTATCAGAGTAGGTCATTCTTCCAGGCAGGTAAGGGGAAAAAAAAAACAAACCCCAAAGCCAATGGCATCGGGACACCAGTTTTGGAACTATTTGCTAGTCTCTTGGCTGCTGGTAGAGAGCATAATTAGTTTTAAGGCTTGATTTGAGCAAATGTTATGCAAAAATTCTGTCTTGTTGACCTGACTCTGAGTGGGCAAGAGTAAGCCCTCAGAACCTGATGGAGCTGGCATTTAGAAAATCCAGAAGATAAATTTTAACACCTAGTGGACATGAAACAATTAAGGTACCAATTTTAGAATAACTTAGGGGGCTATAATAATTAATTTAAGAAAAAGTGCAGTAAGTACACTTGGAAAGCTACTCTCAGCCCGGTGCGTTTGTTTTGTGGTTTTGTAAAGAATTTTCTGAAGTGGTTTAGGATAAATGTCTTTATTTTTTCTGAGCAAGTTAGGTTGCTTACGTTAGGATTTTTCTATTTGAGTTGTGTATGAAAACATATAAATATTAAAAGCAAAAAATGGAATATAAGGCGCAAATTCAAAATCAACTATGCAATTATTCTAAACAAGTACTAAAAGCTGTGTAAAACAGTGGTTCTTAATCACAAGAAAATGTATCCATACTGTTGTTTTAGGAGATGGAGCTCACAGTTGCTAGTTACCTTATCGAACTATGTTTAGAAATGTCTAAATGATAATTTTGATGAAATACATTTTGAGTAAAAGGGTGTAAATAGTTATAAATGATGGTAATGCCGTTATTTTTGGTCAGGCATTCTGCATTACTAGTGCTCAGTGAAGCACCTGAGGCTTGAATGTCTTGGCCGGCTGTGCCTATCAGCAGACACTGGTAAGAACATGCATGTCTACCTACCTATCATGCTTCACAACCTTTTTCTTCTAGAGATGGTTGCATATACATTCATATCCTGGTTAAGGAGGTTGTGGGGTGAAGATAACAGTAGTGAATACGCTCAGTTGATGTGACAGGGTGAATTATGTTGTGCATTGACTTTCATCCTGAATAAGTTTTCATCAGCTGTTCTGGTTTTTGTTTCCCTCTGCTTTAATCAGAGCAGCTGGGGACAGATATCACTCTTATTTTTGAATTGCAACTGGATTCTTACAATGTATGTTTTAGAAAATTGCTGATCACCTCCAATCATGGATGCATATTCTTCTGTCTACAGCAGTGAACATGAAAATGGAGTGTTGTGTGTGGTGGGTTATTTATTTATTTATCTATCTATCTATTTATCTCTTTATTTATTTACTTATTTTGCAGGTTTAGGAATCTCCATGACTCCTTTGCAGTACTGCTGGCCTATGTGGCATTCATTGAACATGTTGTCCTTTTCTGTTCTTTTTGGAAGCAATCACTAAATCTCAGTTTTGAAACCTACTAGATTTTCATGGCTGTGGTTAAATTGGAGCAAATGTTCGTAGAAGCATAGAATGGTTTGGGTTGGAAGGGACCTAACAGCTTGTCTAGTCCCAACCCCCTGCCGCTGGCATTGACACCTTCCACTGGACCAGGTTGCTCCAAGCCCTGTCCAACCTGGCCTTGAACACTGCCAGGGATGGGGCAGCCACAGCTTCTCTGGGCAACCTGTGCCAGCGCCTCAGCACCCTCATAGGGAAGAACTTCTTCCTAATGTCTTAATCTCAATCTCCTCTCTGTCAGTTTAAAGCCATTCCCCCTTGTCCTGTCACTACATGGCCTTGTCCAAAGCCCCTCTCCAGGTTTCTTGTTGGCCCCTTTAGGCACTGGAAGCTGCTCTACGGTCTCCCCAGAGCCTTCTCTTCTCCAGGCTGAACAAGTCCAGCTCTCTCAGCCTGTCTTCATGGCAGAGCTGCTCCAGCCCTCGCAGCATCTCCGTGGCCTCCTCTGGACTCACTCCAACAGCTCTGTGTCCCTCTTGTGTTGTTGCCTCAGAGCTGGATGCAGGACTGCAGAGGGGGCTCCCCAGAGCACAGTAGAGGGGCAGATCCTCTCCCTCGACCTGCTGCTAACGCTGCTGGGGATGCAGCCCAGCACACAGTTGGTTTCTGGGCTGCAAGTGCACACTGCTGGGTCATGATGAATTTAGTGCTGAAAGAGCAGAAAGACTAAAAATGATGTTCCTTTTCAAGCAGATTTACTTGGTAAATGTCTTTTGCTGTATTCTGTTTCTTAATTTTATTGGTGACATTCAACACAATGTTCCTCTGTTGACAAGTTTTGGTGTAAAATACCCATTGCATTCGCTGCTTTCAGTATCTTAATTTCATTAGTATTTTACTTTGGTAGCAATTACCAGTTGTGTGGTGTGGGTTTTTTTTGTGTGTGTGTTAACCTGTTTGTGTGAAGATTCTGTATGCAGTGATATTTTAGGAGTTCAACAGGCTTACACTGTAGTTATGTTTAGAGATGTCCTGTTTTGACCTTTTATATTCTTAGCTGGGAGAATGTATTTGTGCTTACCTGTTATTTCAGGGACTTTACTGCTATGTCCCACACAGGATACTTTGCAGTGTCTGTAAGTGCCTTCTCTTCGTCTAAGCGAGGCACATTTTCTGTGTTACTGGAGTGTGGAGATTTGCAGTCTTTGTTCTTACAGAAGTTTCAAAATTAGTTCTTTTGCCTGCGTTTTTTTTCAATAGAAGGTGTATCAAATTGCTTGGATTTTCTAGAGGAAATTTGTAGTTTCGTATCCTGTGTTGTGAGACAGGTTTTTAGCAGATAGAATAGAAGCAGATAGAGAATAGCAGATAAGAGTAGGGTGAAATCTGTCTGTTCTGTTCTCACTTGAGCAGCTGTTGTGCAGCTACTTAAGAATAAGATTTCTGATCACTGATGCTGTAGAAAGTAACTTTCAGAGTTTGGGGTCATATGGGGTATGAATTTTTTGGTAGTGTGACATGACTTCTTGAGAAGAATCACCAGTAATTCTTCATAGCGTAGACATATCTGTGACACTGACTAGCTACTTACCTTCCATGTTGTATCCTGTAAAGAATGCTGATAGTGGGACTTGGTCCAGTTTTCTTACCTGATATTCACCAGTTGATGCCATTCTAAACCTGAGGACTGTTTAATATAGCAACGGGAAATAGGTCCTCCAATCTTTATGCTACATTTTAAATTAAATGTTTTAATGCTTTCTGGAGAAAACATCAGTAGGGCAGGCATCATATTAAAATCAACCTTCAAACTATTTTCCGTTGTGAAATGTATGCTTCAGATTTCTTGTAGGAAGCAGAATGGGATTGGGGAATAGAAAAACCTTGCTTTCTTTTTGAAAAAGGTTATTTTTAGTGGTATTTTAAAATCCTGCACAGACATTTTTGCCAAATTTTTACTTATAACAGAAAATGCTGATTAACAGGGTTATCTCAAGTGTCAGAAATGGAAGAGTTTGTCAAAATGGGCTCAGTGAAGTGTATACTTCAGATTCTTGTGAATGTAATACCACTCGTCAGTGTTTCAGAACTAGATTATTTTCCAGCTTCCTCAAATGAACTACTCCCCAAAATGTGTATAAATACTATCCTGCTAGGAAAAGTGGACCTATGCATTCTTCTTATAGGAAATGAGTTTCGCATATAATTTGACAGTCATGACTGCGTGCTGTAGTGACAAACACATCTGTCTTTTGCATTGCTCTTAGAAAAGCTCAAACAGCTGAGGTATTAGGAGTTGGATGGGGTTTAATCAATGAACCTTCATTAAAGTTCTAATCTGCCTTTGTTGTTGTTCAACTATACCTATGTGATTTTTGTGACCCATTCCTGTTTTACCAATAGTACTTGAATTTGCCTCTTTTTTTTTTTTGGTGAATTTTGGTACAGTTTCCGAGATGTTGGTAATTCCAAGTTGTGCTGCCATCCTCCCCTGTAACTGTGCTGCTCTGGTATATTGACACCTTATCAGGTTGGCTGTATACAAGACAGTGCAAGCTTGTGTATGCAACAGCAGGCAGTAGGAAAACAGTAATTTACTGTGTGTTGATGTCTTGAGGAGCTCAACAGGATGGAATGTGTTTAGAGCTAGATCCAAGGAGAGGTTTTGCTGGCTCAGATTCTGCTTGGGGAAGAGAGGATTCAAAATTGTAATTGCTTTTAAAGTTTTTTTTCTTGTGCAACTAACTGTTGGATGGAAATGCAGGATAAAGCTAGCAATTGTGAAACTAACAGCCCCATCTAGTTGTGCATGTTGATGTGGAGCCAGCTAAGCACTCTAGGCAATGCTCATAACATTAAACCCATGAATAGTCTTTTGGAGGTAAATGAAACTATGTCTCAAGATAAACATGTGTTTAATTGCTTTGCTCGGAGGGAGATGACTACTAATCTATGTAATTACATGGAATTGTTACTGTTATCTGTATGGCCTTTCTTACTGTTGTCACACTTGTTTGATCTTGTCTTGTTAGATAAGTTCATTTCGAAAGAACGGTATTGTATGTGTGTACAGTTCATAAAGCAAATGAGCTGTGCTAATGGTAATTCCTTTGGCCTCTAATAAATGATCATGGCATACAAGCGTGATTATAGCAAAATCAATTTGTTTGCAGGCAATAAATAATAGACAAAGGGGAGCAAGAAAGCTTTCTGTATTTACAGTCTGTCTCGTGATAAAAGCTCTCTTATTTTCTGTGTATTTGTAGGGATTTTTAAAACAGTTTTTTTACATGGAGAGTAGCATGTTGAGTAGCATTGCTCCTGTTTGTGTTTTAAACTAATGCTGTATTAGAACTGGTTGATTCAGCTACTGTTACACACAATAATCTAGGTAATTAAGTTAGACGTGGTCTACCTATGCTTCTTTTTTTAGCTAATAAGAACTAAGGTGAGCCAAACCAGCTGCTTATTTTGTAACATGCTGCCGCAGGTAGTACTTGCTTTGTAAACAAAGAGTGTTGTCAGAAAGAGAAGGATTTGGTATGCTGCCTCTTCCAGCTTTTGACTGTCTATACTGTTATGTTGAAATGCACACAGTTAGTTTAACAACTTCAATGTAAAATATAGTTTATTGTGTTCTTAATGCACTCGTCTATTCTTTTTGGAATTAACAGCTGAACCTCCCCCAAAAAAAGAATTTGTTTAATTTAGTCATGACATTGTATTCAGTCATTTCCAGCATGGCATGTTATATTAAAATACACAATTGAAAATGTTTTTTGCCTTAAAAAGGAAGTAAAGGGACACTTGTTCAGACTACGTTGTGGATACATGTTTTTTCAGTCACTTATGTCAACACTTTAAACATGTTTTATTACTGTAATTAATTAGGTGTTGCTGATTAAGATTTCTTAAACTACTATTGAACCAGTTGCATGAAGAGCTTCTACAAGAGGTTGGAAGTTCCTGGTGTTCGATTATATGCTCTGAAGGGCAGAGTGAATTATGTGAAAACTGTATAGTTCTACAAGGTTTTTATGCTAATAATTTTTGCCCGTGGTGAATGACAGGATTTTTCTCAGGGTCTGTATTATGTTTTGATTGCTGTATTAATGTAATAAAGAGTATTAAAGTAAGTGATAAGTCTTACTGTTCTCACTTAGGAGTTTGCACTCATATTTGTGGTAGGAAATTAATCTGGTTTTAATTGCCTGTGAGTCTGAAGTATGTTCCTTTTTGTAAAGCTGATCTCACGTAAATATAAATCAGTAACTGCCTGTTCTTTAATTATGTATTAGTGTATTGTACCTGCATACTAAATGAGAATATGAGCATCTCCAGTTACGGTGTATTGGAGGTCATTAAATCTTCTCTGCTCTATGAAGTTTAGTAGCACTGCATTTCTAATTACTGAAAAATGTTCAATGTTTGTTGCTTGGTTTAGAGCAGCTATGTTTAGCTGCAGTAAGATAGTCACTCACTTGGTAAGTAACTCCATAGGGATTTTTCACAGTATGGAAAGCAATTGCTGTAAAACATCCTACAAAATTAAAAAAGTATTTTTTAAGAAATCTCTCATTGTAAGGTAACTCTTGAGATATTTGAGTGTAAAATAATAAATGGAATAGATTATTTGTGAATATTTTTTAGTATTTCATAAAAGCATGGCTGAATTCTACCCTGTTCCCAAAATAATGTATTAATTTCATGAAGAGATGACTAATGTAACCTGGATTCTCAGTATCAGTGTCTCATCTTCCCTTACTACTTCACATTTGACCTTTTCCCTCTTCAGGCAGAAATTATTTCGGCTAAAAGTAATGTAAGATTTCTAGAAAGGACACTGAAATGTGTTGGGACCAAGTGATTTGCAGAAAATATTTTTATTGGCTTTAGGCTGTCAGTTGTAAGACTGAAGTGATCAGAAGCTTACCTCTGTTTGGCAATAACTGTTTTTATGAATTGTAAGGGTAAACTTTACTAATATTGTTGTTGCCATACTGCAGATATTGCTGTAATATAAAGTAGGAATTTGAGCCAGCACATTTCTCATTCTAAAAAGCGTTATAAACAAGGCTGATGGTCTAATCCCTGAACATGATTTCTGGTGATTCTCTATTCATATAGCCACTTATGTGATTCGTTTGGATACTATAAATCTTGAAATGACTGGAACAAGATCCGGTTGATCAACACAATACAAAAATGACGTATGCAAAAATAGTATTATATCATGGCATGCCAAATCTTTTAATACATAATAATATTAGCAGACCTAATTAGCATCCAGTGCAAGATACATGGCATCAGCCAAGGTCTGGAGATAACTGCATTCATGTAGCTCTTAGGGTATGCTAGCCTACAGCACAGTGTTCTGTTGCTACAGACAGTCCTTTGACAATGCATCCTCTGCAGTGGTCTGTGCTTCTAAGTATAACATCCCTTTTGATAACACTTAGCCTACTTAGCCTACCTTCTTGAAGTATTTAAATGAGGCATTATCAGCATGGTGTTTGACTTGACTGTGTTAGGGAAGCAAATGCTACTTGATAGGTTAAGGTGAACTGGTGGGATAAGGGTATAAATCTGTTGCACAGTTGCTCAGACTGTGCTTCTAATGATCTATTCTGCTCATCAACCCAACAATCTGCAAATAGAAAAGCATCTAAATTACAGGCTACCTTTGGCAACTCTGCATCGCATCCCTTTCTAGCTTTGTCCTGAACTGTTCATATCCTGAGCAGGAAGCAGATAGTTGGCAGGCATGACCTTTTCAAAGAAATGCTGATCCTAGAGCTGAAGTAACGGAGCCTGGGTTCACTAATATCAGAAGGAAAGCTGGTAATATGTCATGTTTTACTGAATGTGCCCCGAGCCCGCAGTTCTTAAGCACTGCTGTCTTTGGGGAAAAAACACATAGCACAGTGCAGCTGGAGGACAATGTTTTCTATTAATTCAGGTGAAATATGGAAATATGAATAGCCAGATTTTACTTTAAAAGCTTTTTTCTTTTTAAAAAAGTGAAGAGAAATAGCTATGCAGTATATGTTTAATTTGTGAGTCAGCTGAGCTTCAGTATCCTAAAGAACAAAATCAGCTCTGTTAATCATATTGACTTGCTTCTGCCCAATTCCATGGGAAGTGCTAAAAAATAAGAAAACACCCCAAAGCACGTCAGTTTTGAACAATTGAAATAACTGGTAATGACAGATGACCAAAGGACAACACTGTGGCCTTTGCATACTATGACTAAGACTTCAATTCTGTGAGTGTTCAAGGCCAGGTCGGATGGGGCTTGGAGCAATGTGGTGTAGTCAGAAGGGTTCCTTCCAAACCAAACCACTCTATGATTCTGTAACATTGTTCAGAGTATGTAAATATGCATCATGTGTTTCCAGTTTTATCCAACAGTATAGTAGTGTGGATTTGTCTTGGCAGGGAGCATACAAAATATTATGGTTGGGGTTTTTTTTACTTTGTTTTTTTCTTGTACCTTTCTTATGAAATTGAACTTCTGTTTACATACTTTGTAGAAAATGTAGTCCTTCATGATGTTTGGGAGCTAATGTTTCCTAACAGATCACAAATGCCATGTTACTTTGGGTTTCTGTATATATAATTAAAACGTTAATCTGTGGTGAATTTCAGAAACCTCTTTTTAGTATGTTCAGATCTGAGTTACGAAGAGTGAAATTAAGGACTAGCTCAGAGAAGGAGAGAACTTGCTCAGTTAGTTACTGGAAAAAATGTTAATAAGCTTATTGTATTAATAATGTCAAAACCAAATGGGAGATTCTTCTCAGATCACTGCCTTTTGACTTCCTTTTCTAGAATAATAATATATTCGATAACATGTATTTTTTCTTGAAATATCCGTGAGTTAACCAGTAGGGAATATTATATGAAAAAATACTACCGAGAGAAGAGTAGTGAAAGAGTTTAGATGAGTAGATCTTTTGATGTTGAAGGTAAGTTACTGTTCTTAACAACAATTTCCATTCATAATGTAGTTGAATTGGTGGATACGCGTAACTTACGATCTTGTGGTTACACTTCAGCCAAAGGTGAACAATAAAAATTCATTATTTTTCAAGGAGATTCTTTTCTGCTGGAGAAGGCCATGGGGTTTAGTTAGAGTTTTCTCTTTTTTTCTTTTACTGTGGTAAGCTCAAAAAAAAAAATCGAGCATATATTTGCATGAAATTATTTTCATATAGTGGCACAATTAGGAGAAAAACTGTTATGAGATTATTATTTATAATGTTACAAAGTTACATAATTATTATCTAATGATAGGAGAGCATTTGTGAGATTGCTACATGTTGTAGGATTTTAAGCATGTTAGTCTGATCAGAGTTGTAAATTGAGTGCAGCCATGAACTTCAGTTGACAGGAAAAGGACTCCATATGTCTTTCAGATGAAAAGTGATCCCACTTCCATTAGTGTCTTTTGAATAGATTGTTTGTTACCATAATAAGATGTTCCAAAGTCAACGCCGACATTTTGGATTGTTCTGTGTAACTGAGATGGTGTAACTGACTTTATCCATGTACGAATTTACAATGGCTTTGCAATTAATAACTTTGTTTCTTTGTTTGTAAATGTTAAGTTTTTAAAGAAACACTTTTTTTAATTACGTAAATATGTTCACAGTGACCTGAGGCAAACAGTTCAAAGCTCCTTTTGAACTATATTCTTTTATTTGCTGCAGGCAATGATCATCGTAATTTGTTCATAAATAATTGTAAGTGTAGGTTAAAATGCAAAATAATACCTGAAATAAACTCTATGTAAGAGATGTGAAATTACTTCCTTTTTGTCTCTGGCAAAGTTATACCTCAATAGTGCCTTTTAAATTCTTACAAAATGAAAGTTTTGCTTCCTGCTGGTTATTACCATTTTCTGGACTGTGGTGTTCAGCACATGTGTTTAGGAAAGACAGCCCTAAATTTAATTTTTCCATTATATTTGGTCATAAACATGATCTGTCAAAACACCTCCAGCAGATGTTGACGTGGCTTTGAACATCATGAGCTGCAGAGCAAAGTTTTCTGTGTGTACCTCAAATAGTATCTTGTAGGCTCATGTTAGAAGTTTTGCTGTTCTTTGCAAATGCTGATCTTAAAATTTGTTTGAGAAGGGTCACAGTCCTTGTGGGAACGAAGATGACACAATGGTTGTCTGCTTTAGCATAAAAAAATATTGACAGAATATATTCAGTGGATTAAAGGCGAGTGCTGTGAGAAGTGCAAATGTTGGATATAGAAGCGTTCAGGAGAAATGGTTTGGTTTTGGTTTTTTGTTTGGGTTTTTTTTTCTGTAATGTACAAAAAATTCCAAAGGAATACAAAAATATCGTAAGCTTGCACTTTCCATTACTGTATTTGACATACCAAACCAGTATTTTTAACATGATTGTGTTTTGAGAATTGTATGGGATAATATCTGCACTGCCATAATTTGATTCAAAATCAACAGTTTGTGGAAATGATGTTCATAGGCTTGAGTTGTGCATGCTAAGAAGGTGACATGGAGGAAGAAGGTAGGAGAAGTGTACTGTTTATGTCCTGTTGGTGAACAATTTCAGCAGTGAATAAGATTTGGATCAGATATTGGTGTGAAGAAAAACAACCAACCCAAGACTTTTCTGCTTTCATCTAGAATACTTTGCTGCACAAAACAGGTTTTTTTGCCATCCATATAGTTTCTTATGAAAACGTCTGAGTTGGAACATAGTTTTATCTCAGAATAATTATCTTTTCTGTTAATTAAAAATCACATTCCATAATGTGGAATATATATAACGTGGTTTTGGTAGTGTGGGAATACATTAAATCGTGTTGGTCCCAGAAATAGCTTAACTGGTTTATATGGAACTAACTACTTGCCACGTTAAGGCACTGGGGCAAGCTGACCTTTAGAGCTCCATGGCAGATGCTTGTCCAGCTTCTGCCACCTTGCAGGTGAATTAATTTTCATTGTACAGCGTAGAATGCATGTACAAACATAGTTTAATATTTGCAAAACAAAAGGGGTTTAACTTAAGTTTTAAATTAATTTGGACAAATCGGATTAGTGTAATCTTTATTGATTAGAAAGCTAGGGCTATGTAGTATATAAAATTACTGAATATACATATTTTTTTACTGTTCATTGGTATGCATGTCAGCTAAAGGTAATCTGTAAAGGCTCTCTGAACTTTGTTTCTCCTGTTCATTAAAAAGAGTATTCAAAAAGAAATTAATTATAATTTTAGGAACAGAAAAGTAGTATGTACTATGCTGCATGTTGCAACATGGGAAGTTTATTTCAAGTAAGATAGAATTGTTTTTTCTTTTCTGAATAGATTTCTGTTTCTTGATTCACTTGGACAATTATCTTAAAATTAAGGCACTTGAATATGACCATAAATTTCTGGTTTTCTAAGGACCATCACAGTAATCTCTTACTGTAAAACATTCTGTTGAAGTAAAAAAGTGGAATTGAAGAAAAACCTCAACAGTGTACAAGTGCTGATACTTTTTTACTATATACCAAAGAATGTCAGAACTGCTGTTAGAAAGGCCTGTATGAAATTTTTGAAACTTAATTCTGGTGAGTGTCAGATTTGAGAGCAACAGAACCTTTTCTCCTGTCTTGTGTCATACTGGCCAGATGTATTTTGGGATGAAAAATACTTGCTCATACACTGAAGTAGTAATTGGTCTTTTATTGAAATTCAGAAGATGAGTTGGAATGTGATGAACCATATTTATTCTCATCAATTACTACTAGTGTCTGGGAAGGAGACTGCAAAGCAGAACAGTTCTAAAATCAGTAAGTTTTGTTAAATACTGTTTTTTTCAAATCATAGTTCTTCATGCAGCTAGAAATGTGTATAGGTATCAGTATTTACTGGCGGTGTTCTTCGTGATAGTCTGTGGGGGTCAGAATAGATCTGTTCACACCTGGAGGTTCCCATTCATTCCATGCATACCAATCTTAATGTGTTATAATTCTCTATAGAGGGTGGATGTGGTTTTGGGAAGGTTGCCTCCTTAAAGCAGTGTTTCCTGCTGTCTTCCAAGAGAAGCCCATTTAGGATCTTGGGCATTCCTGGTCTAGCCTATTGGCTAGAATAGGGTTTGCAATCTCTTTGTTGGATCACTGTCCTCTTCCGTAGTACGTGTAAGTTCTGTTTTGTGTTGTGGTAGAACAGAGTCCCTGTTTTTAGAAGCTGGAAGGAAATACAGTTAAGTATGTATGTAGTTTTCCTCTTAAGCATCTCTTTTGTACTTCTGATTAATTTTCTGTTTATTGAAACTGTAGCTTCAGTGAGGTTGGTATTAACAAAGGCCAGCACTCAGCATTAATTTTCAATTTTGAGCTGGTGAACTTTGAGCTTTGCAGAAGGGAAGGAAGAGTCTAAAGAATTGAGAAGAGATTTTGCCTTTTCCCACTGTGGACCTTAAAATATGTGCCCAAACAGTAGCCTGTATGTACTCCAGTAGTTATTTTTTAAATGTATATATTAATTCATACCTTTGCAGTGATTAGTTGTGAAAAATATGGTAAGAAAAGCACACAGCAGATCAACTATTCCTTTAAAAAAACTCATTGCTAGCAAATGATTCCTGTAGAATTCCTTGTCACTGCTCCCCATTTCAACTCAGTTTGTTATTCTCCTTAAGTGTATATGAAATAGTTGTATTATAGTGTATTCAAATGGTAAGCTGTGGCAAATTCAAGATGTTTGAACAAGAGGTCAGGTATATTTATACTTCAGTGCACTTAGAGCTGATATTTTAAAAATACAGCAGGGTGGAAAACAAGTTGTGTTGTGACAATGAGCAATTTCTGTTGTGAATAACAAGGAAATTCAGACAACAAGTTTAAGGAACATGAATCATCATAGAAACACCAGGAGAATGAAGAAGCAAAAAGCATCTTGCAGTGTGTGGATTATTTTGTTTATGATATTACTTTTTTGTTCCTGAGATTTTTTTTCCACCAAGCGATGGAATAGATAGAAATAAGAGTAAGTACTTTGATACCTACCAACAGTGCCTGGTGATGCAGTGATAAATGAAATGTTGTTAGCCTTAACAAACATCTCGATTCAAAATACAAGTGTACTAGTAGTTTGACCTTCTCTGCATTTACAAGAAAACACTAGCGCATATTTCAAATATGGAAACCACATTATTGTGACAAATGTTGGCTTGTCATCCCACTAAGATCAGTGAAAGCAAAGAGAGAAGAGCCATGACCTAGTCGTGATTGGCTTGGAATATGCTTGTGGATGGTGGCTTTAGTAACATCGAAATATGCTATTGCTCTAATTCCATAACCATTTATTTTTGTGAACTTATTGTTAGAATATCCAGTGTAACAGTATGTCAAGAACAATTGTTATTTTGGTGTTTGATGTCTCAATTGCGTGAGTCTTTCTCTCTGTTGTTTTTCTTTCTTCATCAGTAGATACCAGGCATTTTCTGTTCTTCTAATGAGTTGAAAAGGTAGAAGGCATAGTTTGGGTGCTGAATAGTTGTTCTTCCCTTTTTCTTTAAAAAGTTTGTTTCAGATAAACTGGTATTCTGATGATTTTTGTTTCAAGCCTGTAAAAAAGTGCAAAGAGTACCATTTACTTTCAAAGCAAATATATTATGCTAGCACTGAAAAGATGCTGATTTCATAATTGTTATTCTCTCTAACTCCTGGCTTTTATTCTGGAAGACTGAACATGGAGGGTGAGGGGCTGTTGGGACTGGCTGTGTTCTCTGCTGTGACAGCAGGGATTGTGGATATATTTCTTTTCTTTACCTCCCACAAGAAAGTTCTGTGATTCTAGTTTATCATTTGTGAAGCTCAGTTTTGGGTAGAAAGTCCTCCGTTGGGCATGTATCACTTAAAATAATATATTCGTGTATACTATACTGGCCAAGTGTGTAGTTTTTCCAAGCTAATTTTTCTTCTGCTCATATTTTAAACTTTACATTCACATTGTTTTCTATTCCAGAATCAGCACTACTCTTGGCTTAGTTTTTTGCTCGTCAGGAAGTATGTCCTTCTGATAGCTGAAAGAGATGACTAAGTAGGATTCTCCCTTATTTTGGCTTACTAATGAGTAACATTTTCCTCTTAAAAGTAAATTTGAACAATTTTTGATACATATATTGCAAATTACAAAGGTGAGTTACTTCTATATTGTATAGAGGTCATGCATTGTAATATATGTAATATCCGTTTGTCTTTCAATGGCTGGCCTGCTGTTCTGTTTGACTGGCACGATAGCTGTCTTCACTGCCTTCTAAGTGATTTCCTCATGGTGTGTTTGATGAGTCTGATGAACATTTAATTTGCGAGGAGGATACTCCAACAAATGTACTCTGAAGGGTACTGCAAAATGTTCTCTCAGTACATTATCTTGCTATACTTGAATGATTGCCACTTAAATAAAGATTTCTTTATACAAGAAGAGAAAGATGCCAAGAATGTGATTCAAGAGCATCTGAGGGGAATAATTGTACAGTTGTCTCTTCTGTGAGTGTGTGTTAAGTATTTGGAGGAAGTGAGAAATGGGGTTGGAGGAAGGAACTGCATTTTCCTGGGAAGATTGATTTGGGATTGATTCCCCCCCCCCCCTCGTATCAGTGAATTTGGGGTTAAGGTGTTTCAGGTGATAGCACTTGCTGAAGGCCAAGGGGATGGTCATTAACAACATAGTTGGGGGGTTTTAATAGAAAAAGTGGGGGTTGAAGAAAAAACAATGCAGTGCAAGGTCATTTTTAGCATATAGCAGGCTCTTGGTTTTTAGAAGGAATTAATGTTATATGTTGGAAAGAGCCATGGGGAATGCTTTATGTGTACTAGTTAATCATAGCATAATAATGATATTTTGGTGGTGTGTGTGAAGAAGCTGAGACAAAAGTTTGTCTAGACCAGAAGGTAAACAGAAGTCTGTCATATGGGCAATGGAAAAGACCTGGGATAGAAGACTGTTTTGCATGCTCCTTCATGTACTATATTCCAACTCAGTATGTCTTGGATATTGAGATTTTGTACAATTTGTCACAGACCTTTGAGGCTGTGTCAGGGTTGCAAGAGAAAGAAAAAAAATGTTTAGTGACAGATCAGCTGATCGCCATCAAGTGCTTGAGAGAATTACGGTTAGTAGCAGAAAATAAGGTTGCACATCAAAGGATCAAATTACTTTAAGAACACGGTAAAGTTCTTGCATTTAATAAAGAAAGCAAGCAGAGACTAGAAATTACTGGAGCTAATGACAAAATTTGTGATTTACAAGTTTTTAAAGTAAGTCTCATGCAGTTTCAGTTTGTGTCATGTTTGAGTTTCAATTTTGTATAAGTTCTGCAATCTCTTTTTGCTACATAGTAAAGGAAAAATAATTGCAAAGGCTACCAAGTATTCTGGAGTAACCTTTATTAGCTGTGGAACATAATCATAAGCAGAATTACAGATGACTTCAGTCATAGTAAAATGAAGCGCCTAAAAGGTATTTATTAGGTGGTAGCTTGTCAGTGAAAAGTCTCATATACAAAAATGAGGAAGATTAACTTTTTGTATCTCGATCTTAGAGCTAGTTGTAAAATGAAAACTATAAAGTTTTTGTTTGTTTCTATCTGTATGTCATGAAGGAGTGAAATGGTTTCTAAAATGCACAGTCACAAACTGATTAGAAAATTCCCAAGGGGAACTCTGATGGGGCTGTCATAACTTACCAATGGAACGGTGAGTCACTGCAGGAGGAATTCATGTAATAATCTTTTCCAGTATTTATAGGACCAGGAGGATAAAATGGCATTTAATTTTATTCGATTAAAAACTACTAGGCAAAAGAGAAAAAGGAAGAAAAAATGAAGCATCTTTTATTTCAGGCATGAAAGACGGATGGGATGTATAAAAACCGTATTATGAAGCAGTATAGTAAAGTGAGTTATTGAAAATGTGATCAATGCTCCAAAATGGTCGTTAATAATAAAATAATAAAATTATTTGATAATTTAAGGTGTTTTTTTTTTTTTTTTTTTTTTTTAGGTTCTACATGCAAAGTGTTGCTTTTGAGTGGAACAGGTAGATTATGAGGCATCTGTATGAATACTTGCTTGCTAGTTCAGGCATATATATGTGTCCAGTTCAGAGATTATCCATGGAAGGTCTACCTTACAAAATTATGTAAAATGTACTTAATGTAGCCTTAATTAGGTTTGGTAGGAGGCCAAAACGGCTTCAGCTTATTCCGTTAATGCTGGTGATGCAGTGTTTGATCCAGCACTGTGTATTCACTCCTGCAGTCACTTGTGCTTGAATCAGAGCTGTATCCTCTTCTGTGTAGTGCTCCCAATTTAAAGATCATGTTACAGTTGTCTACTGTTGCTTAAAGGTTTGGTTGGTTTGTGTTGGTTCTTCCAGAAAGGGCAGTATAATTTGGTGAGCATGTGTTTATTCACAGTGAATGCTTGCATGAATTCTTAACTAAAGCTTTTTTATGCTGTCACAATATGGAGAGCTTGTCACTATATCTTGGTACAATGAGCTTTATCCTTTCTCTTCTTATTTCCTTTGCATTACTAGCATTTATTTTTAGTTTATTTATAAGATCTGCTGTATGGTTCATTAATATTCATTTTGTGTAAGAGGTTTACCAAGCTTAAAGTTTATCAAATTTGAAAGTAGTGAAAGCAGAGGCTGATAGATGTGTGTGAGGACAGGTGAGACTGTTAAGCAAAATAACAAATCTAAGTATTCTTGAATGAGCCACAAGATCTCCAAAATTCATTTTTTGGAGCAAAAAAAAAGGTAGTAGTAAATATTCAGCTGCTCCAGCCAACGAGTCGACTTTATTTGGAGGCCGGCTCAGATGCCTCTATACAAACGCCTGTAGGATGGGGAATAAAAAGAGGAATTAGAGATATGTACACAGCTACAGAGATATTACATTGTTGGGATCACAGGAACATGGCAGGATGGCTGCTATGACTGGAGTGTTGGAATGGAAGGTTGTAGGCTCTTTAGGAAAGACAGGCGAGGCAGACAGGGAGAGGTTATAGCTATTTGTGTCAGTGATAGGCTGGAGAGTATGGAACTCTGCCTGGGTGATGAGCCAACAGAGAGCTTGTGGGTCAGGGTCAAAGGGAGAATGGCGATGGGGGACATGACTGTGGGGATCTGTTACAGTCTGCCTAATCAGGAGGATGAAGCTCTGTATAAACAGATAGGAGCAGCCTCACACTTGCAGACCCTTGTCCTCATGGGGGACTTCAACCATCCTGATACCTGTTGGAGGGATGGTACGGCCTGGCATAAGCAATCCAGGAGGCTCCTTTATTGTGTGGAAGACAACTTGCTCTTACAAGTAATAGAGGAGCTGACAAGGAGAGGTGCCATGCTTGACCTTGTGCTCACCAACAGGGAGGGGCTGGTTGGAAGTGTGATGCTCCAGGGCAGCCTTGGTGGAGTTCGAGATCCTCAGGACAGTGAGAAGGGCACACAGCAAGTTCACTGCCCTGGACTTCAAGAGAGCAGACTTTGGCCTCTTGAGGAACCTGCTCAGTAAGGTGCCATGGGATAAAGCCCTAGAGGGCAGGGGGCCCCAAGACTGCTGGTTGATATTCAAGGATCACCTGCTCCAAAATCAGTAGTGTTGTGTACCGACTAGAAGGAAATATGTCAGGAGGGCCAGGAGGCCTGCATGGATGGATAAGGAACTTCTGAGGAAACTTAGAAGGAAAAAAGAAGCTTACAGAAGGTGGAAGCAAGGACAGGCGGCCTGGGAAGAATATAGGGACATTGTCCGGGAAGCTAGGGATCAGGTCACGAAAGCTAAGACCCAGTTAGAATTGAGTCTGGAAAGAGATGTGAAAGATGACAGGAAGGGGCTTCTACAGGTATGTTTCTAAAAAAAGACACCCTAGGGATAACGTGGGCTCTCTCCGGAAGCTATCAGGAGAACTGGCTACCCTGGATTTGGAGAAGGCCTTTTTTTTAAACAAAACAACCAGACCCAACCTAGATGATGTTACTCATGTTGATTAAACTCACTTTTTGCAAGAGGAATTATGATGTAATTTTGGTCTTGATTGTTTTGTGTTGTTGCAGAATGAGTGCAGTCCTAATTAATGCTTGAGACTGGTGTGACCACATTTCTGAGTGGGTTAATCCTATGCAAGAAACAAAATGTGGTTTTCATTTTCTGCTGTTGTTTCACATTTTCCTGAAGGGATTTATCTACAGAAATAGAAGATAAAAGTGAAAATTTTTTTATTGCTCATATTTGCTTATTGCTCATGTACCTTACTTCTGGTAAGGATTAAATGGAAATAACTTGAGTGGAAATCAAAAAATATCAGACATTTCTTGGAAATTTTAAGAGTAATTTAAGAGCATTTGTATATTTTCTAGATTTCATGTGAATTTAGATTTCATGTTAATTTCAGAGTTAACAAGTATACTTTTATGTTAGTAATTTTCATTTAGGAGAGAGAATACAAGTTTTTCTAATTACTTTAATAGCCCACTCAATAGCCAGTATTGGACTTTTACAAAGTTAGCAGAAGTAACAGTGCAGTGCAAAAACCCTGTTCTGAATGGAGCCTCTGTCATGAGGGAGGTTCTCTGAATCTGGTCAACAGTGATAATGTGAGAGCTTATAGACAAAATATGTTATCAGTAGATTGGAATTTTTAATGTATGTAAGTATTTTCAAAACCTAGTTAAATTCTTGTTGTTAGTTGTCTTTTACAAAATACTTTTTTGACTGTTTCAGTTTTGTACTTATAAATTGGTTTCAGTGAACATACTTTGGTTTTAGGCAGAAGATAAATCAGAATCCTTAATTAAACAGTGGGAGCATTTATATAATACGAATATCATATCCTCTGTAATATAATTTTGTCTTCTACTGCTTAAAAAAAATGTGTCAGTTCTTTATTGCTTTCTATGAGTGGTGCGATTTTAATATTGGATGATGAGTCAACTCAATTTTTTTTCTTTGTGAAATATTATAAGAAAGTTCTGCTTTTAGAGCACAGGTTTAGGAAACATGAAGGTATCACACAAAGAAATTAAATTGTGACAACCTAAAGATTTGAAAGAATCATAACTTGCACTTATAACCATGTTGGAGTTGTATTATTCTTCTCATAAATATTGTTTTATTATTATAGGATTTCCATTAAAAAGCTTTTATTTATGTTCTCTAAAAACTATTTCTTGAAAAATGTCTGTGTCTGTCTTCATTGCCTTTGAATTTCTGTTTTTATCCAAAGGGATTTTGTGGTTGAATCTTAATTCTTTCAAGAGGTAAGTTACAAAATTTCCCTTAAAAGGTGCTTACCTTTAGGGTGTGTAGTTTTTGTAAATAAGTTTAGTTCACATTAATTTCTAAGATGACTGCACTTGTTAAGTGGTCTTCAAAAACTGTTTCACACACAAAAAGTAATTAAAGAATTTAGAAAAAGCCTAACCAGAAATACGTACTGAAGGGTGTGGAGAATTTTGTTGTTCCAGTTTAGCTTCCATGGAGTCTGCTGTTTCCCCCAGTCAAGGGAGGTCAGTTAAACAAACTGAGAGGAAAGATTTATGGCAATTCAGAGGTGCAGAAACTAGAAAAAATGCTGCTCAGTCACATTTCTACTTTGGTTTTAAATGCAGTGTTATAAAATGATAAAATTCTGTCACTTTCTAAACTCCAGTATGTTTTCCCTAGGGTATAGAATTATAGATACTTTTTTAGTAATTTGAAAGGAAATATTTTGTAAGTGGAACTGCAACCTCTTCATTGGTAAGTGAAGAACCAGTTATTTCTGTCAACAATATAGTTCTTGCCTTTTAAGCTGTTAAGTATGAGTGTTGTACTTAACAAAGGCCAAAGGAGAAGGGTGCATGGGACAGCTTCTAGAAACAGTCCTGCTATTTTACGGGTAAAGACTTAAAGCAGCATTAAGTTCTACCTGATTTTCTTGTTTCTCCTGTTAATGGAGTCATAGCCCAACCTGTCTTGGTTTAAGGGGGATGACTGCTTCCCGACTCATTGTTTATTAGGAAAGTTTCAGGAGCAAAGCCTCCTGGTCAGCCTCTTGGTCATGTGGACTCTGACTACAGAAACCTCTAGAACGAGCCTGCAGAAACCACATAGCCAGGAGAGCAGTGTTCACCTTTCCAAAGTTTTTATCTCAGCTGCCCTTCTGCTTCTCCTTCTTTCCTCCTGTTGAGACTTGCTGCACTGTGACTACATTGAATGATATGTTTTCCTCCATGTGAGGAAATCAGCAAAAGCAGCTTTAAATCAACAAACATTTTTTGTTGTTATTATTGTTGTGGAAAGGTAAAGGTGTTGTCTCTTTCACTCAACAGCGTTTCCTTGACATGACGTTTGGAGCCGGCGGTCACACTACAGCTCTTCTAGAGAAAACCAGCAACATCACGATATATGCACTGGACAGGGACCCCACAGCTTATAACATAGCTCAGCAGCTTTCAGAATCGTACCCGTAAGTTGTCTTCTCCTGTCTTAAATATGGTCGAGATAAGGTTGATACTGTGCTATTATGTCCACAATTGAATATGTCTTTATAGTTTTGATAAATAGTTTTTAATGGCTTATTGTAGAATAGTTCTGTATGCTTTATATACCCCATTAAATAGCACATCCAGTTCATTTTAGGAGTATTTGCATGCAAGTTCTTCTGAGGTTTTTGGAGTTAAATGTATTTTTTTTCTGTAAATTGTTAATTTTGAGTATGTGTCAAGTGACCAATTTCATATTTAAAAATTGTTTTAAGAAAGTTTCGTGTTCTGTTTGCTTTGAGATGGTTCTGATGGCAGGGTTGTACAAAACATACACTTTGTGGTAAATATTTCATAAAAAAAGATGAAATAATATACTTTTTAATAATGAGGTTATTTAAATATTGCTTATGAATATTTTAATTTTTTAAAAATAAATGAATTTTAATTCAGTATTAGGTTTGCTAAATATTTTGCCACTGGCTTCAGAAACTAGTAAACAATTGAATAAGCTACTATTTCTGTGTAAAGCTAATGCTTCAATTTTCTTTTAAAAGAGTGCTGAATTTGCTAAGTGAACAATTGCTAAATGCAAATTTTTAGTTTTCTGTGGTCATACAAGTTCCTTTATTCAAGAAACAGCCCAGTAAGAGAGCATTCATGCAGAAGTGTGCAATATGTAAAACGGAATATGAACTTTCAGAAACAGCTGCTGTTCATATTTGACCAAGAAGTAGAAATACGTAGATATATAATTAAATAATATGGAATAATGCTTAATACTTAAAGAAATTTAAACTCTCAGGTTGAAAACATTGCCCAGAAAAACATTGTTTCCCGGAGAAGCTGTGGCTGCCCCGTCCCTGGCAGTGTTCAAGGCCAGGTTGGACATAGCTTGGAGCAACCTGGTCTGGTGGAAGATGTTCCTGCCCATGGCAGAGGGTTAGAACTGGATGAGTTTTAAGGCCCCTTGCAAACCAAACCAGTCTCTAATTCTACAATTATTTATTTCAAAGAGCTTCTACATGAGGAAAACCAAAGCTTTCCAGTAAGAAGAAAACTGGTAGAGGTGGATGGAGAAACACCTAGTTCTTCAATCTTCTTTTCCCCCACATAAAAAGGAATTCTAAGACAGCAATACTATTCAAGCAATGCGGAAGGTATTCCTCACCCTTGCTAAAAGAAAAGGCTAAAGTGTGCGTTCCCTTCTTCAAGTGCCAATGTCAGAGGCCCAGTGGGAAAAATGTAAGCATGTGAGAAGAAAGCAGAGCTCAGTTTCTAGTTATCCTGCTCTGTAAGACCACTTAAATATATTTCCCAAAATTTTCAGTTCTCTGTGGGCTGAAGTAACATGCAGTGTATACTTACAAATTTGTGGAACTCCGATCTCAACTGTTATTTCTCCAGAGAATGCTCTTGTTGAGAGAATAATTGGCAAGGAAAGTCCATTTTCTTTGAAACTAAGCCTTGCAAACACATTCCACTCGATGTCATGGGAGTTGTAGAGTCTTCTGTTCTTGTGTCATAGCAAAAAGAAACCAAACCCAAACCAAAAAACTCTAGTTCACATTAAACCTAATCTTATACCTAACAGAAGTTTTCAGAACCATTCGCACAATGTAAGACAGTGAAGAGTCCTCTAACTCAACATATATTTATCTGTAAAGTATGCAAACCTGGGTGTGAAGCAAGTTTATTTTCTAAATGGATGAAGAGATTTTACAGGTTTGATGCTGTTCTGCAGTGATTGTCATTGTTAATTCTCTGCTTGCGTATGTTTAGGAAGAGAGCTTTAATCAATATGGTATTGCAGTTGATGTAAGTTACTATGGCTTTATAAACAAAGGAGGTCTCGTAGTCCTATTTTTGGTTGTAAAATCATATAAACTTGGTTACTTGGACTCCAGACATTGTTGTCTGCGTCTATAGACACAAGTTATCATTAGAATGAAGCAGATTATTAGATAACATAGTGTTAGTGAAAAATCTTCGTCACTGAAAGATGAATACATATCGCTTGAATACTATTGTAAGATACAGAGCAGTCTTACTTGTTTTGGTGGTTTCCCTCATCTCCCAACTTTCCTATTGAAAAGAACAGGTGGGTCCTTTTTCAGAAGGAAGATATATCTTTTTTTCGTAGTAGTTTCTGTTGAAAATTAAGGTAAAAGAATATTCATATATGATATATGTGCTCATTAGCAATCTGCTTTAACTGGGAAGTCAGTTGTATAAAACATGGTTTAATTAAAAGGAGGAAAGAAGAGGTGTATCATTTATAACTAACACGTAAAGCTAGGGTTTGCTTACAAATCAGTTGTAAGTATAAAGGATTTACTTGTTACAAGACTTGTAGCTTTCCTAAATGGATTTTTTTTCTTTCAGTATTCATTAAAAGGTGGTTCATCTAATATTATGGGGTCTATTGTCTATTTTCTGCACTGTGTGAAATAATTCTTTTATCATGATTTCATCAGTTTAATTCAAATTTGTATTGGCATCAAAAGCTCAGGGAATTCATCCAATTGGTTTTTTTTTTTGGTTTTTTTTGTGGTTATTTTTAAACCTCTTCTGTTTAACATTCCTGTTTAGAGAGAGGTTGTTTGACTTGCTTCACTTCCTTTGGAGCTGATGGCAGAAGAGCTGGGAAAGGCAATGGTAACTGGTAACTGGTAAAATCTAATTTCCGCTATGTCTGAAATTGTGAATGCAGTGGGCAAATTGGAAGTCATACATGAACTGAATCTTCTGTTCCTATTTCGTTTCTGCTTAAAACAGGATATTGTACCTGTTTAATCGGGGATATTAATAAATTCCAGCATATCAACTACATGATAGGTTTTGAGTCTTGCAGTAGTATTTGCAATAGTCCATCCTACATGAAAAACTTCAAAATATTCAGTGTTAATTGCTATTATTTCTTCTGGTTAGGTAACATTTTTAATAGTAGTAAAATCATGTAGTTCCAACTGTTACTCCCTATGAGACTTCATTTTTTAAGCATCCTATATCACAAGGCACTGAGTTACAAGATTATTAAAGCTCAAGTTGCAGAAATATGCCCAAAGATATGGTTGGAAGGTGAGATAAATATGGCTAAATTAGGGAATTTTTCTATATTCAGAACTAATAAATGAAGTCCTCCTTGTGCTTAGCTGAAAGACAGCTGGAGTAATAAGTCACCGAAGGAGAGCACTGAGGGAAAATGTATTTGATGTTTGTATTTTAAATGTCTTTTTGCTTCTCGGTAGTGATTTTGTCAGATCTGAAATCTGAAGAGGGTGGAGTTCCAACTGCAAATCTCACATTCATTTAGGCTCTCTGTTTATTATTTTTTTAAACTATGTAGTGCTGCTTTAATAAGGAGAAAATGGGTCAGGGCCTGTTAGATATTCAGTGTGTGGGTGGGAATCCTTTGACATGCTTTCTGGGGAAGCCTCTAACTTGGGAATTGCTGCTGAGAATCCAGGAGAACAAGATAAAATTCATTCAGCAGCAATACATATTACAAGTAAACCCTTTCACACCCACTGAAAGGGAAAGGTTAGAGAGGTGGCTGAAATCTGGCAATTAACCAATATCACTACAAGCTTTTAAATATGAGAATCCTGTGCAAAGCCTTACACAGAGGAGGCAGTATGTTCTTTGTAATTCTCTGAGCAGAATAAGAAAGTGAGCCCTAAAAGTAAGGATAAATAGTCTAAAATTTCTCATGTGATTTAACTACCTTTTTATTGTAGTTCTAAAGTGATTTTGAGGTTCAATGGTGCTTGTGGGTTTAGCTTTTACAGTTGCACTAAGTTGATGGGAAAAGTGGGACAGAACCATCAGCTCTGTGTTGTATGTTATGGGGAAAATAGAATGCATTTTGTCCAAATCTAGGGGAAACAGAACTACTTCCA